>NC_041710.1:16588154-16905618 GCF_900700375.1 Denticeps clupeoides
TTAACCGTCCATTACAAGAGTGTCCATCTGGGAGAGAAGGTCTGGCAAAAGTAAGTCCTGGTTTGGAGTGAGGATACTTTGAATATATTTCCATGTCTCACCACCTCTGTTCATATACCTAACAGGTACAAATCAGCTGTACATCAGTGTGAAGTTTGCAAGAAAGAGTTCAAAGGGAAGTCCAGTTTGGAAATGCATTTCAGAACACACTCTGGTAAAGTGACCAGTTTTATAAAAACAACAATGGCAATTTATGGTGTGCTTTCCAATTATATGCAGTTTGTTATCTTGGTATATATATAGTTGCAAGGTCAGGTGACCAACTGGGGCCGGAATAATGCTGGATCTTCACAAAAAAATAAATCTCAGCTTCTTTGATTTAATTACATGGATCAAAATGACAATTGATTATTGGGTAAAAATCATTAATTTGTTTAAGACACATGATTTAAAAATACAAATACAGTTACATGAAAGGGAATGATAATGGAATCAAAATAAGGAAGGACCGAGTGAAGCTCAAATCTGGCCACAGTTTGCAATTATAACATGCAATTGGCATGCTATAACATCATAGCGTAGCAGACCACTATTTCATGATATTGAAATAATAGATTATGGATTATTGCTTACTTTTACAATGGCAAGAACGAAATGGCAGGGGTTTGACATTATGTAATGAGTTATTATTCTTTCCAAACCATGGTTGTTCATTATGTCCCATTGACTGCTTTGAAGGAGAGAAGCCCTACAGGTGTCCAATCTGCCACCAAACCTTCCGAATCAAGAAGACTTTGACCAAGCACATGGTCATCCACTCGGATGCTCGACCCTTCAACTGCCCACACTGCAGTGCCACTTTCAAACGGAAGGACAAGCTCAAGTACCACGTTGATCATGTTCACAGCACCAGGCTGGCCGAGCAGCCCCACTCCAGCCTTGCTGGGGAGAAGATGGTCACGCCACTACAGTACACAGAGCCTGCCAAGCAGTACCAGGCTGAGCCCAAGCGTGTCTTGCAGAGTGTCTCTGCTGATGTTTGTGTGCCCGTCACCTTGGTGCCAGTCCAGATGCAGGAGGTCTCAGGCCAAGACGACCTAGCAGCACAAGGGATGCCTAATGGGCTCCTGCCAGTGGTGCAGGCTCTGCCTCAAGGGCAGCAGACTGCGGGTTACCAGGCAGCAACTGACCTGGTGTTTCTAGAGAAGTACACCCTGACTCCACAGCCAGCTAACATTGTGCACCCAGTGCGCCCTGATCAGATGCTGGATCCCCGGGAACAGTCATACCTGGGGACTCTGCTGGGTCTGGATCCTACCGCTCCTGTACAAGACATGTCTAGCCGATGATGAACCTTTCCATGCATTGAGTAATGGTTCTGCTCTATCTGGTAGGAATCTCTTGGACATGGTCAGTTCATGTTTTTATCACTGGCACATTTCAAATCAAACTGCATATGTATAGATGATAAAACTTTTCTGAAGCTAGAATTGTCCCAAAGGGGGCAACATAACATAAGCTTGCTCATAATACTTTTCATGTAGAAATGTCTTCTTCAACAAGTCAATTTCATAACAAAATGTCTTTCAATCATCAAGCATTGCTGCAAAGTGCCAGCTTTTTATTATCACCATTGTGAAATTATGTACAGCTATCCATCTGTATATCAGCTATGAATCAGTTCAATAACCCAAATTCACCTTTTTTTGCACATACTGCACTCACCAAACATGATGCACCATCATGAGGCCACAACCCAGAATTTCATCAAAGATTCTCAGTGGGGTGTGATCTAAAACCTTTTATGCAGTGATTGGGCCAATGCATAATTCAGTGCTTGGTCTTTGATTGTGGCTTTATTTGCTTTAGTTGAATTCTAACTGATCATGAATCTTTTTGTTTTATTTTGTTTTAATGAGCATATAAATAAACATCGTTTATTATTTGTCAAATTGGAGCTCTACATGTGAATACCAAATTATACATGTAAATACATATGTATATAAAAGATCATATATGTAAGTGTATTCTTAGCATATGTCTAGGTTTTGTGAAACAGTTGACTGTCAATGTGATTTTTATTTGTAATGACAAGATGCAGTTGAGCAGAGTTCTGAAATTTGGGAAAAATTAAACACTAATGCATATGGAATCTCAGAATTTATTTTATGGCATATTAAACAATTTGTTCTTCTGTACTTTTGTTCTGTACATTTTGGTTGTTTGTAAGATGGGACATCGCAGAGCCGTAATGTTTCTGCGCTTTTGTTGTGCATGGAGATTCAACACCTCCATTTTACATGTCTTTGTCGAACAGCATTTTGGTTTTCTCTGTAACATTGGTACCGTTTTTACTTACAATATTGACATGTAACTGCAATAATAATTTTCTGGTGTTAATAAATTAGAAACTGTTCATCCTGCCATGCCTCTTTCTGCCAGGTAACACCAAGTTGGAGTGATTTGAATACTGTGCTTTTGTGTGTAGAGAGAGAGAGAGAGTTTTTTACTCTATTCTTCCCAGTTTTACAGAATCACTGGTGCCTAAAGATGCTCAGATACCAAAACAAATATTTCGATGGCACAACTGCAATCAGGTCTTCCAGAAATTCTAACAATGCTTGAATCCTTCCTTCTGTTCTTTTTTTTCAGGAAGAAAATAAGGGTAAAAGATTGGTAGATGTATCTTGTGTTTAATTTTGCAGATACATTTACATTCCACCATGAGTAAATGAACTCTGTCTGCTCTGCTGAAGCCATTTGAATTGTAGCGTTAGTGTGCAATAGAGCCACTTGTGGGCGGACATGATTTTTGCTCATTGCAAATGCCATGATCATGGGGTTCTGGTCACCTCCTTGAAAAGAAAAACACATCAGGAATGAACCTTTATCACTGAGGTCACTACACAAACAGCAGATGGACAGTGAAAACTTACCCACTCATAGCCACCTGTATGGAAAAACAGAGTTGTTCATTACATTACAAGCTGGTAATGCGGTCATTCGTATTGTTTCATTGTTTTATTAATTGCTGTGCAGTTGTTATCTGTCACTTATGTTTTATTATGAAGCCTGTAGAAGACTTACATCCTTTGAAGTAAACGTTTCCTTTTATGCATCGTCCAATAGCCCCATAATGTTTCCAATTTCCTGCTACCCATTTGTATTCATTGTACCGAACATCTTCACAGTCAAAGTATTCAGTTGTTTCCTCTTCAAAAAATAGTGCAGATTGAAGAGTTTTAAGATGATCAATTTTTCCTTCCAACTTACAAAAATTAGCTGAAAAACAAATATCCATTGAAGACTCATAGTACAGTATATTTGAACAAACACACAGAAAAAGAAGAAAATGAGCACACTCACATACACAGGTGGGAAGTTTGCTCCACTGTCTGCCACTCAGACACATCACTTGACTGGGGCCCTGAAGTTTGTAGAATCTGCTGCACTCATATGTTATTGAGAGCCTCTCAGTTTTGGTTGTATCCCCATAAACTATTGTAGGAGGATCCCCACATTCCTGAACTTTAAAGAAGAAAGAAAGAAAGGCCATAGTTCATACATTTATCAATTATAAACAGCAATGGTTTGCATTTACAGGAAAATTAATCATAACTAATGACACCACAATAGGAGAAAAATATTTCTCACCTTCTAAATATAATGGAAAGCTTGTTCCTTGTGTTCCTGAAAAGAGAACAGTCATGTGTTCAGTTTAAATGAAAGTGATTAATTGTCACGTGTGACACAGCACAGCACCCAGTGCACACAGTGAAATGTGGTCTCTGCATTTAACCCATCTACTGAGGGAACTGTAGGCAGGTCATTTTTCAGAGGCACCTCAGTGAAACCTCAGCAAACATTCGATTACGGCCACCTATTCGCCATCAAAAGGCAACTGAAGACAAATAATGTTATTCAATACAAAAATACGAAATATTTGTGATGTTTGTGCAAAGATGTCGACATTATTGTGTAATTGGTGGATTTTTAAACATTAAATCACTACTACTGAATACTGCTTTTGTTTATGAACCATAACATTTCACCAAAAAGTTTATTGATATAAAGAAAAATTATTAATTCTCACTGTCTTCATCTCCTGACACTGTCCTCTCTCTCGATGGTGGTTCAGGCTGGATCCCTTTCTTAACTGATAATGAATACAAATCCATTATCTTAACATTTTAATAAGTAAGAACACCACAGAATCAGAAGAAATGTGACAATAACGCACCACATTTTGGAGCTACTTGCCACTGTGCATTTTTACACTGGACTACACTTTGTCCTTCCAGTTGATATAAATCCCCGCAAGCATAAGCCACTGTGGAGTATTCCTCATATATGTCCTCATATTTTTGTTGGATTATGGCATTTTCCACTTGAGGAGGACTCCCGCATGAGAAAGGTTTCCCTGCAAACGGGGAAAAATAAGATTATTCTAAATACTGTCCTTTTAATGATAGTTGTTTTGTGTAGGCAAGAGCAACCGAATGATTGGAGTGTCTTCAGCATGAACTGAATGGAAGAGCTACTGTTGCTGTAATAGCTGAAAATGCTGGTTCAAAAAGGTGACAGAAAACTATTGGGTCCTGCATTCAAATTAATGTTACTTTTGACAAGTTGAACCCTGAACATTTTTAATTAAAGAGTATTAAAGAGTATTTCCTGATGGTAATGCCCTCTTAAACAATTGGCCAACTTCAAAAATGTTTGGAGGAACACAATAATGTGTTTGAGGTGGTGAGGTGGCTGGTTGTGTATGTTGAACTCGCAAATGATTTTTTCAATTGCTAATACACACAAAAAGAACTTGTAGTTTCGTACGTGTGCATGTTGGCAGTGAGGTCCACCTTCCATTTTGACAACTTGTACTACTATCGGTTATAATTTCATAACCTCTTTCACAAACAAAGCCAGCAGAATTTCCATTTCCATACCATCCTTCCTGGACAGGGTTTATCAACTTAGCGTGAGGGACGTTTGGGGCAATGCAGTCGTTCTCTCCTAAATAAAGCAAAATCAATTAAGCAAATATTAAACTGAAAGAATTTGGCATGCAAGAGAAAAGATATCTAGAGGCTGCAGAACAGTAAGATTCATAAAAAATAAATAATTCCATTAAAGGTAAACTTAAATGATTAGTACTCTTAAGCTGTGAAGATGAACAGCACAGCCGAGGTCCATCAGGAAAAGCAGGGCCTCGTGGACAATGCTATGGAATACACAGCTATGCAATAGCTGCAGTCAGCTGCTAAGCAAAACAGTTTGCATCAAATAGAATGTATGCAATGCTAAAAGAACATGTTAAACGAAACCAGGCGTTAGTAGGGCTGTCACAGAAGTCTTTACACTTACATCTTATTTACATGAATCTCAAGTGATACAGCAACTGATTAAAGCTCACTTGACGTGAGAATATATGTGGTTTCTAGACGTGCACTTTGCTTAGAGAAGAAATACATGCAGAAAATCACAGACCCACCAATGCATAGAGGATATGGGGACCATTTGCCATCATTACAGACGACATTAGCCCACCAGCCTTCAGAGATGGGTTTCTGGCCTTGGTTACATGCATAGTAAATCTTGTCATCATGTTTGTAGGTGCTCTCGTCAGGAGTGAAGTAACCATTCTCCAGCGTCGGTCTGGGGCAGTCTCTTCCAAGAGACTGAGCTGAAACAGAGATTACGTTTTGTACGTTCATTTCATTAAACAAAAATTCTCAGATAAATGAACGCTTTCTTACCTCGTGCAATTCGGTCTGGCCAGACAGACAGCAAAATTAGCACAATAAAATAGCATTTTATTTCATTCATTGTCGGTTGTACAAGGTGTCTCAGCTGTGTTTCACACACATGAGATGAGTTTCGCAGTCTTCAGAATTTAGACCTGTTCCAGTTAATTATTCTCACCACTGTCAACACACCCCTGCAATCCAGCTCTTCACAGCAAATCCCAAACCCACAGTGCACAACTGGAAAATGAATATTAAATAACCTGACTGAACAAAAACCTTTTATCTGGTATTCTGATTACATTTTCTTTCTTTGGACTGTAACAGGTTGTGCTGAAAAGTCAATCAATCAACATCAATCACAGAGTTTTTTTGGATTTGCAAATGCATAACACAGTCCGAAGTCTGAGTAAAAACACAAGCAAAGGATCAGGAGGGCAGGCAAACAAATCCAACTGGGACAATCCGGGAAATCAGAGAAGAGCCACCGACGGGAATACACTCAAAAACGTTTCAGTGTTTTTGCTTTAAAAACAGCAGATTAAAGATACTGCTGTTTCGGTCTGCTTGGACATCACTTGTGAGTCTTTGGCTAGGCCCTGACAAAAATCTTCGACTCAGAAGGCATGGCTTTGGCGTCATGTCCTTCCAAGACTGCAACTTGGGAGCAATGTTGCTAAAGGACATTTCGCAGATGAATAATCTCCCTAAATGCATTCTGAGGTACACTGGGCCACCCACTGAAAGGCCATGCCGTGCTCTCATGATCATTTAAAGATTATGTCTGCAGAGGCAGGTATCGGGCTGATAAAGTGATATGTTTTACTCCCCTCACTATAAACTGCGTAGGAGTCTCCCATTTAAAAGTGAAGGCATTTTGAAGTTAGTCTGTCATAGTCTAACCTAACCTGTTATGAACATTGCAGATACGAGTTTTTATTGTACTTTAGAAGGAATTGAGTATGAAAGCACAGTGTGCATACAATGGTTTTATTTTTATTAACAATTTGAGGTTATTTTGGGAGCAAAGTCCTTTTGATGTGGATGTTTTAACAGTTAGTACATCTATTTCAACAAAAAGAGTGTGCTGTTACGTTGAAATTTAATGAGGATCTTTGTATTAGATCCACCTACGGATGTGTGTTTGTGGCTTTTACCATATGAACAAGCTATAATTTCTCTGAACAGTCTACCTCAGAGCCGCCTAATGCTTATAGAAACAATAATAAATATAATATGACATTACAACACAAGGTCTGGATTTTACATTTGGTTACGTGGGTTACTAGGGTAAATCAGGGTTAATCACTAACAAGTGCACCCAGACCATCAGGTTTCAGGCTTTTTAAAAAAAATACATTAGTTGCCTGCTGCTTTCCTCTTTCACCTTTAACCCATGTCCGTCTAGTGGACGGAACATTGTCTCAGTCATTTAGAATACAGGCTTCATTGAAGAGTTCCCGGATACTCTCCATCCATGTCTATTATCATGTGCAGAATCCATGTAAATCCATGTAAAAAAAAATTGGGTTAAAAGCAACCCAATGAAAGAGAAAAGTGACAGGTAGGTATTTTTATCACTCGTCAGTGTACAGGCTCGTGTCTGTGTCAGTGTTTAATCGCAGTGGATGTTGCAGACACACGACAGAGAACAGGGTAGACATTACATTTATTTCCTTAGAAAATGTTCTCTGGTTCCGTTGTTGTCATGACCATGAGGTGCTGTTCACCACCTAAAAAAGAAAAACACATCAGGAGTGAAGCTTTATCTCTGAGGTCAATAGAGAACCAGTAGACAGACTGTGATGACTCACCCATGGACGAAGGCCACCTATGTGGAAACAGAGATGTTTGTTAGATTGAAATATGTAGTTATTAACTGTGTCGTTCATATTGCTTCCCTGTTTTATTCATTGTTGTGCTGTTAGTATCAATCAGGTGTGTTTTATTCTGAACTCCGTAGAAAACTTACATCCTCTGAAGTGGACCTGTCCTCCATTGCATTGTCCACGAGCCCCTGCTTGACCTGATGGACCTCGGCTGTGCTGTTCATCTTCACAGCTTAAGAGTACAGTTGTGCCTTCTTCAAAAACGAGTGCAGACTGGAGAGTTTTTATGTGATCAATTTTCCCTTCCAACTTACAAAAATTTGCTGGAAAAAAAATCTATTTCATAATATAGAAGAGTCATAATATAGAAGATTGAGACAAACAAAACGAACACCTTGACCACACTCACACATGCAGATGGGAAGTTCACTCCACTGTCCACTATTGAGACAAGTCACATGACTTGGGCCCTGAAGTTTGTAAAAACTTTTGCACTCATATGTTATTGTAAGACTCTGAATATTGGCAATATATCCATTACCTATTGCAGGAGGATCGCCACATTCTTGACAAAGAAAAAAAGAACAAAGCATCTACTGCTGGGCATCAACACATTAACTTTGGTTTGAAATGGTATTTACCATATTTCAAATTAATCAGCAGATATGGCACAAGCCAAAACTCACCAAATGGTTTTGATGATGTCTTATGCTGTATTATCTCTTTAACTGTTAAATGATACAAGCCAATTCAGTATATGATGATTGAAAGAAGCCTACATGAAAAACACAGAATACACAGTTCACAAACTCACATGTGCATATCGGCAGGAAGATCCATTTTCCATTTTCACACCTTGCAGAAATGTTCAGTTCATAACCTGTTTCACAAACCATCTCCGCAGAATATACTTTATGATACCTTCCATCCTGGACAGGATTTTTTAGTTTAGTGTTAGGGATGTCTGGAGCAAAGCAGATGCTCTCATCTGGGCAGAGCAAAGTTGGATATAAAAATCATTAATTGCATCAATTAGGGCATGCCACAAAATGCTTTTCACAATCAGAAAGTCAGATGAAATAATGTACGTGTCTTTAGGTTTTGCAATATATATTAGTTTAGCTTTAAAATTTAAATAAGTCACAAAAAATTACATGGACTCTAAAACCTTCTACACATGAACTTCAAAAGAACAATTCACAACAAATTCACTGATTTTACAGACCAGTCCTTTCTTACCTTGTACAGTTCGATAAGGCCAGGAAGAAATCAACATTAGACCAATGAAGTAGCTTTTCATGTTCTTCATTTTTCTCCATTCAGCTGGAGATTTGTGTCTGTCCCAGCTATGTCTGAGTTTCATAGGAATTTCGAACTGTTCCAGTTAATAATTCTCACCACTGTCAACACATGCCTGCAGTCCAGCTCTTCATGAACATTATTTGACATCCAGCAAAATGCTGGAAAATGATGAATCTGATCCTTGATAATGAAATATCAGCCTATTTGTGACCAGTGAATGACTTTTATTACTATACTAACTTTCACGACAGTGTAATGTTACTGTTCCCACACCGAGGTTAAGAGGTGGTGCATCACATCGGCTCAATAATGTTTGCAATAAAAAGAATTTTGTTTTTTTGTCCATGCTTAAAGACTAAACAGCTGACAGGCCAAACATGGACATGTAGATAATTTACATTCTAGTGATGCGCCTACTGGTGGTGGGGCTGGTGAATTACAGGTGGCCTTGGGACTTTCTTGCCGGTGTGTTGCTCTGGTGTAAGGACGATCGGAAGAAAACCTAGTCTAGCTCAGTTTGTTTGATAGTTAGAGCGATATACTATTTCAGATTTCAGAGCAATAAAAGGCAATACATATTTTTATTGTCGATTGCACGGTTCACAGCTATCTGTGGAGCGTGTGAATGCAGGCAGTGGCGGAGCTGTGGGGTGGCTTCTTCACGCTTCACCCTGGCCCCCCAAAAATGAGTTTTATTATTTTAATAGTCCAAAAATCGACGGTTAGGTGTACAAATCTACATCTGAGTCGTATATCTTGTCAAGACCGATGATTTGACATATAGCACAATTTAAAAAAGAAAATATTTCTTTATGATTTATTATTATAGGACGCGCACACTGGAGCGCTATATACGAAAAAGTAGTACTTTATTGTGTGAGGTGCGCTATTGCTTTTATAATCCGAGTAGACGTGGCCGTAATAAAGATGTCCTAATTTAAAGAGCTTGTCCATCTTTGGCAACACGGCGAACCCCTGTTGCTCGTACCGTGGCGTGTGGTGCTCTGTGGCGCCCTCTGGCGTCATACCAGGAGACTCTGGCGTTACTGTAAATATTCCCATGCAGTGAAGTTATTATTATTATTATTGTACTTCACGGCCCCGTGGTGGTAAATTTAAGTAGCCTGATGTACCTTCCTCCCGTGGCCGAGTTCTCGCCTGGCAGTGTAACAAACACGACGATAAATGACGTGTCGTTCATGTAGCACAGATTAGATGAACGGGTGTGTGGGTCTGTTTAAAATAAGCTTCAAAAAGAGAATGTAATTTTAGAGCTCGGTTGAGAAAGTGGTCTAATTCTAATAAACAGGCTTCAATTTTCTTCCTTCGAATCCAAACATCCTATCTAAAACCATCTAAAACAACGCTAACAACGAACGCAACGATCTGATACCTGTTGCTGTTCTTGTTTTTACTCACGGATGCTAGGCTAACGTGCCAGTGCGTCACCAGGAAGGGAAGCCCGCCTGGAGAATCCTGGCTGGCGCGGTGATGAAGATGCGATGAAGGCGCAGACGTGGCCGGGCGCGGGCGACGCGGAGATGGATGATGCGGAGACCGAGGTTCCACCTCTTCCGCCCAGGTACAGGTTCAGGGACCTGCTGCTCGGGGACCAAACTTGGCAGAACGAGGACAGGTAGGTGTGAAGAGCAGCCTCATACCCTCATAAAATAAGACATATTGGAGGAGGAGGAGGAGGAGTGACATTAACTGCTTTGCATTTGCTGCGCCTTCTTTTAGGGTACAGGTTGAATTTTATGTCAACGAAAACACTTTCAAAGAGAGACTCAAACTGTTCTTCATCAAAAACCAAAGATCAAGTATGTGACAGCATGATTGCGCCTGTGTGTGTGTGTGTGTGTGTGTGTGTGTGTGTATATACATACAGACACAGTGCTGGGAACTGTAACATATTTAGTGTACAGCTAAACACATCATATTCTGTGCATTTTTTTTTGCCAGAAAATCCACACCAAACCTATTCATTCTCACAGGTCTTCGAATCCGTGTGTTCAACTTCTCTCTCAAGGTTTTGACCTGCATTTTATATATTTTCCGAGTGCTGAATGAACCAACTGATGGATATGCGGGGTAATTATATTTATATGTCGGAATTCTGTATCTGAGTAAAGGAAGCTATCTTCTGGTAATAAGATGTGTGATGGACATGTTTGACCCTGGTGTACCTGTCTGGTGATTCAGATGGGTCTGTACATTTGCATGTGGAAATGCTATAAACAGACCAAAAGTACATTGTATATTTAAATAAAAAGAAATTCATATTATATTATAATTGTATCTGCAATGAAAGATTGCATTTAAATGTGAAGGCATGTTACGTCTGTTCATCGTTGCACAAACGTGGCACCTCTGTCCGTGTTGAATCGGCATGCATTACGTGGACGTCTCTTGTGAAATCCAGTCTCCGTTAAGTGGACTAATTTTGTGGCTTTAGGAGTCAGATTCTACTTTCGATGAGTTCCCTAATGTGTGGGCGGGATAATGATGGAAAATGCAGAATGCTGTTCTCTTGAGTCTGGCAAGCCCCGGTGCTGTCCTTGATATTTCATCGTGAACTTTACTTGTTTCACTTATGTAATCTTCCCCAGTTCACCTCTCTGATTTCTGACACTCTTCTCTTTCTTCCAAGGAGTGTCTGCCATAATCAGAATTATACGGTATTCCAGATAAACTGGTGAGTCTGAGTGAAAACTCCTCATTTGAAATACAATTCTAACTTTTACAAGCATCAAACACACAATGTCTTTTTAGGGCGCTTATAATTTGTGTGAACAGAAGTTTTCATCTGTGGGCTTTACAGGTGACTAGTGCTGTTCCTTTTCTTATTATGAGGCCGGTATCAGTGCTTCTGAATGACTGAAAATGTTCTTGGCTTGTAGGTGTCTGTAGCAGCAATATGCTTCTTGGAAACTCTTCTACTGACCTACTTAAGTTACAAGGTGCGTATTGCATCTTCAGACAGTTTTCTGGATTTTTCTTTTCTACTCATTTTGTGTCAACTCAAAACTACTTTAGCTTGATGATGATTAAATATGTATTTCAGTAATAAGATTGAAAGTATACAGTACCACCAGAAATTACATTTTAGTGAGGAGTGGCTTCGGTCTGGCCTCTCTAATATAAATACCTTATTGGTGGTGTGAATACTTTTTTTCTGGGGCAGTGGTGGCCTAGCAGTTAAGGAAGTGGCCCCGTAATCAGAAAGTTGCCGGTTTGAATCCCGATCCGCCAAGGTGCCACTGAGGTGCCACTGAGAAAAGCACCGTCCCCACACACTGCTCCCCGGGCGCCTGTCATGGCTGCCCACTGCTCACTCAGGGTGATGGGTTAAATGCAGAGGACAAATTTCACTATGTGCACTGTGTGCTGTGCTGCTGTGTATCACATGTGACAATCACTTCACTTTCTTCTTCTTTCTTCTGGTGGAATTGTAATATCAAAATATCACAGTTTGCTGAAGCCTTTGTATAATAATGTGTGAAATGCACATAGCTATGCAAAGATTTTGAATGTTTTAAAATCTTTCATTTCTCCAGGGTAATATATGGGAACAGATTCTTCGTATCTCCTTCATCTTGGAGATGATAAACACGGTGCCCTTTCTGATCACCGTAAGTAAAATGCTCATCCAGCTACTTGAGAGTCAGTGGTGTTCCTTCAAGCATGTTCTCTCTGAGATTCTTCTCTGGATCTTCTGAATGATGAGACTCCTGAGATAGTGATACCTGTAGTCTCTGATTCTTTAAGTTGACATAGACAATATGAGTCATGCAGAAAAATATTCTAAATAAATTAAATAAAAATGTAAGAAGATATTTGTTGCAAAAGCTGTAAATCTGAAAATCTTTGTGGTAAATTGCTCTTTTTAGGTAATTTATTATCCACTTCGACAGCTTTTTATTCCTGTCTTTCTCAACTGCTGGCTGGCCAAACATGCCTTGGAAAACATGATTGTAAGTACATGATTTCAGTCCAAGAAACAACACCTCAGATTCAATCAGTCTGTAACACCATTTTAGGGTTTATAGTCCTACAAATGGCCACTGTAAAACTCTGATGCTGAAAAATGACATGTTTTTATTCTGGGTTACAAAATTCCCTGAGTAGCTGGTCATGGGTCATTTATGATTTTTTTACTATGGTTGCAGCAAAAACATCACCGCAAACTAATGATGGCACCCCTGACTGGGAGGGAGCCATTGCCACTATACTGCAGTTCTGTTACAGAATTTAATCGGTTTAATTTCAAGTTTAATCTACCAGGCTTTATCTCAAGTCTCCGATGGGCATCATGCTCCATCATCAACATGCTGCACGTCATCATGCGCCATCCTCCCACTCAGGACAGCGGGGGTTCTCAGGCTCCTTTAACCCGACTGGGATCATCATGCTCTAGGAAGGGCTGAATCATAGGGCTGAGCTTAATGATGCTTTTTTCCAACTGCCATGAAAAGTCAAACCAATCAGCAAAAGAAGCTGAGCAGAATATAGACTTCAGTTGATGACGCATTTATTTAATTCATTTTCAAGTTTACCTTGATCTTCCCAGAATGATCTTCACAGAGCCATTCAGCGGACCCAGTCGGCCATGTTCAACCAGGTTCTCATTCTTATATCCACCCTCCTCTGCCTCATCTTCACCTGGTGAGTGTTGCAGGTGCACTGAGCAAAATTTCCAAATTCATCTCTGAATTTATGCATGTGAAAACAGTCATTCCACAACTTAAAATGAATAGCTAGATAGAAAGAGCTAGATAGATAGAAGCAAAATTTACATTTTACTTGCTTATACTACCTGCAACACAAATATCAGTCAATCACAGACATATTTCACCCTTGGAAATGTGTGTTGCTGTGGAAGATCAATCATGTTGTGCAGCAGAGGAACAATTACCCTTTACTTATTGGAAGTAGAAAGTCTTTGCTTGTTGTCTTCAGAACATATTGTATTCACAGTGTGTGGCAGAGATCATTGTTATTAAAAAAAAAATTAAAAAAAATAAAAATAATTCTATCTTGGTTTTGGTGACACCCTTCCCCGTCATGTTGAGAAACTGTGAAAAGTGCTTATATCTTTAACAGCTGAGTCTGAATGGTCATTAATATGTTCAATATGTCATTGTACACATGTAGTGTTAGTGGAAATGACAATGTTCATTAATGTGTTTTTGGTCAAAGGACAAACCAATGCTAATTTGAATCTCTCTGAAAAGCAGCATCTTCCAACAACTGAGGGAATGAACGGAACTAATTTCGTAGAAAACTTCGTTTTAAAGCTATTGGAAGTCATAAATGTATGACTGGCAGATGTGAGTCCCGTTCTCTTCATTGCATTTAGTATTTCATTTCCGAATGAATTAGATCTAACTGGAACTGTGACTGGCTGACTAAAAGCACCATTAGCTTGTTGACTCAGATGCATCACTTCACATTTTATTTTACTCCAGCCCTCAGTGGATCAGTGGACAAAATGTGTTTAAGAACAGAACAGAAACCTGGACTAACTCTGAGGCCACAAGGACTGGGTTCTCCAGAAAAGGCAGGTGCAGATGTTTCTCAAAGTCATCGAAGGATCTTTAGCATGAAGAATTTCAAGTCTGCCACTTCATCAAATCCCAATGAAGGACTTGTTCCCATGTCTGGGATCCTTCAGATTTTGCAAACATCCTTTATTCTGAGATTTTATTTAGCTTCTATCTCTGTATCTAGAAGGTGGCATTGTGTTTTCTCGGAATGCAGGTGTCTTATCTATCCATGACCCAACTTGGAAGCACTCATCCTATCCAGGAAGGATATTTGACTTTGAGAAATATTTACATTTACAGCATTTGGCAGACGTTCTTAAAGAATTCTTAAAAATATCAATCATTGAAATCCCTTTGGTTCACTAGGGCTCGATCTGTAGATTCCATTCGCTACCAACTTTTTTAATATAGTGTACACAAGACCTCTTTTTGTCCAATATTTTCTAATCAGCAAGGTTTTTAGTGCTTGAAGATCTTTGTCACGACCAATGTGTGGGATGAACGATGGAAGCCAAGGGCATTGGGGAAAAAGGAAACAGTTTATTGTGATACAGGGAAAAAATTGAAAAAAAACAACACACAATCCTGTATGACACAAAGAGACAACACACTCGCACACAGCATTCTACAGTCTTTGGGGGCAACAAGTGAAGGCGGGAAACACCTCGGGAAATGTGTTGGAAGGCAGCTCTGTCCATCAATGGTGCAGCCTGGCGCTCAATCAGCATCAGCAGGGAGTGATCAGGACTCATTTATCAGTTGCCTCTGCACCCACTGAGTCCAGAGGTCCCTGGGTATCACAATCTTTAATAACTCAGCCAATCAAACATCTAATGGAAGGTCGTTCCACTACCTAGAAGCCAAGACAGAGAAGAGTCAAGATGAGAAATGGTGGTACCAGTCAAGCAGTGCTGGAGGATCCGAGAGATTGAGTCGCAGAATAAGGAGTGATGAGCGATCTGAGATAGGAGGGTGTTGACCCTTTCCTGGATTTGTAAGCAAGTATCAGTCTTTTGAATTTGATGCGAGCAGCTATGGGAAACCAGTGGAGGTAACACAGAAGTGTAGTGGTGTGTGAAAATTTGGGAACATGGAAAAAAAGTTGGGCTACTGAATTCTGGATCAGCTGAAGAGGTCAGGTAGCATTTAGAAGAAGAGAGCCAGTAGTGAGTTACAGTAGTCCAGTTTGGAGATGACCAGAGATTGGAGAAGTATCTGAGTAACCTGTGTTGGTAAAAATGGACGAATCCTCTTAATGTTGTAGCGAAGAATCGACATGAGCAAAAGAGATTAGAAATGTGAGATGATTTGGAGAGAGAATTGTCCATGGTTTCCCAAAGGTTGCATGCAGTGGCAGAGGTAGGAGATTGGAGAACTGTCCAGGGAGACTTTAAGGTCCTGTTGTGGGGAGGAATCAGCAGGGATGAATAGCAGTTCAGTTTTGCTGGCATTGGAACCAGATGTGCTGCCAGGATGAGATTTCAGACAGGCAAGCAGAGGTTTTGGTGGACACATCAAAATATTTTTACATTTACTGTTATTATAATCTTACACTATCTTATGCCAGGTCAACATGCAGTGATGATAAGAAATGTTCATAGTGCTATGCCTATAATGCAAATAATCCATGGGGCAGTTTATTCTGCAGAGTAGCCAAAGAAATAACAAAGACACAAATTTAATGTCTTCTTTCCCGTGGGCTGATGTATCTGAGCTGATTGCCTTGGGTTAATGGCTGCTAAGTGATCACAGTGCCACCATTAGCCTGGTCTGTAATGTGGGTCTGTCAGTGCTTAGTGTTTTATGTTTGTCGCATGGGAAAAGGTCTAACAAGGCTCTAATGATAATAATTCAGACCTCAATGGTTAATTAGTATTGTTGCAGCATGCCACTCAGATACACACACACACAATCCATTTAGGAGCCTTTATATTGAAGTGAACTATAATGTCCTTTGAGGTTTTAGGGCTTATTGAATGAGATGGAGGCCCTGGTACAAAAAAAAATACAATTGTAATGTAATTGTTTTTGTCTCAGAAAAAAATATCACTCAAGGCTGTTCTGTGTACTGATTAACCACCAGTTGTTGTCATAGTAGTGTTTTGCGTCTGGCTGTATTTATTCATTTCACTGTATTTTTTCTCACCATAGCAACAAATATGTCTACAATTAAGATGTACACAATCTTACATCTTAATCATTCTCAGATGAGAACTGCAGGTTCTGAGACTTTCAAACCTGCATGGATGTCCTCAGTCTGGAATATCAATGGACAGAGATTTGCCCTGTAACAGATGAAGATCCTGTGGTTGAATAGAAGCTGCATGCCCTGGTGCGCGCCGCAAATCATCCTGTTTGTTTTGTCTGGGACATGCTTTCCCCTGCAGCATCTGTGGAATTCAGCACCTGGAACGTGCCGGAAACAAGCTGACACTGTTTGACTCGCTTTACTTCTGCATCGTGACCTTCTCCACAGTGGGGTTTGGGGATGTCACTCCCAACATCTGGCCCTCTAGGCTGCTGGTTGTCATTATGATAATGGTGGCACTGGTTGTCATCCCCATGCAAGTGAGTTTCAAGTTCAAGTTCAAGTAACCTTTATTGTCATCTCTTCTATATATTGTGCAGATATACAGAGAGACGAGAAGACGTGGCTCCAGTTTACACAGTGCAACATAAAAGTAGACAACAAAAAAACAGAAAACAGATGCGTCACATGAAATACAATATCTAAATAAATAGGATACAGAATATACATTTTAGCTAAAAATGAAGTGTTAAAAAGTGACCAGTGATATATAAATGTTTAAAAATTTTCTAAAATTTCTGTGATTATCAATAGGGTGAAAAATGAACTAATCAGAATTCATTCTGAAGAATAAAGTCAAAACTATGTCAAAGACAGACTTAGATGGTGATTGACAGGGAGGTGATCTGGTAATTTATTTGATTAAATAAATGACAGGATGCATCTAAATCAATGGACTCAATAGTTCAGTTCGTCAACTACTTTACATTTGTAAAAAATATATATAATTAATGGCTGAACCACACGGTAAATTACATGGATGCAGCTGATTTCCATTTTGTGTGCACATCCAGACACATGATTCTACCATGTTTCACCAAAAGCCACGTGAAAATAATCTAAATGTGCATGCAAAAATGTGTCATCTTGAATTGACCCTTAAACTCCTTTACTGTCCATGTCCATCAATGAAAGCATTGCCTGTTGCTAGGATGAAGGTCCGACCCACACAGGAAGTAAACAAAACATATTAAATACACATTTAACAAAGTTATTCATATGTTCATTTTGACAGCTTTAATAACCAATAGAAAATGTAGTTTTATAAATTACATGATTTACACACAAGAATGTGCCTTTTGTCATTGTTTATCTACTTATTTTTTACAGTTCTGAACACACTAATTAATGGGTTTACAGTTTGACAGCGTCAGAATGAATCACCCCAGTAGCTTTTGACAGCATGTTAAAAAAAGTCCTCCTTCTGCCGCATGCACACGTCAGATCGAGCAGCTGGCGTACCTGTGGATGGAGCGTCAGAAATCAGGGGGAAACTACAGTCAACATCGAGCTGAGACAGAGCGCCATGTTGTGCTCTGCGTCAGCTCCCTTAAGACCGACCTGCTCATGGACTTCCTCAACGAGTTCTACGCCCACCCAAGACTACAGGTACATCTGGAGGATTTCTACCTTTTTTCCACATCCAAAACTGGTGCATCCATGATAGAACCTGACACTTTATATCTTCCTCAAAGGGGGAAAAATATTATTGCTTTCTTAATTTGAACAACGCAAGCTGAGCTGAGTGAAAGTGGACCAGTGACATCATTATTATTAAATTAGCTGTTTTTTTTGTCTGTGTGCTTACCTTTGCTAATTATAAGAACAATCTGGGCCTACAGGGCAACTCATGGTTAAGTGTCTTACTCAGGCACACAGTGGAAGTAAGTGGGGTTTTTAATCTTCATCCCTACAATCATCTGGTTCAGAGGCAGCCATTTAAGATCCTTTTAAGATTACTGTTGGATTTAAGTTCCCCTTTGATACTGCATCTCACCCTTAACTACATAGATTTTATCTATACAGTTTATCTTATCCTGTCTTCTTGGACATTTGCAGGGATGAGGTAAAACCCTCACTTGGGTCATAAATCACTAGGCAGCGCATATGCATGGAAGAGCAGGCTAATGTCCCCTAATAGTACCTGTTAGTCTGTGCCGGCCTGACATACTTCATTAATCATGTCCACCCTCTGTACCCCCATCTTCCAGGACCACTATGTCATTATCCTGTGCCCAACAGAGATGGATGCCCAGGTTCGCCGGGTTCTGCAGATCCCGCTGTGGTCTCAGAGGGTCATCTATCTCCAGGGCTCCGTCCTGAAAGACCAGGATCTCTTCCGTGCCAAGTCAGTGAGATTTCTTATTTATTCAGTAAAACCTAAGCTAATATTTTCTAAATTAACATTTAATGTTATATACTTTTTATATTGTTTAGAAATTAACAATAGTAATACCCTATATTAATCATGGTAATCCAATGTGTTTCAATCAACTGCTGTCCTCTTCAGGCTAATTTGTGAACTACATCAGAAATGGTCTGGTGTACTTTTCTCATAGAAACAAAAATACACACACTCTGTGAATTTGGTCAATCTACAATATCTATTTAATTAAATAAATAAAAAAATCAGAATATTAACTACCCATTATTACAACATTGCAGTACATGGTAGACACTATATACATATCTATATACACATACTGTATAATTAACTTTCTAGATTTAGTATTGTGTGCTGACTTTTGCTCTGCATTTGTATAATAAATCTACAGACTGGACAATGCTGAAGCCTGCTTCATCCTGAGCAGCCGCTGTGAGATGGATCGCACAGCCTCTGTAGGTAAACCCGGGAGTTGTGGCTGAAAATGTCAATGATGGCAATCAACCCCTCCCTGCTTTCATGGAATCCCTGCTTAATTGCGGAACTGTGCCCTTTGCTTCTGCGGTTCTGTTCTTTTCATGTAACATTTACATATTTAATGCAGACAGCAGAAATGGCCTTTCTGTTATTATTTTATTTTCATCTTGCTCTGTGCCTTGGCTTCCATTCCCACCCACACAAGTAGTAATGGGGATGGGATGATTTAACTTTAATACTTGAGTAGCGATGAGTCATGGCATAAATGTTCTTCTCTGCAGCTGAATGCCATTGTCTCTTTTATGACCTCTTTGTTAATGGTAGACCTTTCAAGCAAAACACGTTATCTAATCAAAATGCTTGGCTTTTATAATGCTGCATAGACACAAAGTTTGCTTTCCCTGTTTTACTCCAGGACCATCAAACCATACTGAGGGCCTGGGCAGTGAAGGATTTTGCCCCCAACTGCCCCCTATATGTGCAAATTCTTAAACCAGAGAATAAATTTCATGTGAAATTTGCAGGTATGAAATACATTTTTTGAAATATCTTGAAATATTAATAATCCATAAATTTAGCACAAAGCCATATAAAATCTAAAAACTTTGTATGCTTAGTTACACTGCTTGTGCAACATTTGATTTGCACATTCAGACAGTGCCATCTTGTGGTTCTTCCATACATGACACAGAATAAAAATTTGGAATGTCACCTATTCATTCATGCTGACATTCATTGATAATTGTAGGCAACATTTTCTAATTATTAAGATTGCCAAATAATTACTGCTTTTGCCATGGCTGGTGAAGATGACACATCAGTTGTCATCTTCTGCTCTTAATTCTTCTAGATCATGTGGTGTGTGAGGAGGAGTTTAAATTTGCCCTTCTGGCCCTCAACTGCATCTGCCCAGCAACATCGACTCTTATAACCCTTCTGGTCCACACCTCACAGGGCCTGTAAGAGCATTTTAACAATCATTCTTTTTAATGTACTGCAGTGAGTTTTTATGTATTCTATTCATTTGCTAATACTGATAGTTCATGACAATCAGTTGACAAAAAGACCCAAATAGAAAAAAATGGAAAAGAAACACATAGATTTCCATATTAAAATCCTTTTTTGCTTATCCCACAGGGAAGGACAGCAGTCTCCAGAAGAATGGCACCGGACCTATGGGAAGTTCTCAGGGAATGAGATTTACAACATTGTAATGAGGGACAGCACCTTCTTCTCTGAATATGAGGGGAAAAGCTTCACATACGCCTCTTTCCATGCACATAAGAAGTACGTTAACTGTCTCCACACAATGCTCAAATGCAAACATGAATAAATTTACAAGAAATTATTTAGCAGGAATATCTCATTTGGAAAGCTCTGACCTTTTAGAGATTCCTGCTCTGTGGGTGTTTCATATCCATGCACCTAGACACCTCTGTCCCTGAGTTAGTTAGAGATGCCAGAATATGATGATTAATTGAACTTTTCTTAACGCTTCTCACTGTCTCTTGCCTGAATGATCATAGGTATGGGGTGTGTCTGATTGGTGTGTGTCAGCGGGACAGCAAGAGCATTCGTCTGAACCCCGGGCCACAGTTCATCCTGAGCAGCACCGACACATGCTTCTACATCAACATCACCAAGGAGGAGAACTCCTGCCTTAAAGCCATGAAACAAGGCTCCCACTGCGGCAAGACCCGGCCACCTGTACAATCCATCATTGCCAGCATGAGTAAGAGATTTCAGTGTATTCACTCACTCGCTGTCAGGGAGCGCGTGCAAATGTGCTCCACATGTGTAACTATTGAAATATATCAACAAATTCTATTTCCATTTCTGAGTTAATATGTTACAAAGTAATTGTGGTCTTCAGGTCAATAAGTTGTTGGTTTTTTCCAAAGGAATACTCCACCTTGAATTTCACAGCAGATGTAAATCCATGTGTTGTCTGTGATTGATTAGGCACAGTAGCCATTGATTTGCAAGACACAAGCAGCAGACTCAGCTCTAGGGCTAACCTGCCACCAGAGCCCACCAAGACAGAAAGCCGGAGGCCAAGCATAGCGCCGGTGCTGGAGGTGGCAGATGCTGGCTCTCTGCACACAGACCTGTCCAGCGACCAGTCCGAGGATGAGGCTTTGCATTCCACTGATGACCTGTCTATGGAAGGGTAACATTAAGATTTGAACTGCTGAAATTATGTAAATGTTCACAAGGAGTAAGAACAAAATGAAAGTTATATTTTGTAATTTGTTAAATCTAACTTAATTTTACTGACAGATACATCAAGGGATACCCACCTAATCTCCCCTACATTGGCAGCTCCCCCACACACTGTCATTTATTGAAGGAGAAGGTCCCATATTGCTGTTTAAGACTTGAAAAGGTGAACTGTATCAAAAATGTAAAGGACTGTACATTGTATTTATAAATTAAATTGTGTGTGTCTTTATGTATACCCTGCATTGTAGTTACATTGTGCTTTCATTTCTATTCTATTCTGTTGTTTTTAGGGGTGCCAGCACAACTATTGTGAAGATGCGAAAGCATATAGCTTTAAAAACAAGTTGATAATCGTTTCTGCTGAGACGGCAGGAAATGGGCTCTACAACTTCATCGTCCCACTCAGAGCATCGTACCGACCAAAAAAAGACCTGAATCCCATTGTACTGCTCCTGGACAACCCGTAAACACACACTATTTTTCTCTGCTTGATTTGTGTCACTCTCTGGACTTTCTTTAGACAACAGTCTGCCATTCTATGCTTTCTTTTCCCCATTTAATATGTGAACATGTATCATTTTTGTCAAATGAATTTATAGCACATAGGACAAAAGTTTGCTCACTAATTTATGAATTTAATACATTAATGTTTTTCTGCATAAACAGGTAGCATCTGATATGCATATTTATGTACATTTGCATACAGTACAGGCCAAAAGTTTGGACACACCCTCTGATTTAATGTGTTTTCTTTATTTTCATGACCATTTACATTCGTAGATTCTCACTGAAGGCATCAAAACTATGAATGAACACGTGGAGTTATGTACTTAACAAAAAAAGGTGACTTTATATTCTAGTTTCTTCAAAATAGCCGCCCTTTGTTCTGATTACTGCTTTGCACACTCTTGGCATTCTCTCGATGAGCTTCAAGCGCTCGTCACCTGGTTTTCCAACAGTCTTGAAGGAGTTCCCAGAGGTGTTTAGCACTTGTTGGCCCCTTTGCCTTCACTCTGCGGTCCAGCTCACCCCAAACCATCTGGATTGGGTTCAGGTCCGGTGACTGTGGAGGCCAGGTCTCCACTTTTTGTTAAGTACATAACTCCACATGTGTTCATTCATAATTTTGATGCCTTCAGTGAGAATCTACCAATGTAAATGGTCATGAAAATAAAGAAAACACATGAGAATGAGAAGGTGTCCAAATCTTTGGCCTGCATTGTATATACTTTTGTTCATGTATGTATTTTGGCTGTATGTTTTTATTCTTTTGTTATTATTTCTAGGCCTGACACAAATTTCCTTGAAACCATCTGCTGGTTCCCCATGGTTTACTACATGGTTGGCTCGATAGATAAGTAGGTTGCAACAGCATTTATCAGTTTCATTAATGTACCTGATCATCTCAGTAATTGGTATAAATTTACTTTCTATACCTAATCTGAAAACAACTTTTTAGAAAACCATTGCAGTCCATCCATTCATCAAAGAATCCATGGGGAAATGTAATTTCTGAACAGATAAATTATGCTTGTAGTTCTAGAAATTGACAGGCAGTGAAATGTTTTGCATGGTTTTGGATGATGTGACGGGAAATGGTGGCAATGTACCAGCCATGCCATTTACTAAATTAAAGCTTTGACTCCTACCTTATCACCACAGTGCATGCACGCTTAAAGGGGAACAGACATACATATTTTGTGAATAGCCCAATCAAGAAAAAAAATGCTGGCTACAAAACATTCCTGATCCCAATTCCTTTTTCAAGCTCTCGGCTCCTGGCGTGTTTTATCTCGCTCCACAGCAGCTCTCTCTCTCATTTTTTGTGTAGCCTTGATGACCTCCTGCGCTGTGGAGTCTCGTTCGCTGCCAACATGGTGGTGGTTGACAAAGAGAGCACCATGTGTGCTGAGGAAGACTACATGGCCGATTCCAAAACCATCGTGAACGTTCAAACCCTGTTCAGGTGAGAGACTTGCCTCACTGTCCCACCAGCTTGATAAATGAATGCTGAACAGCAAATGAACATGTGCTGTGCCTGAATATTAAGATGGGGAATGGAAAACTTGAAGTCCTCTGTTTCATGGGAAAGAATCTTTTGTGGAATGAGTGTGTAGCGCATTCAGTCCAGCCATAGAAGCTCAGTGTAGACTCTGAGCAGCAGATGGCAATGTTGTTGTGCATCCAAACAAGATTCTTATCTTGTTCATATTTATACTTTCCATACAGAATTTGCATGTATCAGTATTATGTGTGCTGAATGCATTAATGATTCAGGTGAGTAATTAGCTTATTAACTAGTAATTACACAGTGCAGCTCTTAAAGAGTCAACGTTTTTCCTAAAATCCATGCAGTATGACCAAAATTAATTTATTAAATTAACACAAAAGTTGATAATCTTGTTTCGTTATGTCCCTGCAGTCATACTACATTTGTAATGCCAAGAGAGGTGTGTGTGTGTGTGTGTGTGTGTCCATGCTGTAATGATGTGCCTGGGTACACTTGGCTGTTTGTGTTCCAAATCCCAGTGGTCTCCCAGGCTGTGAGTAGCATTGTCCACCAGCTTCACTCCAGCTCCTTCAAGTCAGTAATTAAGTAGATATCTGTGTGTGTTGTGTTTTGTGTGTGTGTGTGCGCGTGCAGCAAAATAAAACAGAGACATCAAAACCCCTTAGACACTGAAGATACTGGTTATCCATCTTAAAATAAATAAACCCAAGCTTGTTGTGGATTATCGGTCTTTTCCCATTTTTCATTATTTCCCTCCTGTCTCCTGTAGGTTGTTTTCGAGCCTCAGCATCATCACTGAGCTCACACACCCTGCCAATATGAGGTTCATGCAGTTCAGGGCTAAAGACTGTTACTCACTGGCTCTCTCCAAACAGGAGAAGGTAAAAAGTGTGCTGTTTCTCATTGTGAAAAGATTCTGGCATCATAGCCATGGTTAAAATCTTATTAATACAAGATACAAGTGTTCATAGAGTAAGGATTCTGTCAATATTTAAAATGTATGTCCTTGTTTTTCTGTGGCTGTAGCCATCCGCTCTGTTCTGTGAAGCTTTAGAAGCATTTTTTTTAATATCCACATTTACCTATATAAAATAATCTTTAATTGTTATTGCAATATTACAATAATAATCGTGGTCGTCTTCCTCCGCTTATCCGGGTCTGGGTCCGGGTCCGCCTCCTGCCAGCAGGACATACCCGAAACACCTCCCCAGGGTGTGCCCGGCCACCCTACGGAGGAAACTCATTTCGGCCGCTTGTATCCGCGATCTTGTTCTTTTGGTCATTACCCAAAGTTCATGACCATAGGTGAGGATTGGGACGTAGATTGACCGGTACATTGAGAGCCTTGCTTTTTGGCTCAGCTCCCTCTTCACCTGTCACGTCCCTGTGGGCATGACGCGGCGGGTGCACAGAGAGGAGGGCAGAGAGTGACGAGGAATGAAGGACGCGATCACCTGACATCACGAAACAGGGGTTTTATAGTGAAATCACAGGACAGGGGAAGACATCCGAGACGTTGACACTGGTGAACACGGAACATAACGTTAAAGACCCTGACCCACATTTGGACGGCACCTGATGCAGCCCCGCTGAGATCGGAGGAGCCGCGACTCGCCGGGAGGACGCCGCCAGCTTCCTTGTCCCTGGCCTTCCATGGCTTCTTGTTCAGCAGGGTCCCGACCCCTGCCTCTCAGTCCCGTGTATGGCGGCGTTGAAGGTGAGGAGCGGCCATTCAGCGGGGCGAGCCGGAGACTGACAGGGAGCGGCAGACGCATGCGGACGAGGTGCCGGTACCACACTGGCCCAAAGCCGTCCGCGCTGGAGAACCGCTGCTCGTCCATCTGGAATACCGGACCACTCATTCATTCATTTATCATTCCTCACAACTGTTAATCTCATCTTTTTCTTTGAATCGATTCCGTTCGATTCTTCTTGTCCACTCGAACCATTCAGACTCTGTGCTTGGACTTTCCTCCCTCCTTCATGGACTGCTTCGTCTGGCCCGCCAGGTGTCGTGCCATAGGAGGGGGATTCTGTCAGGATCCGGTCCGAAATGGGGTTTCATTGTTGTCATGTGAAATGTTGCCTAATCGTTTTCACCTGTGTTAATTGTATAAAGCTGCCCTGTTCGTTTCTGTTCGCCGTCAGGTCTTTAACATTATGTTCCGTGTTCACTAATGTCAACGTCTCGGATGTCTTCCCTGTTCTGTGATTCATCAGTAAACCCCTGTTTCGTGATGTCAGGTGAAAGCATCCTTCATTCCTCGTCACTCTTCGTCCTGCTCTCCGTCCACCTACCTCGTCATGCCCGCATGGACGTGACATCACCACGACACATCGGTTCAATGCCCCAATCCGCCTGTCAATCTCCTACTTCCTTATTCCCTCACTCATGAACAAGACCAAAAGATACTTAAACTCCTCCACTTGAGGCAGGACCTCTCTCCCAACCCAGAGTTGGCAAGCCACCCTTTTCCGGTCGAGAACCATGGTCTCATATTTGGAGGTGCTGATCCTCATTCCAGCCGCTTCACACTCGGCTGCGAACCTACCCAGCAAGAGCTGAAGGTCAGAGCCTGATGAAAAAAAAGTAGAGACGAGATTCTCCTGCCACCATACTCAACACCCTCCACACCATGGCTGAGCCTAGAAAAGCCCTCCCTTCCACACTCACCTCCAACCTGGAACACCTGGGACTCAGCTCATCTCTCTGTCAGTAGATCTCTAACTTCTTATCTGGGAGACCATAGGCAGTAAAGATGGGCAGACATGCCTCAGCCACCATCACTTTCAGCATTGGTGCCCCCAGGGCTGTGTTTTGAGCCCCCTGCTGTACTCTCTGTACACCTATGACTGTGCAGCCACTACAAACCACCATCATTAAGTTTGCTATCGACACTGTCATGGTGGGCCTGATCTCTGACAACGACAAGACGGCCTACCTGGAGGAGGTTGGAAATCTGGACAATTGGTGCCAGAGGAACAATCTCCACCTGAACGTCAGCAAGTCAAAGGAGTTGATAGTGGACTTTAGTACCAAGCAGGAGAGGACCTACCAGACCCCTGTCATCAACAGGAGCCCAGTGGAGAGAGTGGACAGCTTCCGATATAGTCCTGCGTTCACATCACAGATCAGCTGAATGCATCATTTGTACCAAGCGCCCTGACCTTCAATCAATCTACAGCAAGCACCCTGGACCAGGAACATAGTGAAGAACCTCAGCCACCCCAACAATGGACTGTTCTCTCTGCTGCGATCAGGGATGCGTTTCCACTCCCTGTCCAACACAAAGAGAATGAGGAGGAGCTTCTTCCTGCAGGCTATACGAGCTCTCAACAACAACAACACTACAACGGACAGAATTAGACTCTAGCACTTTCAATCACTTTTGGACTCAACCCCCCAGAATTTTGCACAAATTTTCTTTTCACTTTCACTTTACTTTACATTTGCATACCTTCACCCTACCTGTTACACATATTTTGCAATATTGAGGTCTTATAGAAGCTTGTATGACTGTGCACGTGACAAATACATTTTGAATTAGAATTCAAATTTGA
Organism: Denticeps clupeoides; assembly: GCF_900700375.1. NCBI lineage: Eukaryota > Metazoa > Chordata > Actinopteri > Clupeiformes > Denticipitidae > Denticeps > Denticeps clupeoides. Next base: position 16,615,320 of record NC_041710.1, read on the forward strand.
ACCCTTACCGGGAACAGGTCTGACTATGTGGACGAAGCTCATGCTCCTCTGGTACAGGGACTGAATGGCCCTTAACAAAAGGCCATCCACCCCATACTCCTGGAGCACCCCCCTTAGGGTGCCCCTGGGGACATGGGTCATAAGCCTTCTCCAAATGCCACAAAACACATGTGGATTGGTTGGGCAAACTCCCATGCCCCCTCCATCACCCTAGCAAGGGTAAAGAGTTGGGTCACAGTTCCACGGCCTGGACAAAAACCACAATTTCTCCTCCTTGTCACGGTCCATGGAACCAGAAAATGAGAGCATGAAGGCGGAGATGAGGAGCCCCGGTGCGGTGTGATGCAAGGAAGCAGGTAAGTTCCCTCCGACTTACTATGTGAACGCATTCAATTTAGTACAGGGCAGGACGAGAGGAAGGAGTTCAGGAGAGAGGATAGGATAAGCTCAGGAACGATCTTACTTTTCGACGAGGAGTAGAGCCGAGTCTTGTTGACGTGCGTCAATCAATGACTGAGCGGCTGGCAGTGGCCATCTTGCCAATCTATAGGGGTCACGTCCGGCCCACGTCCAGCCCCGGAGGCCCCCGACGGCCCCGGAGCAGAAGCATACGCTGCCGGTACTCAGTCACCAAGGAAGGGTCCAGGATGAAATGACTCGGGATCCAGGACCGCTCCTCCGTTCCGTAGCCAGTCCAGTGCACCAAATACTGGACCCACCGACCCCTGCGGCGAGAGTTGATGATGCGCTTGACCACGTAAGCCGGTCCCCCGTCGACGATATGTGGCGGCGGATCCCAAGCCAGCGAATGAACAGATGATCGGATGAATGGCTTCAGCTTGCTGACATGGAATACTGGATGGACATGGACAGTAGGAGGGAGCTGGAGATGGTAGGCCAGGGGATTTAGCCGGCTGGGGAATCCGAAATTGCCCAATGTACCGAGGGGACATTTCAAGATCCTGAGTGGACAGCCACACTCTCTGTCCCACTCGGAAGCGCCTGATGACCAGGAGAGATGAGGTTCAAGGAGAGACAGCCAGGGGAACCCGTGGTGGAGTGGTGATGTGATAATTGTGGTAATAAAAAACTGGCGAGGGAGTCGATCCAGAGCTGGAGAGCAACCGTATGGGGAGTGATGGGTCCCGAGAAAACGGGTCGACTGTCCACGGAGGTGATGGTGAGTGGACATGTGAGGGGTTCCATGGGGACGTGATGTGCTCTAACGAATTAGTGGTCTATGAAGTTTCCAGCCGCCCCGGAATCTACAAAGGCGGTGGTGGAGATTCCATTCCAGGACGGCTGGGAGAGTGAGTCGTGAGGTCGGCCTTGGAAAATGAGGAAGAAATGGCCCAGTTGATTGTGCCACTCCAATCAGCTGGGCGCCCCATTTCCTGCACGAATAGGGCAGTTTAAGTGGGTGTGTGAGGGGGAAGGGCAGTATGCCCCTGCGCCGTGTTCACTGCTTCATGCTCCCGGCACCCGGCAGCTACCTCATGTAAATGCTGCCTCAGTTGGCAAACCTCCTGTGTCAGACATTCGATGAAGTTCTCCTGGCGCGCTACCCGATCACATAAAGCAGCGAAATCAGAGGGATTCATAGTGGGCTCAGTCATTCTATCACGTTCCATGGAACCAGAACGTGAGCGCATGTAGGAGGAGATGAGGGACCCCAGTGCGGTGTGACGCAAGGAGGCAGGTAAGTTCCCTCCGACTTACTATGCGAACGCTAACCGGCATAAGCTGCAACACCACATGGATGTTGTTCTTCGCGTTACAGTACAAATTAGTATGGGACAGGACAAGAGGAAGGAGTTCAGGAGAGAGGATATGAGATCGTCAGGAACGGTCTTACTTTTAGATGAAGGAGTGGAGCCGAGTCTCTTGATGTGTGTCTATCAATCACTGAGCGGCTGGCAGTGGCCATCTTGCCAATTTATAGGAGTCACGTTACCTCGTTTCCGTGTTGCTCCCAGTCACATGGATGGAATCATGTGACACTCTTCAATCTGAGATTCAACTATCTACTGGACCCTCCTCCAGTACCTTGGAGTAGACCTTTCAAGGGAGGCTGAGGAGTGTGATCCCCCTGTAGCTGGAACACACGCTCATGGGCCCCAACCCCAGGCCTGGCTCCAGGGTGGGACCCCGGAAACCCTCCGGACCGGTTACATAGACTCTTTGTTGTTCCGTCCATGAAAGATCTTCTGAACCGTTCTTTGATTCCTCTTTTACATAAGACCAATTTGTAATGAGAGACCCTACCCCACCAAGTGCCCCAGACAACATAGCTCCTAGGATCATTAGGGCTCTCAAACTCCTCCACCACGATAAGGAGGAGTACAATAATAATATTTAATAAAAATTGTATTATTAGTGAATAGGTTTTTTAAAATCGGTTCTTTAATATATTTAAATGTATTATTATTAATACACAATTGTTAATATTATATTCTTTTATAATATTTTTTTACTTTTTAAATGGAAATACGTCTGTTCATGATGCCTGTCCTTGGTTATAACTTATTTAGCAGCTGTAAGAATAACTGGGTGCACCAGATGGTTTTACATATTCAAATGCTGCACAGGACAGACTTAAATAGTCTGAATATTTCCTTAGCTGGTCATCTATTTATATATGTGTTAGGGCTGCACGGTGTAAACGGTATATGATATAAATTTGGCCAATAGGAGAGATTTTGATTACACTGGCCTATCGCAGAAATACCTAGAATTGCAGAAATGACGAAGTCGCATCACCCCAATTTGGGGTGAGAGCACAGAGCACACGCCGGGTTTCTGCATATCTTTAAAAAGTCCCAAGTTTAATTTCCTAAAAAAATGCCTTAAATATCATTTAAAATGACTAGTTATTCGCTAGGGTTTAAATGTCTGCGAACCCAATATGCTGTGTATCACAATGACAATCACTTCACTTTCATTTAATATGGGTGTTATATTTGACTAATACATGTTTCTTGTACTGAGCAGAAAGAGAAGGAGAAAGGCTCTAACCTGGCCTTCATGTTCAGACTGCCCTTTGCTGCTGGGAAGGTGTTCAGTATTGGAATGCTGGATACCCTCCTCTACCAGGTGATGAAGCCACTTTGGCATATATACATTATGACAGATGTTGTGAATATCACTGATTGTACCCAACACTGGGTGGGACATACTGTAATGCAACAAGTAAATAAGTTCCAGTATAAAGATTTTAATTTGTTCTGATAGATATGTGTCAGAACTCACAGTGCTTTACATAAAGCATTTAAGAAGATGTATTGACGTAACATGATGCTCCTCATAAGTATCACTTGATTTAAACGGGAAGACAGCAGGTGATTCCTGTCCTAATGAATCAACTCAGACCAGGGAATCCTTGCTCGGTCATTGAGTCTTGTTTCTGTCCTAACTCAACGTGACGCTTCACTTTCTATCAAGTAAGCCTGATCTTTTTCCTGTGTTTTTCACCATGCTTCGTACCATCTCACATCCTGCATTCCTGTTCGAACATCAATGTCAACTTGTGTTTGTATAATAACTTAGCGATACTCACCAACTCAACAACTGAGTTCACTATCGCGCATCGCCTACATTCCTGTTCATCTGCGGCAAATTCACTTTCGTACATGACAACTGATGGTCTGATGGATTTTTATGCATTTCTGCAAGCGTGTGTGACTTTGAGGTGTGAACTTCTAGAAATCAATCCAATCGTTCATCGGTTGGGATGAAAAAGGGATGTTATCTATGGAGAAACCACCTCACAATTTACAGGACTCAGTGGACTTGATGCCAGATACCAAAGTATACACTAAGTATACACTAAGTATACTAAGTGAAGTCTATGCCTCATCAGGTCAGGGGTGCTTGACAGCAAAATGGCTAGATTAAGCAGGTGGTAATGTAATGAATGTGTGTAGAATATACCAAAATGTGTTTTGATGTTTCTGATTTATAATTACAGTCTTTTGTCAAGGACTACATGGTAACCATAATCAGGCTGCTCCTAGGACTGGACACCACACCAGGATCCGGCTTCCTTTGTGCTGTTAGTTGTCAGTTTTATGTTCTTTACTTGAATAATTTTTAGTATAATGTGAATGTACATGCCACATTAAATGGCAGAAATCTTTATATAGACTCATGTTATAGTTTTTTATGCTAATAATTAAGAGTAGTAGCCAGAAATCTAGTATCTCAAATTAAACCAGGGTTACCTATATCTGTACAGTTAATACTTGGTAAGTTAAATTAAATTATGAAAACCGATTACCTTTTTTACCATGTTGAGATGTACATTTAAATAATAGATATACAGTGAAATACCGCAATATTTGGTTTGGTTATATTGTAAATATCTATATTTTTGTATACAAATTTAATCCACCAGATGGTACTTTTCTTTAGTGAGGTTGCAGAGAATCAGCATGCAACCACAACCCCCACTCCTGTAGATGGTGCTGTACAGCTGGCTACTTTGAATTACTGCTTGGCATTTCAGGCAGAGCGAAATCACAAAACATGACAGACCGATCACAGCATCTTGAATTACAGCTCTGTTTTATTGAATATCGCAATATGTAGAGTATCACAATATACTATGATATAATCGTATCGGATTGTGAGATCCTTGCAATACACAGCCCAATTGTGACCCATGTATCATGATTCATATTGTATTAATATGACTTTATTTAAAAACATATACTGAAATGGAAGCTGCATATGGCTGACATGGTAATTTCATACATGCATACTATATGATACCATCATAAAAATGAATTTTGTGTGTTTATGAGGCTGTCAACTCACTCCTTACAGATGAGGATCACGGAGGAGGACCTGTGGATCCAGACATATGGTAGGCTATACCAGAAACTGTGCTCATCTGTGGGGGACATTCCCATTGGGATCTACAGGACAGAAGTTCTGAAATCAGAACCATGCCAGGTGTTTCTCTCTCTCTCTCACGCACACACACACACACACACTAACACACACACATTTCCAAACAGATGGAGAAGTTTGATTTGGTTCATCTTGTTTGCAGTTGTGTACATTAGTGTTCTCAAAGGCTATTTTTATTCCACACAGAACCTCCATTGGTTTACTTTTATATTATTTATTCACATATCTATATTTTCTGTGGTATATCTACAGTTGTATGATTTGAACATTATTTTGTATTCCAGATGGAGCAGTCACAGTTCTCCGTGAACGTGGATGAGTTTGAGGAGGTGCAGGAGCCTAGCGGGAGGGATTTCCAACCTGGAGTCCAGAACACTGAGCCCTCTGATGTCCGTCCGCTTCTGCGCAGAAAAAGCATCCAGTGGGCCCGACGCCTGAGCCGCATGGGGCCACGGCATCTGACCCGTCACACCTACAAAGCTGGCCAACAGCGCACTGGACTCCATCCGCGCTCTGAGAGGCAAGAACTTGCAGAGCTGGTCAAGAACCGCATGAAAAACCTGGGACTTTCCTGTTCTGGAGTTGGTAAGGAATATGAAGAACCAAAACCGCAGCAAATATGTAAATATATTGAATACAATATATAGTATGCTCTAGACAATGCTGCTCATACCATTGGGTCCTTGATAAACCCCATGTGGCTAGACCAAACATATGGATGACATTGTCAGTTTAAATTATAGATTCATATATACAGGGCCTGCGTAATTTAATTTCAGCCTAATTTATTATTGCAGAAATGTGAAACAGAGGAATCAAATTCCTTACGGGGGCAGGCATTGAATAGATAGTGGAAGCAGTCGCACCAGTAAAGGGCAGCAGCCCACAAAGATAATGGAAAAGCTTAGGACGTCATTATCTGACCTGCATGTTCTCCTCCTTTTAGATGAAATGTGCGAGAGTCACACAAGTCACTCTTACGTTCTGATCAACCCATCAGCAGACACCAGACTGCAGCTTGATGACATTGTGTAAGTACGCAATTTAACATTCAATTAAAGCAAGCATATTAATCACTTATATGAATAAGTTGCAAAATAAGTATATTTATGTCTTTTCAGATATATAATTCGTGAATCCCCGCTATCGTTTGTCTCTAAAAATTCTGAGAGTCGGAAAAGCAGCTGTGGGAATAGCTCCAGTATAAATGACAACATAACATCAGAAAGTCCAGTCTGAGTTGGAAATATCTGTTTTTTAATATCGACATCCACATGTTTTTCTAATGTTGTGTCCCATACTTTCCCTGTACATGATATTTTAAGTGTGAAGTTCGGTATGTTACAATATTTGTTAAATACTTTAGTTGTGTCAACAGGATGGTCAGGTATACATCTCAGCCCTTTACTCTAAAGGAGCTCAATAACGTGAGCACGACTAGTGTGAGTTTTCCTGCAAATGCCTCAGTTATGATGATCGCATAGCATGACATTGGAATAAACTAAGAACAAACTGTTTGTTTTTTATTTATAAAAAATATTTAATGGCACTTTTCACAATAACACTTTTTAAATTGTATTTGCTTGTTTCATGGGTGTTGAAGAAGGATTGTTCTCTGCCAACATCTTTTTTTTATTGCACGATATCTGTGGCATCTCTGAAAATCGAACAGTCTCACTGCTTCACTCCACAGGCAGCAGGATTATTGAGTGGGTTCAGAACAGCCAGATGGCTCCAGAAATTCATTTAATTCAGATGGGCACACAGGTTAGAACCTGAAGACTTAGACGCTTTTCAATCATCACGATCCCTCTACTGGTTAACTTCCTGGTAATGGGACAATTTAGTTTTCATTGTGATTCAGTTTCACTTTTGAAAATAGAAATTCACTTTCATTTTCATGCCCAGCCATTTAATCATTTCAAAATTAATTTATATTTTTATGGTCTGCACAGTGGTACATTGTTAAGAGATTTGGCCTCACACCTCCAAGGTTGTGAGTTTAAATCCCGGCTCGTGCCTTGTGTGTGGAGCTTGCTTGCTCTCCCTGTGTTGGTGCAGGTCTCCTCTGAATTCTCTGGTTCCCTCACAACATCCCTAGTGTCTTGACAACTCTTAAGTTGTTCATAGATGTAAATGGTGTGTGTGGGCGGGTTGGTCACCACAATGGGTGAGTCCTTATCCTGTGCCCAGTGTCCTGGGATGGGCTCCGACAGCTGAAACCCTGTGTAACAGGACTAAGTGGTCCAGGATTGTGAGCAAATAAGGGCTGCACTGTACAGCTCTGGTTTAAAAATGAATCCATATGTGCAGCATTGGAGCTACTGCAGCCAACCCAAATTATGGAAAGTTACATACATTTAAATAAAATGTAAACTAAAAGACTGTAATATTCATACGAGCCAATATTGTATTCATGACATCAAGTAGATAACACTACATGTCTAAACTAGGAGATTGTAGACCTTTAGGCACTAAATGAGTATGAATGCAGATTAAATGAAAAGAGAACCACTCAGAAATTGATGTACACTATTTATGTGTATTATGTAATAAAAAAATTCATAAAGTCTTTTACAGTGTGTGAAGGTTTATAATGCTGTAGCTGCTCTACATACATATTTACACGCAGGAAAAAACAATCAATAAACAAAGCAAGTGTTGAAACTGACCAATTATTTGAGTAAAAAAAGGGGAAAATACATAATTAAAATACATGCATTAGTGTTTATATTCACATGAAATGATTTCCATATACATCCACTAATTCAGTGATAACAGTTGTTTAATAAGACTGCCGGAAGAAATTATGTAAATAAACAGTAAAGAGCATCCATCAGCTTGGTTTCATACATTTATGTATGGAGCCCCTGAATATTCATACAGATCAAGCGACAAATTGCCACCAGGCCTAAGAGCTTTAGAAGTGGCATGTAACTGCCTGTCCCTGCCCTCTCTGTGTCCCAGTGGTGTTATGAAGGCAGTTCGGACAGACAGGGGCATAGCAGAACCTTCTGTTGGCAAAATGTACCACTTTTCTTTACCGTTGGAGAACAATGGTAAAGAAAAAGTGATAGGGTAGTAGGTAAGGAAACAGACCCGTAATCGGAAGGTTGCTGGTTCAAATCCTGAACTGCCAAGCTACCACTGAGCAAAATATCGTCCCCACACACTGCTCCCTCAGGGGATGGATTAAATGCAGAGGCCATGTTTCACTACATGCACTGGGAGCTGTGCTGTGGGTAACATGAGACAACTAATATCTTTCAATGGGGTGTAATAAAGTTATTAATTGAAATGCATGTCCCGATTTTTATCAAGCAGTCAATTTTCATGCCCAGATCAGCCACTACTGCCCACTGTGCGCTTTTTCCAGCATAAAATCACTGCTGAGAGATAAAAACAGTACTGAGAATTGCTTAATGAAGTGAAACTAATTTTATTCTTGTGAAATGTAGAGCCATGGATCACAGAAGATTTTCTATTTTTGTTTTTAAATAGATGCTGTATAACAAGGGTTTAAATTAAATGTCCTCATGAATTTGCGCCAGGATGACAGTCAGTGCAACTGAAGCCCTATGCTAGTGAAATCTCATTGATCATTATATCTTTATATCTTACTGAATATTATGAAGCTTTTGCAACACAGATAATAAAGGATTACTCTATTTAGATCAGCCTATAAACTTCTATTTGTAATGTAAATCAAAATTTTTTTAAATTGTTGATGTCAGTCTCAAGCCTGGTCCCTGTTGAAGAAAGGGACATTCATGTAAATCATGGGATTTACTCTGAGGTATTTACTAAAATGTCAAGGAATTAACACAAAACAAGGTGCAAGGCTTCCACTCCAGCTACATCTCTCCCTGCTCAGCCCTTCCTTCCTGATTCAGTGATATGCCGATATATGTCAGATCATATCTTTGTGGCTGGCAGGGGGGATAGCTGGAGCATCCCTCAGGCTGTAAAACTGAAAGCTTGACAGCTGCACACCTCTGCTGGGAGGGGCATGTAGCTGCCATGCTGTGTGCTGCATTGTTATGGCTATTAGAGATGGAGATTGCCTGTCACTTCCTGTAGTGAGATTGTGTGCAACCTCACACCCACGGTGAACATCAAATGTTGAATCTGTTCTCCTGGCTCCTGACATTGGCCAGTTATATGTGTTGCTGTGGATGCTATTTGTGTTTTAAACACAAAATGTGCAATGACTGGTTCACCGAAGTGCTGGAGGTGGTGAAATGACATGCAGGCGTGTGCGCAGGTTTCCATTATTCAACAACTCAAAAGGAGTTGTGGCATGTGGAGTGGGAATTCTGTAACAGTAGCTGTCCACGGCTAGAGTTGCAGAATTGCAGACTGGATATGCACTCTCAGGACACAATGGAAGCGTTCAGTTGCATACGCCAGGTCAACCAGGGTGTGGCGCAAAGCAACAACAAGTCAGCAGCCACGGAAAATAAAGTGACCTTGCACAGAGAGTTTGTGGTGAAGTTTGAAATAAGGGTGTAATGCAGCACTTCCAGCAACCATGGAAGGAGGCCAGTCAGGACAGCTCAGGAAAGGAAGCAGAAGCAGCAGCAAAGTCCATTGTGGACTCTGCAGGTAGACGGTCAGCAGACAGCTCAGCTACAAACTGACCAGCAGGCCAACAGTGGGCGGGTGGTCAAACCTGGCGCCACTGACCAAAGAGTGGTTTCACGAGCTGACAACAAACCGGCTTAAAAAGGCAACACACTCATTCATCGATTCATATCACATCTGTAGTAAGCCTTTTGACCCAACTGAACCTGCATCACACTGACCACTTTTCACCCCTGACTACTCTACAGAGTTCCCTTTCTTGGCGTTCGTTTGGACTTCCTTGGTGCCAGTCCCGCTCAGGATCATGTCTTTGCATCAGCCTCTGATACAGTATTTGCTCCTCCTGCCAACCGTGCCTTGCTAACCGATTACAGACTACTACCTTCACTTTCAAGTACGAGGTGGTGTACACACTCTTGCCTCCATGCGCTGCTGCTTTGCCACATCCCTCGCTCCGACAAGCAGAGAATCTGCCCTTCTTCTCTGTGGCAGTAGGTAGGGGCGGTCGAGAAAGACTAGTGCCGGTGTTGTTCTGTGAAGCAGGTAAGTAGGCAACATCATATGTAGAACACAGTAGTTGTGCGCCACAGTGCGCAATACGCGTGCCAGGATGGTCAGCACCTTTAGTGGTCAGGAGAGTAGTCAGGGCTTGATGTTTATCCCCACAAATAGGTCCTCCATTTTTCTACAGGCCAGAAACATCCAATAACTTCTTTTAAAAATAACTGAGTATTTGGTTCAGCAGGAGTTAGGGTTCTTGAAGCAAACGCAATTACACGCTCAGCTAAGTTGTGTCACATGACACCGGTCCCCGGGTGTGGCCATGGAGCCCAAGAAAGTCAAGGCAGTGGACTTGTGGCCCCCCCACCCAGGCCTTCAATTTCCTCTGTCACTGCTTCACCTCAGCCCCTGTCCTGCAGCATCCAGATCCAGCTATCCCCTTCACGTGGGAATGGACGCGTCAGAACTGGCCGTTGGTGCTATCCTGTCACAACGTGGCCCAGACAAGAAGTGTCATCCGTGTTGCTTCTTCTCCTGTATGTTCAGTCCAACCTAGCAGTGTTACGGGGTGGGCTTCAGAGCTCTGACACTCCCTTTCTGGTCTGAACCAGATAGGTCTCCTATCGCCTCAGTAGTCAAAACACAAAGGCCGGTGACCTCCCTCACCAGCACGTTGTGGGACCTTTCTGGTGGTCACTAGAAACCCATTTCTTGGAGGCACAGGCTGCTGACCCAGGTACTTACACCGTTGTCCCACCTGTATGTCCCCGAACCATGCCGGCAACAGCCCTGCATGGAGGTCACTCCTCCGGCCTCTCCAGCCACCCAAGATGCCAACAGAAATTGTGTCCCCAGTTTGTCTCAGCTGTCTGGAAGGCGTTATGCCTACTCATCTGTTCCACCGGCAGTCTCTCCTCTGGCTATCACCTTCAATCCAATGGCCAGGTGGAGAGAGCCAAGCAGAAGCTGGGGCATCATCAAAGCAGTACCTGCAAATAGATATAGACCTGTGGAAGGGATTAGAGTACATGCTGAATTCAATTGGCTAGTGCTTCACTCCAAAAATTAAATCTTAACAATCCAGAGACTCTTGAAAAAAGACCAGAGAGCTTAATTTGTGATACCATGGTGCCCCTGGTCCACCAGGTGCCACAAGCTCACAATTACACACTGGTCACAGTGATTTGGCCCCATTTAAATGTTGCCATCTCCCTTCAGTCCCCTGTTTTTTTTTTATTGAGTTTGTGTGTTAAATTAACTTGTGTGCATGTGTTCATAGTATCAGAGCTTAGGGGCAGTGGTGGCCTTTTTTTTATTATATTTATATAAAATTTTCAACATGTATTTTCACCATGTTGTGCACCATCTCCATTTGAAAACCATCACTCATGCCTCAGTGGGTCAGAACTTTATTTTTGTGAGGTGTGTTTAACGTTATGGTTGATTGATGTAGCCCTGGATGAAGCATTCTGTAGATATCCTTTTGATTCGTGCAAAGAAGCAATTTTGTGTCACACAACATATCACCCTGTGATCTCTCTAAAGAGATGCAAATCAAACGTGTCAACATGAAACCACGAAAACTCCCTGCTTCCCATCTGTGATCTTGCTTCCACCCGACCTTTAAATATGGCGTGTCTCCCAACTTGTTCGTGGTGCCGTGACCCAGAAGCAGTGAAAAGCAGGCCTGTAAAGAGCCTCACAAATGTAAGAAATGCACGAGGGAAATACACCCGTGCATTCCTCAACATGAAAAGGGCTGCGGTGAAGAATTCTGCCACTCACTGCAGGTATTGTATATCAGAAGCACTTCTCCAATGCAACTCCCCTGCAAGAGGTCTCGCGAGCTTCACAGTGTGTTTATGCTCCTCGGCTCCTTTGTGATGCCTCGCGTAAACTCATTAAAGTTTCTGGTGGCAGATCCCAACATGAGACTGGCACATGAATATGCAAATGCTTCAGCTAATTGTAACCATGGGAATATCGCTCAGAACCCCCGTCTGGTAAACAAACTGAAAGGCCGGGGCTGAGAAATGGGCACTGAGGCGTCGTGTATACCTGGGAAAGAAAAGACCTCACAAATTTAAAAACTCCTCATGCCTGAGTGGCTCTGCTTTGAGGATTTTGCTGATGCTCTCAGATGAACGAGGTGTTGCTCCAAATGGTGTGCACACAATTAAAAACAGAACCAAACACAGAAGCCCCCCGATTTCCTTCAAATTTAGCTGAGTCTCAGAGTGTCTTGACATTTCCTCCTGATGTGTTTACCTTGTTCTGATGCAGCACAGTACATTGAACAAACATAACTGTCAGCTGATATTTCCTGATGGCATGACACTTTGTGGTAAAGAACCAATACTCGGCAGTTTTGTGGTGTGTCATGAATAACTGATTAAAAAGGTGACAGCTAAGTGAGCTACTTCAGATTTTCAGAACTACTCTGCTTGCTTTGAGGGCTTTGTTTCTTTAATTGAAAGACTTGTGCATATTAACATTAGTGACTAGAAGACACAGACCAATCAGCAAACAGAATATACTCTGAAAACACAGGTCATTTCAAATGAAATATGAGTTAGTTTATAAATCCTCTCCAAGCACAAAGTGTCCTATCTGATATGACCTAATGTCATCCACACAAATGTGGCCAAGTTGCATTTTGTTTGAGGCTATGCATGGTGTAGTGTGGTTTGATTTTAAGCAGACAAGCAACTCAGAGTATCATCAAATGATAAACAGTGGCATGGCTACCTTAAGACCAATATCTTTTACTTGCAAGTTTGACCAGTTTGTGTTGGGATTAAGTTCAGGTGAGACCAACTACCAGCACTGTACTATTGTTTGGCAGCCGCACAGTTACAAGGTTATGGCTTTTTATGTGTGCAGAGTTTCCTCTGGGTTCTCTGGTTTCCTCCCACCTCCCTAAGGCATGTGCACTAGATAGATTGGTAAGTTGTTCAAAAGTGTGGGTGTTTGAGTGATTGTTTGGGTGAGCATACAATTTATGTCCTTCAACTTATGTCCTGGGATGGGCTCCAACAACCACAGTCCTATTTAGGAAGAAGCGATTATATAGAGGGTAAAAAAATGCAATATAATAGTGATGAAAGAAACTTAAAATGCACCATTTCGTTGATGCCATTATTCCACACATCTGAACAAAAATATTCTAACAGCTAAGTTAAAATAACTAAGAACTTTAACTCTATGGTGTAAAGATTTAAAGTGTAAAGAAGAGCACTGGTCCCCACAAAAGTCATGAATGACCCATCATTACAACAGGTCATCTTTAGATAAATGTCCTATGGGCCATATAGTCGCTCTGCCATCATACATCAGGCCTGACTCACATAATCATTACACCAGCATTGGTTTGTCCTCTCTATTTATTTGTAGAACAGTTTCTTGCCACGATTCTCTGCTTTCATGATTGATAGAGCATGGCAGCCATTTTCAACGCTCATTTACTCCTTCCCGGCATGTTTTTTTTTCTGTCCATCTTTCATTTGGAATGGGCAAAAGAGAAAATGGGTTTTAATGTAAATTTACCTGACATACCCAGCTTCCTATTTATTTATTCCATTTATTTATTCTGCCCATATAGGGCATTTTCATTTAAAACAGTGAGATTTTCTGTCTGCTTTCATTATCTTAAGACAGATCTTTTCTGAATCAAAATATTGAACAGCATGACAGGGTACATGGGGGTGGGGGGAAATGCAGGACAGGTTTTAACTGTCTGTCATACCTTATGTCTGTCAAGCTCATAAATAAGGTTGGAACACTCATTTGCATCAGCCCAGTCCTCTCTGGGTATTTTTAGTGCACAACCAATGAATGTGAAAGATATGCTGTCCTGCTGCCATTCGCACGTCATTAAGGAACCTCGTAGATAATACAGGTACAGAACCAGACAAAGCAAAAACTCTGTCCCTCTCATGTTTATCCATCTAAATCCCCATGGTCAGGAAGTGCCTTTAATAAATTCTCTTCCCAAAGGGTAAAGAATAATGAGTATTGTGCACTCTTTCCCTTTTGCTTGCACAGAGAAAAGAACTTCCTGTCAAATTACTGAAATATTTAATGACATATGGCCTATGCATATATGAATGCTAGAACTAACATGAATAAATAAAATGTAGATACCTTTCCAGCCCCTCCTGTCATAAACCAATATGTTGGGTGTGTATAATAATACCTCAGATGTTTCCAGTTTCTAGACATTAAAGGTGAAATCAATGCGTAATGCCTGTGGGTTCATTTCTTAAGTACCCGAACACCTATCTTCAATTCCTGCCTCAGTAGAGCTGTAATGCAGGAGGAGGAAATCAATGGAGCACCAGCCACGGGAGGAACTGTGTCTATTTTTAAGTTCCTGACACACCCCCCTCCCCCCCTTTTTCAATCAAGCATCCTGATTTCACACTGGGGTTGAGAGACGCTGCTCTCATAATTTCTTACCTGCTTGGATTGATGTGCCATCCTATATTTCAAGATGCAGTTCTGGGCCTTTGCTTTTACGTGCATCTATTTTACATGATTTAAAAGTGGACAGTGTAAGATTGGACATCACAGGAGCATGCTTTTGTTTTGCCTAGTGGCTGTCGCAGGACCATGCCTTTGTTTTGCATAGCGACCGTCTACAAGAAGATGTGACATTCCTGTGCCAATAGTTATGCATGAAGATTCAACACCTCTGTTTTACATGCCTTTTGTCTGACGGCAACGTGTGAAGTGTCGGCCGTCAGGACCGCCCACTCTTTGTCTTCCCCAGATGGGAGGCACCGGGGGCGTGACATCAGAAACAACAGGTTCTGATTAGTCAGTAACAACTTCCTGTAGGCCAGGGGTATAAAGGTCTGCTCACATGTGGAAAAGGGACTGAGCTTTCTTGCTCAGGGGTTTTTCCATCGGAAGCCGGAAGGCTTCTGAGTCTTTTTCTCATGGCTTTTTCTCTCCCTCTCCCTTTACTCTTTCTTCTCATTTTTATTTTCTCTGTAACATTGGTACCTTTTTACATTCAATAGTCACATGTAACTACAATAATTATTTACCGGTGTTAATAAATTAGAAACTGTTCATTTTTAACCTCTATTGTGCCATGCCTCTTTCTGCCAGGTAACATCAAGTTGGAGTGGTTTGAATACAGTGTTTTTACAACAGTTATACGTTATCTTCTACATGTTGCTGTATACTGGGGATGTGGAAGCACAGCAGAGACTAGAAGAGACAAAGGAAGAGAATGAACTGGTCAGGGGTGTTGGTTCTGTCCTGTGCTGCTCTTTGGAAAGTGCTGAGGAGATGGGGAATGTGTAAGACAGAACGCTCCATCAGGTCTTTCATCTGCCACAAGCCTCTACAACAACACAGTCAATACAGTTGTACATTGTGCTATAATCTAACCTGAAATTTTTTTCTCTATTACATTTTGTAAATATACATACAAATATACATTTTATACATTTGTTATTCCATTGTTCCAAGTGAATTTCTCTCATGTGGTGTCAATAAGGCATTTTTTTATTGTATGGTGCAGTGATTCCACCAACACCATACATACACCATTTAGTGGTCGCTTTCTGAGAATTAGACCACTTACTATGGTTTCAGTTTAATATTTAATAGGCAGATGTATATGACCCATTGATTGCTATGATATGTATGATGACCACTGGTTTCGACTGGCCAGTAAAATCACCTCTAAAGATGATGGCCGATTTGTTTTGCTATGACTATAAAGGTGGAGCTAAAGTTTAGCTCATTTTACCCAGGTATCCCAGTGGTTAATCCAGGCTTAGGTGCCTGAATAACACTTTGTTCTTTCACTCGCCAAGCTGTTTCTTTGGACAGACATTCCCTTTATTTTATTTTGGTGTTGGACACTCCACAGGTCTTGGCGGATCTGTGTTGTCAGTCCCTGTGGGACTCTGAATGGCAGGGTGCCCCATCAATCTAAAGTTTGCCTTTTCCCTTTTGAAACATGCTTTACTGCAAGGGGGAAATGGATAGGAAGAAGTACCGGAGGCACCCAAGAAGCAATACAGCCAGGGCTAATAAATTTTCACATAATATTGTGTGCACCGAGCAAGAAAGAGCTCAGAGATGGATACTGATACACAGTGGCTGGATTAATGGATCAGACTGGAAGTTGTGCAGAGGCAGCAGATACAAGGCCTCTCCGTTTTAATAGTCCAGTTGACAGCTGCTCCTCAAGCACTGGCAAGAGAAGCGGCTGAACTTTGAATTTACTTTGAGGGTGTCGGCCTGCTCATATCTGTGTGATTCGCAGGGAGCAGAATTGTTATTCTACCATGTTGCTGCAACACAACATACACTGCGAGTCTGACTAAATCTGGTGATGAGCCAAAAAATAAAATAGCTGGTGGAGTTGAGGGTGATACGGTTCTGTTCGTTTGTAGATTAGGACCACTTCGATCACCAACACACACCCATTTCCCCTCAGAAAACTTTTCAGATCAAATAAGGCCCATTTTTCATTTGGACTGACAGGTATATCAAATGAACACAGTTAGTTCCATTTTGCCATTTCGATGGGATAGGCAAATTCCTGTCTCTGTATTTTTTTACAGTTCTATGGCCACGATAGAACTGTAACTACAACCAAAGTGACGTGCCGATGCTGCACATCACTTCAGAACAGATGAACCTCAGTACGGTCTCAGTACATTTGAACCTGGGTCTTCTGGTTCATAAGCAGGTGTCTTATCCACTAGGCTGCTACTACCACGCCATTTACAAAAACAATCATGCCAACCAATCCCAGTGACCTTCCTGTTCTTGTAACACCACAGAAATGCTGTAGTCCTTTGTCCGACCTGCGAGGAGTAACTCAGAGTTGACTTCACACTGAAGTGTACTGCATCTGTTTTTACATTTTGGTAATAAATAAAAAAAACAAATAAAAAAATTGTTTCCACTCTAGGTTACTGGTGACATTCTCCTCCCTATAAGAAGGAATTCA
Source organism: Denticeps clupeoides (assembly GCF_900700375.1). Taxonomy (NCBI): domain Eukaryota; kingdom Metazoa; phylum Chordata; class Actinopteri; order Clupeiformes; family Denticipitidae; genus Denticeps; species Denticeps clupeoides. Next base: position 16,632,295 of record NC_041710.1, read on the forward strand.
CCAGCCTGCCAAATGTTATATATTGCACCTTTAATGAGTATTCAACATTGCTTCAGCCAGCACGGTGCATAAAGCGTCCCTCTGCAACAGCACAGCAAGATGTCCTGTTAGCATGAGGGAAAAATGGTAAAAGAAAAGAGGGGAGAGAGAGAGAAAAAAAAAAAAAAAAAAAATCGACCAGCATAGAGCTCACATTTCCATGCTGGAAATGGTCACGGTAGGGCGCCCTGCTGGTGGAACAGCAAGCCCCAATTACCTGGACATGGTAGACTAAATGTAGATGCACTATACTCTCCAAAGGGCAAAGAGGGGAAGGAGCATCAGACACTGACTTTTATTATGCACATATTGTATGAACAATTAAAAAAAAAAAAAAGTGCTGGTACTAAAAAAATTTTAAAAAAATGGGGAGCCGAACTGACTGCAATTTTCCATTTATGAAGCACCCTGTGACCCCCCAAAAAGTCACAATTAAGCACAGCCATGCCGGTCATCTAACTTGTAGCTGCAATAACATCCTCCTGCTGTGAGGAAAGCCCAGCAACTCTCAATGTGGGGGTTATGACACCACTGCTTATTCATTTCTCGAGATTGTGTTTCTGCATTGTGCTCTTACCTGTTTAAACAGCCTTGACATGGTGGAAGATTCATATATATAATATATGTGTAATATTATTTATTTATTAAATGACAGTGACATCACAACTTGAACCTTGGCTGGAGAATATTTGTATTTACACCATTAGTCCCTCACCAGACCCTGCTCAGAACGGCAGTGACTGACCGGCAAACAAACCAGGCAACTGTTTAATAAAAAAAAAAAAAAAAAAAAAAAATTGTACAAACCATAATACACAAAATGTAGAGAGAGAAACAGAAGAGCAAATGGAGACATAAGTGGCCTGTCAGAAGAACATCTTATGAATTTTAATTATCGGAACATTTCACAGTGGATTGACAATCCACCTCCACCCAAAAACAAAAACCTTCCCATACATCCTTCCGATAGCATTTTCCCTCTTTTTTTTGATAATAGTTTCTGTCTAGACATTATGTAGCTTTTAAGTTGAAAAAATAGACATCACTTGTACTACCATGGTAGCAATGTGGTAAAACAAAGTAACTGATTTCCAGGGTGTCCTCTTCATGACCCAGGCCCCTGCAGTCCAGACAACTGTGCCAAGTGGGCTTCTCAGTTTGGGAAGACAGTACATTTTTCACTTAATTGGTTATCCTTGAGAAGGAAGAGACACAGGTCAGACTGCAAAGTGCTGGTCACGGCTCAGGGGTAGACGGAGCGATACGAGGAGGGTTTGACCCATTGCAGGTGAAGAGGGCATACAAGATTCCCGTAGTTGAACCAACACTGTAGGCACACCTCAGAACCTCAAATGTGACTTGTGTTTGACCATGTACCTGCAGAAAATGAAATGTGCAAGACTTCAATAAACATTTCCACAAACCTATTAAAAAAAATAATAAATAAAAAGTTCTTTTTAAGAGACAGCATGTTGCAAAAACACTGCTGACAAACTGCACTCAAAAGCCTGGCTGGCTGATCCCCTGTGGCGACCCCTAACGGGAGTAGGGCTGTGTATACCAAAATCGTATAAATTGCGATTATTTCGCAACCCCAGATTCTGCTCCATCCTTTAATTAAAGGCTTGCTGCGGGAAGACGCATGCGTCCATCAGGATAACTTGCCCATTACAAAGTGAGGCAAATCAGTGATACTAGTGATAGTGCATTTCAGTGAAAACGGTAAAATAAATGCAGTGCAGTGGAATTTCATGCTGTGCAGCATAGAAACCCAGAATGCTCAGTCGCCTGCTATGGCAGCTAAAATTCCCCACGACACCTTCCATAACCGCATCTGCACCTGCTGCCAGGGAACATAAACTATAAACATGATGCTACTCTTACATAGGCAGCAGTAAATATGGGTTGTGAACAAATTTACTACGTTTTAAAGGCAACCATCACATAAATGTCTGCACAGGCATCAATGAGAGCTGTTATTAAGGCCACTAAAGCTGACTAAATTACAGTCATTCGGTCTTCAGTAGCTGTTAAGGTCCACACACTCACTTGTCCAGCGTTTCCCAGAATCGCAGGAAAACAGGTCTGTCCAGGTGGCGCTTATGGTGGCTGAGCTCCAGAACGGTGACATCCCACTTCTGAACGTTGGGGTCTGTCCTTGCCTCATCGTATTTCAAATGGAAGGCTCTGACTATAAAACAAAAAATATCATAACCGTTGGCTCAAAAAAGCAAGGAGGAGCTGAAGCTCATTCACTATTGCTGCTGAAATTTATCAATAATGAGAATTCCTTCTAGATAACCAGACTTGAAAAATCATGCTGTCGAAGAATTTTATGCTAGCAAAATAAGTTATTTATACACTGTTAATAATGAAGTTGATTCCTTAAAGAAGTTGATTGTATTTCTCTAACATAGTCTTCAACCAAAAGCCACTCTGGCTATAAAACAGAAAAAAAACAAGAGCATGGATTGTATGATTATATTATATATGGCCTTCTGACAATTTTTTTTTACAGTTCTATGGGCACGATAGAACTGTAACTACAACCAAAGTGACGGGCCAAAGTGCCCCCCCGGAGACACTAAGGGTTTAGTGTCTTGCTCAGAGACACAATAGTAGTAAGTGAGGGAGGTTTAAACCTGTGACTTTGTGGTTTTCTGGCTCATTGTAAGATAGTTGTCAAATAAATTATTAAACATGTGTTTGAACTTGAATGGAAAAAATCAATAAAAAAATTGGACCGAAAAGGGAAGTCAGAGACAGGATACAACCACCAACTTTCCTTCACCTAACTGCGAACAGAATCGGACTACCCTAATGATCGTGAGCCAGTATCGGGCTGATCTCCAGTCGGCTGCAGCAGTGGGAGAGCACATCAGCGTTGAAAGCAGACAGGCAGATAGTGTCACTGAAATATTGACTCTGCCACTGAACAGATGTTGGCTGTCAGACGGAATGCTTAATGAGCTTCCAGTGAAATGCGGCGCGGCACGGCGCTGTGCATTGTGGACAACAGCCACGACACCGTGGTCAACCCCACAGCCAATTAAGCCCGACCCCACAGCCAATTAAGCTTGAGCAATAACAAAAAACTGTAGCAAATAATTATTTCTGACCAATCAAATTTCACATATTACTGCATCGCAACAACTTATTCACAAATATTCAGCATAATCTGTGGTTTCATGGTAATACCATTATATTTCCATGGTGTGTTGTGTAATAAACATGGAAGTCTTTGGGCTCAAGGTGCACAAAGCTTGACAACGAGTCAAGAACATCAATTGGGTTTTCAGAATTAAACAGGAGTGGCTTGCTAATGAAACTAGGAGGAGGAGCCACAAAGCATGATTTAATTTCTGATAGCATGAAAGATGTTTATAGTTTACTTTCGTGGAGGGACACACACACACACACACACACAGATTAATCATATTATTCACACACCCATACACAGATTTTTGGTAATATATGAGTACCAGTATGTGACCCTGGTATTACGTCAAAACTTGAATCCGGTATCAGTGCATCAATAAATCGAAGCAAAGTTCACTGCACAGTTAACTCACTTTTAGAAAAAATGTCCACAGGGGACCCATCAGCAAGAAGCCATGGCCAACCCTTGAACTGCCAAGCCGGTCCCTGAACAAAAACAGCCACCACACGATCCCTAGACCAAAACAGGAAGTTTGATCATTAGAGTCCAATAAAAAAGACCAGTTAAAGCGCCATGGCTGGGGAGATACAGACCAGTCCTGAGGAGCCAGTTTGAGGGGCTGGTCGATGACTCTGTACGGTACAGTAACGCTGAGCATAGTGCCTCCAGGCTGGATCTGGTCTTTGCGCCTCTGGAGCAGAACCTCATTGTCCCGCTGGATGCCCTGCTTCTTCTTGTCCTCTGACGTCACAAACCTTGTGAGGAAGACGGAGATATGAGCACGATTCTACCTAATTTCTAAAATAAGCAAAAGCAAAATCGGTCGTGTGAGGATAAAGATGTGTTTTGAAGTATTGCCTATTTGCATTTTTATATCATACTCTTAAAAATAGGAGAAAAGGTGCTGCTTTGAATATTCGCTCAATAACTGTCACCATTTGACTCTGATGATCCAGAACTGCTGACAGCACAGAAATTAATCCTGCAGAATGCAGTTATCCAACCAGGCAGAATATGGTTATAAACAACACTCCATCTTGTGTACAGTTCAATCCCATCATGCATCAGTAATATCGATCACCATGGCAGTCAGTGGCCTAGTGAATTCCAATGTCATATTTTGCTCTCAGTGGCCGTCAAACCCCTGCAGTAAATATTACACTTCAGTAAATGACTCATGTGCATAGAGTATAAATCCTAAAGTTATTATTTCGAGGTTTCGGAAGAGATGCCAATAAGGCAAAGCCTCTGTGGTTTTTGGATCAAGTTAGGGTGTCTAGACGTCCTCTTGTCCCGGCAGGGTATGAAGAATAGACCAGGTTTTTGCAAATAAAAGCCTTTACAGTGTTTGTTAAATTAATTTCGTTGATGTCATTTTATGCAATAAAACGATTAATTTAACATTTATACAAATTTTGAGTAAATATCAAGATAGATGTTTTGAATAGAGGTATCGCAATATGACCAAAAATAATATGATATTTATAAGCTATATCGCCCAGCCCCAGTAGCCACTAACAAATACCTAAACCAACCCTGATATAAAGCCAAGAGAGCGATGTTCATTTCCAGAAAATGACCGATGGCAGTAAAAGAATCATGCAGCAGGAGCACAGAAAACCTCATGACCCCTGGGCAGCAGAAATATCAGCAGCTCCAATTCCACACAGCAACTTGTTGGTTTATGGATCCAATTAAACAGAAAAAAACAGCAGTAACAACTCATCTGTGCTTGTGTACTGTTATGGTAGACTCATGTTACAGAGAAAGAGAGAGAAAGGCTCATATGGTTGTTGCTGTGGTCACCAGTCAAAAAAGGATCATGTAATCTACTGAGCTGATAGACTTGTGGTCCACAAAGAGATATTTTGGTGAAATCAACTGATCAAAATCACTATTGTGAACTGTAACATCTCTCAAGGCCGTCGAGCACACAGATACAACACCTGCCCAATATCCATCCACTGTGTTTCTGCCGAATGTGCTGACTGTAAACGTCAAATAAACATTTAAATAAGCAAACACGATCAATGATCATTTCAGTAAAATCCTCCCAAAAGAGAGCTGATGATGTCCTGCCACTCAGACTTACTTGAGGTCCTGTAAAAGGTCCTTGGCATTCAGCATAGTGATTAAAGATGTTGTGGCTGCTGGGATGATTATAATGGGAGTTCTTGACCCTAAAACATTTACAGAAGCATATTATGTTTATTACAGAGACAGGCAATATTTAGGTGTATCGATATAGCATGAATTATATGTTTCTTGGAGGCTTTCTCACCTTTCTTTTGGTTTGGTGGAGGTCTGGCTTGAGACACTTGGGGGGTGGGGTGAGATGACCAAAAAAAAAAAAGTTAATCTTTGCTTGTAATTAAGTCTGCTATCTTGTCAAACATAGTGTCGCCCCACCCATTTTTCACTTTCCGAATCAAGCTGCCTACAGTCTCATAACATGGGTACAGATCTTAATCTGCTATCTGAATCTCATTTGGTTATGGGGAAATAAAGACACACGGAGCAGTTTTATGTAAATAAGTGTAAGGTAAAAATTGTCTGTTAAAAACAATGAGTTTTGCATTAAATACTATAGTCAAGCAAACAATCTGCAGATAGATATTTTGCAAAGCAAACAGTGCACATGGCGAAATCAGTGAAAGGTGCCTGGGGAGCAGTGTGTGGGGACAGTATTTTGCTCAAGGGAAGGAAAGGGTGACCTTTCGTGACCTTCAGTGCTTTGATACAAAAACAACTTAACTATCCAGAGCAGAAGGTATCTGTTGCATTAATACAGATGATAAGGCACATGTTTGCACAACAGTTACGGGGTCTAAAACGTGAATTCATGAGGGACTACAAACTTCACAGTTTCCCTCCAGAGCGCCAAAGGTCCTCATTAAAATGTCATGATAATTAGCAGATTCGCCCGATCGTCTATTTTGCATCAGGGAATGCTTTAAACTGTGCCTTGGAATGTGCCTCTCTCTACATTCTGTTAGAGGATGAGAAATTAGCGATAACCCAGGCACGGAATCATGTTTCTTTTATTAATAGCAGTAACGTTTTCCTAGGCTGGAGACACAAGAGAATATGAAGTGTGTGTCCAGATTTCACGTCCTCAGGGTTACCTGGTCGGGGAACAGGCTGCATTGCTGGAGTCTGGGCCTTTCTGGCTGAAGCTCCTTCCTAAATGACAGACAAGACAGACATGTGGGGAACACACATTAACATTTGCTGGAAATCACTAAGTCAGGCATCACTCGCTTCTCTTCCCAGAGACCCGCTGTGTAAGTCTTCACCGCCAGCTGTCAGTCTCATTAGTCATTACTGAGCTCGCAAGGTTGATGCTGGCTGCAGTTCTCTACAAATGTCCACCCAAGAGGCCAATGGGCAAGGTGCAGTTCTCTCCACAGAGATTCCAAGTGATCAGTCAGCAGACAATAGAAGACAGACGGAGGAAAGAAAAAAAAAAAAAAAAAAAAAAAAAAAGACAGATATAGTGGGTTTTGTAAAAGTAAGCCTGTTCCCAATCCAAAATAATCCATCCATCTCCCAACCTCCGCAAATCCTGCTCTACTCAGGGTCAAGGGAAAGTGAAGTAATTGTCAAAGCACGGTGCACACAGTGAAATTTGTCCTCTGCATTTATCCCATCACCCTGAGTGAGCGAGCACCTTTGCGGATCGGGATTTGAACCGGCAACCTTCTGATTACGGGGCCGCTTCCTTAACCGCTAGGCCACCACTGTCCCACACTTGGAACCTATTGTAGCAGTCATTTCAATGTACAAAACCACCCAGCTCTTTCTGAGCATTTGTATACAATGACAGTCATAAATGAAATCTATTTATAAAAAAATGGTTAATTTGTTACAATTGAGAGCCTTAACATATACCTATGATTTGTTAGGAAAATTAAGCCATTTGGCTCTTCTGTTAGTTTAACATCTTTCCTCAGAGTTAACTTAACCAGGTTTATCAATACTCCCCATGAAGGATGGTCACTAATGGGATGAAAGGTTGCAATAGTTCTAGGGGAACAAAGTTGGAAAGAGGGCAAATCCAAAAGTAGACAAAAAGAGCATTGAGCAATATTCTCTCTTGGGGCCTAGAATTCCAAGCAATGAATCTGCTTCATGCAGCCCATGTGAATATTTTACCAAACTGCTTCAGAAAACTGCTTAAAACATTATTATAAAAGGAATAATTACATTTGGTTTGGGGGGTGGGGGGTGTCACTTTCTTTGCATACCCTCCTTAACACCAATCCCAAAACTATAATTTAAAACAGCTTCATCTGAGGCTGGCCTCCCACTTCCCACACTCAGCAGGCAAGACCCTTTCTTTATCCCTACAAAGGGGTGGGCACGAATACAAATAGATCACATGGGGCGGCAGGGGAGGGACTACAGGGCTCCGTCTGCACAGCCGAGGCTGTCAGGGGCGGATGCACATACACGGAGGGGAGAGAGAAAAGAACAGGACCGGGCTGGCAGAGCCAACGCATACAGAGAGCAGAACAAGCAGCAGGGGGCGGAGCCACCATCCTGCCTAGCAACGTCAGGAGGCCAGGAAAGGAAAAGGGGCGTCTCCCTGTTCTCCGCAGCTCAGCGACTGAGACTAACCCTGAGGCAAGGACTATGACTGGTGGGGACGAAGGGGAGCAAGAAGAAGCACATCCACGGCAAGCAGCTCTTTGTGAGGCGAGTCAGCAGGCAAGAAGAAAAATGATGGATGGGAGGCGTAGGAGGGGAACGGAAGCACAATAGGAGAAGACGTCTGCTATCAACATCAGAGCGGAGGGAGAGCAAAATATATTTATTTAAAAAGCAGTACCGTCATGCAGAGGCTACATGGAGACCGGTGGGCCGATAAAGCACGAAGAACAGCGACAAGAACAGCAACTGCCAGTCTGCTACAGCCCCGATGAACCATAGGAAAAAGGTACGGCCATCAAACCCACACACAGAAATCACACAAACCGTCCTATCATTTAAATCTCTCTCACACACACACACACACACACACACACACACACACAGACTTTCAGGCCTCCGCTTGGTGTACGAACATCAGGGTAGCATGCTTATAGACAGGAGTATTGCAGACATTTTCTCACCCCCTCTGTCCAACATAGCCCTTTGTCTGCTTGAACAATATCTATGAGAGATTTGGTAGGGTGCCTTGATTGCTCAACCAACGTTGCACAGCCAGTACCAATAGAGTGCAGTGCTGGTTTCAGGAAGCAAGTTCCCTGCCTGCACAAATCAAATCTTGATGTATTAATGTATTTCTCATAATGACAACCAGTAAAAAAAATTTAGTAGTGAATTTCATATTTTTAGTCAGACAACATCAAACATTTTTAACATTATAGTTCACAAGCGCACCACCAGATTAAATCAGGAATGTGGGTTGAATATCAACCTTTTGCATAAAACAGAAGATGGGTCATACAGCCTGTGGAAAACATTTCTAAAAGATTAAGGTCACATGATTAATGAGAAGCATATATATTACAGGTATGGGACCTGTCTTCACCTATTCAGTAAAATGATTGTTTTTGCCATTGTGATACACGGTCCAGCACACAAAATGTGTCCTCTGCAATTTAACCCATCCCCTTGTGAGCAGTGTGCAGCATTGAACGGCACCTGGGAAGCAGTGTGTGGGGACTGTACCTTGCTGAAGGGGACCTTAGTGGTTCTCAGGATTTGAACCTGCAACCTTTCAGTTAATAAATCTGATTCCTCACCCACTAGGCCACCACTGCCTAGACTGTGATTCGATATAGATGTGCAATTACCCTGACATTACAGCAGAATTTGAAATGACTGATAACAGTAGGATTTATGATCACTTACATGGCTCATTATTACATGATCTGCAATTTTTGACTCCAACAGATGGGAACAAAACATCTCTAATCCTACTGAGACCAGCATGAATTCCTGCACGAAAGCCACCGACATGTCCCCGCGCTCCCACCAATATCAGCAGGATGAAACACAAGGCATCTTCAGCATGGCAGCCCTAGCAGCCCCCCAGCCACATCACACTGCCATCTCTGACATCGGCCCGGTGGCCAAAAACTGATTGGACCGGACTGGTTAGTAGAGGCCAGTATGCAGTGGCGGCGAAGGCACTGCTGCACTCACATCGCCGGGCTCCTGTTCGTGCTCTCATTCGTGGGCCTGCTCCTCATCCTGGGTCACTACGACTGGACACGGGGCCGGGTGGGTCGCAGAGACACTTCTGTGGCGTCTGGAACCCGGGGCTTCCAGCAGGGCAAGGCCGAGGGCAACCTGAGCTTCTCGCTCCGAAACGTCTGGAAGGAATCCGCAGCCCAAGCAGCGCAACAGAAGCCTAAGGTGAACTTCAGCTTGTACCAAGACGAGCAGGGAGTGACAGGGCTGGAAACCTCCCTGGGCGCCAACAGCAGCCTCAGTGAGGAGATGCGGGCGGCCGGGGCGCTGCTGGCCCAGCCCTACCCCTACGTCATCAACGAACCAGACAAGTGCCGAGACAGCAGCCCGTTTCTGGTGCTGCTGATCGCTGCAGAGCCCGAGCAAGCAGACGCCCGTCATGCCATCAGGCAGACGTGGGGGAACGAGAGCGTAGCTGACGGCATGGGATTCGTGCGCCTCTTCCTGCTGGGCGTAAGAAAGGGGAACAACGGGGCACAACTGCAGAGGCGGATAAATGTCGAGAGCCAGAAATACCACGACATAATCCAGCAAGAGTACTTGGACACCTACTACAACCTGACCATCAAGACCCTGATGGGAATGTATTGGGTGGCTACGCACTGTCCCCGCGTCATGTATGTCATGAAGACGGACAGCGATATGTTCGTCAACACAGAGTACCTGATCCAGAAACTGCTGAAGCCCAACGAGCAGCCCAAACAGGGCTACTTCACTGGATACCTCATGAGGGGCTACGCGCCAAACCGAAACAAAAAGAGCAAGTGGTACATGCCCCCCGAGCTCTACCCCAGTGAGAGATACCCCACTTTCTGCTCAGGGACGGGCTACGTATTTTCCGGGGACATGGCGGCGAAGATCTACCGGGCCTCGCTGAGCATACGGAGGTTGCATCTGGAGGACGTCTACGTGGGCATCTGTCTGGCTAAACTGCGGATTGAGCCAGCGCCGCCACCCAACGAGTTCCTCTTTAACCACTGGCACGTGTCCTACTCCAGCTGCAAGTACAGCCACCTGATCACCTCCCATCAGTTCCACCCAAATGAGCTGCTCAAGTACTGGCACCACCTGCAGAGCAACAAGCACAACGCCTGCATCAACGTGCCCAAAGACAAGACTGGCCGCTTCCGCCAAAGAAAACTCCACTGGGCCCCGCTCGTGAAATGGGAGGTAAATGCTCAGAAATAAAAAGCACAAACTCAAGGGACACTGGACAACACGTTGGTGAATGGCACAGTAAAGTGTGTGTGTGTATAAAAAAAAAAAAACATTTGCAAAAATGTATTTGCAAGACAATATGATATTGATCTTTTATTTTTTAGAATAAATAAAAAGGTTGAAATAAAATGTCTATTTAACAAAGGATGTGTTTCTCTTTGTGGAATATTTTTAAAGGGTTAGGGTTAGATAAAAATAAAATACCCAGCTTCTTTTTTTTTTCCTGCAAAAGTGTAGCGCTTGAGGGTCAGTAGCAAAAATAGAAATTGTTACAATGCTCAGCCATGTTGCCGTACGTTGTCGTTGTTTCAGTGCTGAAACAAAATGAAAAGGCACCATGGCCGGGGTCACAAACCCTGGTCCTAGAGGGCAACGGTTCTGCACAGCTAAGATCTTCCCATGTTCCATCATTCAACTTAAGAACAATGTGATAAGTACAGAAGAAGGTGCTAAATAAAGGTTAATACAAAATGTGCAGGACATAACCATAGTAAAACCAGTAAACAGGTAGGTGTGCCTTGTCAAGTGCCATGGAGCAAAGTAGCAGTTTATACAAAGGGGGTCCACAGTTCCAAAAAAAATCTCAAAGAGTGGGAGAATGTCATTAATGAATCAATATAAATAATGAACTACAGCTTTGACATTTCTGTAAATGGAAACATACTGGTTTGTTGGATTGATCCACAATTTTGACAAAGAAAAAAAAAAAAAAAAAAAAAAACTGTCCAGCCCAGCGATCACAGTGTTCCTCAGATCACAGTATGCACAGCACTGACTCACTTTCTTTCTTCCCACTGTACTGAGGGAGTTGCCAAACCGAAACAAAAAGAGCAAGTGGTACATGCCCCCCGAGCTCTACCCCAGTGAGAGATACCATGCATTTTATTCACTTTTTAATTTCATCCTGCAGCTGTCAAAATCACAAACTAATGTTAACAAATAAAAACATACTAAATATATTTTAGAGCTGTAAGATATACTATGTACAGCACCTTGTAAATGTGTAACATTCACTTTATGAAGAATGGGTGGTCGTAGCCTAGTGGGTAACAAACTCGCCTGTGAACCAGAAGGGTTGCTCCAGGGGGGACAAGACTGTCCCTGTAACTACTGATTGTAAGTTGCTCTGGATAAGAGTGTCTGATAAATGCTGTAAATGTAAATGAAGAAAAGTTAAAGATGTAAAGAAATAGTTAAATTGTAGACTAATATCATACAAGGTGCACTGGGGTGGGAGACAGACATCATTTTGAAACATTCAGATTGTGGACAGAAATACAGACAAAGCAGAGAAAACATAGATGAACTGGATTATTAAACGTTCCATAGCCCAGCCGCACAAAACTTACAGTCACTGACTTGAGGGTCATGCCGTGGTACGTTCCCATGGTGTCAATCTTAAAACCCTCCGTTTCTGCGGAAAGGTAGGAACGAAGAGTCAGACAGGCCTTTAGCTTATGTATGAAAATGAACATGAAAGATTAGCAGCGTAATTCAGATTAAGACATGGAAATGCTGAAATGGGAGTTAACGATGCACACGGCATCAAAGGTTTGCGTATTTGAAACAACCATTCTAGAGACAGGCTTGAAGGTAAATTCAAAACAAATACTTCCCATTAGCCTTCCTATTGTCATGGAGACTGTGTAAATGAAACACTACATTGCCGATAGGGGACAAGGGGCTTACAGCCTCCCTGACAATTCTCATGAACATCCGTCTGCATGGGCGAAAGGTCATTTGGAATAAATGACATCCTGAAAATGTCCAGTGAATCACATACACACTAAAGTACCCACTTTTTCACCTACATGATGTTTGAGAGGAATCCCTGTTTATCTCAGGTGTACCAGGGAACCTGAATATCTTTACACACACACACACACACACACACACACACACACACACACACAGAAGCTCCCAGCCTTGAGCTCACGTCTGGATCTGAGGCTGAATGGGCAGAACGCCAGCTCGGTAAATTTAAATGGCCACGGTAAATGTGCCAGTTTGCTGTGTGTGGGTCAGGTTTTGCAGGATAGGCACTTTAATTCTCCACGCTCATATAAAATTAATGGGTTTTCCTGTAACTCATCACTTTCTGTCGAATACCCAATCACCTACAGTGATGCTCAACAGTGAAGGGGCATGCTGAGCTTCAACTGATGGTGCTAAAGCCTGGTTTATTTAATTTTAAAAAATTGATAAAATGGACCATTTGGCAGAAGGGTCATGAGTCTGTGGATCAGTGACCTTTTTATAAAATAAAAAAAACCCTCACCTTCTTTCCCTTTGAATCGCTCCTGATCGTATCTGTTGTAGGCTGCTGGTACTGGCTGTTTGTTCCTTATGGACGGATCCTAGGAGTAAGCGGAGATATCCAGTGAACAAAAAGTAGTTTTCAAATTTTCTGTGAATAAACACAAAATGGCTAAACCAAATAAACAAAATATTCAGTGTAAAAGTACTGTGCAACTGGTTCAGAAACATTAATATATTCTTTCATACTGTTTCGATACAACACAACAATTTTGACAAACTGCACAAAAACTGGATTTTGGTTTAATAAAATATTATTATGCATATAATGAATAAACATTAAAAGGGCTTCTGGTAAAATGCTGTAAATGTAAAAATTAGAACAGTACTCTAATTTAGATATCAGTATTTGATGTCTGTCTGTACAGCACTCCACCATATCTGAATGAGTGGAGAGCTGAGCCAATCAGCAAGCTTGAAAAGTTAATTTCGAGCTTCATTTATTTGACAAATGGCCAATGTACAGCCCATAAATATTCTTATTTCGATAAACATCCTTTCTGTGAAGGTGGGGCGATGGGCAGGGAAGTACTTACCACCTGAGTGGGGTTCTGTGCTGGTCTCTGCTCGGGGGCTCGGCCCTCCTCTCTGGCCTTGACTGATTGTAGGATGGCAAATATGTTTTTGGAAAAATTCTACAACAAAATTTTAATTATGAATAAATACCACTATTTAAAATTGTATGTAATTAAATCCTATACTATAAAACTAACACACAAAAAAAAAATAAAAAAACATTGTTGGTTTCAGTAAAACAAGAGTGACAAATCTGAAACGTTAATGTCTGAAAATGTTTGGCCAGTTTTGTGGTACCAAAAAAAAAAAAAAAAAAAAAAAACACTAAAAGAACGCTGTTATTTCTGAGAATATCAAGACATGGGTTGAGTAAGTTTACAAAGGAACACATATCTAAACTCGACCTAAATGCAGTGCATTAATACACACAACAGTCTGAATTCAAAACACTTTTAAAACATGTTAATCCCATCCGATGAATCTTCACATTACAGAATTTCATGGACTGACCGATTCTCAACCTTGGGTCAACTGGACCTAAAACACGTAGTCTTAATCAGATTCACCTGGGCCATTTTTGGATCTTTATCTTAAGCAACAGCGTCATCTGCAGTTAAAACTGTGGCACTGCAAAGGTCAACGAGTCCTTTCTTTCCACAGGATTCTACTCTATTGTGAGTTAAAATTATTGATACCATTTTTACATACAATATTTAAATGTCACCACAATAGTAATCTACCGGTGATAAATTAGAAACTGTTCATTCTTGTAACTTATATTGTGCCATGCCTCTGTATATCCAGGTAACATCAGAACAGTTTTAACACATCGTGAATAAAGTCAGATAATCAAGGACATTATGATGGCAGCAATTCTCTAATATCTTCCCCCTTATTCATCCATCGAGTTGGAGTTCTCTTTTTTCCAAATACTATTTACAAAATGCAAAATGTTTATGGCTTTTTGAACTCAAATGCAAACATATTATTGAAAAAATTAGTTCAAATAACTCTTCAGAATTATTTATGATTGTATTTATTTATGATGTAAATACTCCCATTTTCTCATACCTTTCCACTACTCTGTAAAATGGTGGTCCTCGTCCGCCACACTCGCTCTCGACTGACAATGTCTCTGGTCACATCCACTTCGGCATCCACAAAACTCCTCTGCTTAAGGGTGATATCCTCATCAAGGTCTGTTTTGATTGTGGAACGCTTCTTGGCCATAATTTTGGCTTTGATGGCAGCAATCTTCTCTACGGACATGGCTTCTGACAGGGACCTGGCATAGTCACAAAGTAACCAAAGTCAGCACATCCACTCCACAAGTCTTCTTCCACCAGCAATTTATTTCATGTTCCTCTACCTGATCTGGTCAGTTTGCACAATGCCTTCCTTGTGGCCTTCCAGCCTGGCAGCCAGACGCTCCTTGTCCAGACGGACACGCTCTTCATCCTGAAGTAATAGAGCAGAGATACAAGTTAATGAACTTTACGTTTGAAGAATCTTCAACCTAAAGACAGGCGACATGGCAGTTGATACCTCCACACGTGGCTTTTTTGCCTCCGATGAGACCTCATCTGCTGCCCTTTTAACTGTTTGCAAATAAGAAAAGAATTATTCCCGAGGAACTCAAGACACCTCATCACTTGAGTTCACTCAGCAGTTTTCACCTTTGTACCTCAGCTACAGTGGGTGGGCATCACTTTTGTTAACCCCCGCAGCTAAAACAATTCCACTCTCCACTTGAGGTTACCCACAGTGACAATGAAATGTTAACCCTTTACCTTACCATAACATTAACATTACACTTGCAAACAATTTTGATAATGTATTAAAACTTTTAACGCATCACTAAAAGACTCAATAACTCCTGCATTTCAGATGATCAAAACTGTGAATACGGTTTAAATAAAAATAATAAAAAAACAAAACAAAAAAAAAAACGCACAAACCTTGCGTGGGCCTCTGCAACCCAATCTCAATGGGTGCACTTCTGTCGATGCTTGCTGATGTAGCTGTAGAGAGGCAGGTAGGTATTTAAATCTCACTTTGAACAATATTGCTGCCGTTCACTAAAAGAGCAAAACTAATAAATCATGTCTTATGGAACAAATCTGCCTTATACTTACAGCTTTCGCCATTGAGATATGAAAGCAAGTCCTTTCGATCAGGTCTTCTTACTACAGGAATGTTCTCTGTCTACAAATAACGAAGAAAAAAGCAACCGTAGCAAGGTAACTGATAATTCACTCACAAACTGGTTATGTTTGTAGTGACCTAAACAATGATGCTACAAAACACACAGAATTAACGAATAATAGACAATAAGACTTACAGCCGCTCTGCGGACATAGGACGGGTGAGGGAGATGCACATTGTTGAGCAAGAACAGGATTGAATCGAGGGTGTAGTACTCCTTGGGCTGGCCCTCCTTCCCAGTTCTATAATGACATTTCAAGAAATTTCTTTATGGAACAAGTACAAAACATACTTGACAACAAGAAACTGAAGGACACAATGTTCATAAGTTTAGTTGATACCATAAGGGACAGTTTCCTGTTAATTATTTAAGCCTAGTCCTTGACTGAAAGCATTTTTGAATGGAGAACTTCAAAAGTTCTCGATTAGTTTTAGATCTAGGCTTATTCCATAAACAGGAAACTACAGTCATGTCCAAACGTTGAGAATGACACAAATTCTGTTTTTCAAAAAGTTCGCTGCTCCAGTGTTTTTAGATCTTTTTGTCAGTTGTTTCTGTGGTGTACTGAAGAAAATTACAACACATTGACAATAACAATGTTTATGCAAAGAGTCAATATTTACAGTGTTGGCCTTTTTACCCCCCAAGACTTCAGAAATTTGCCCTGTCATGCTTTCAATCAACTTTTTTGGCCAAATCCTGACTGATGGCGACACATTCTTTCATAATCAGTGCTCTGAGTTTGTCGGAATTTGTGGGTCTTTGTTTGTCCACCCGCCACTTGAGGATTGACCACAAGTTCTCAATTGAATTAAGTTTTGGGAGTTTCCTGGCCATGGACCAAATTTCAGTGATTTATTCCCTGAGCCACTTAGTTCTCACTTTGTACTTATGGCACAGTTCTACATCATGCTGGAAAAATCATTGTTCTTCACCAAACTGTTCTTGGATTGTTGGAAGTTGGTGTTGGAAGATGTTTTGTCTTTATTCATGGCTGTGTTCTTAGGCATCCACTCCCTTGGATGTTAAGCAGCCCTACACATGAATGGTCTCAGGATGCTTTACTGTCGGCACAAGACAGGACTAATGACGGTGCTCATCTTTTCTTCTCCGGACAATCATTTTTCCAGATGCCCCAAACATGCAGATGCACTCACACCGACCTGCTGCCATTCCTGAGCAAGCTCTGTACTGGTGGCACCCCGATCCCACAGCTGAATCATCATTCGGAGATGATCCTGGCGCTTGCTAGACTTTCCCGGGCACCCTGAAGCATTCTTCACAACACTTGAACTTCTCTCCTTGAAGCTTTTTTATGATGTGATAAATGGTTGAAGAAGGGTCAATCTAAGTAGCAGGAATATCCTTGCCCGTAAAGCCCTTTTTATGGAACACAATGGTGACTGAACGTGTTTTCTTTGAAGGGAACCATGGTTAAGAGGAAAAACAATGATTTTGAGCATCACCCTCTTTTTAAAGCACAAATACAACTGCAGAGGTCTTGGAAAAAAAACTTCTAACCTTGCAAATATTGAATCTTTGCATAAACTTAATGTAATTGTCAATA
Source organism: Denticeps clupeoides (assembly GCF_900700375.1). Classification (NCBI taxonomy): domain Eukaryota; kingdom Metazoa; phylum Chordata; class Actinopteri; order Clupeiformes; family Denticipitidae; genus Denticeps; species Denticeps clupeoides. The sequence goes on from NC_041710.1 coordinate 16,649,518, forward strand.
AAAGCCTTTGAAACTTATAAATTGCTTGTAATTACACTTCAATACACCACAGAAACAACTGACAAAAAGATCTAAAAAACACAGAAGCAGCAAACTTTGTGAAAACCAGTAATTGTGTCACTCTCAAAACTTTGCCACAACTGTACACACTGACATCTAAATTAACAGGAAGTGACACTATAAATGCACAAATTCATTACATTAACTAACATATATTTACCGCACTGCTCACATGCAGCATCCAACACTCCTGGTGCTAAATGTTGGGGTGTTCTGTTTACATATTTTTTTTCAAGATCAATTCATTTCAAGAAGATCCACTATAGTATTATGTCCTATAAAGTACCTCTATTGTAACAATGCGCGCCTGGATCTACAAGGAACCAAAAGGAAAAGGTTTTCAGATGAACCGAGGAACGACATCCCTGCACATCTCCGATGCAAGAAGTTGTTCCACAAAACGAACAACCTGGGACGCGAGGCAAGAACCACGAAGACCCCCAAACTGGTTTCATTTGAGGGGTTCGGGCGACATCCAGCGCACTTCGACTTCATCAAAAGCTTGATGGACAACGCTCCCCGACACCCCGGGCACGTACCGCAGAGCAGCTCTTCACCCGGCACGGAGCTATATCACACGGCGTTTTACTAACCGCGCCGGCCTGGTCGGGCCCAGCTCGCCCCGCTTGATCGAGCTCCGCTGAAAAGTTCTGCATCAACTTGCAGCCTGCTTGTAGAACATCTGGTTTGCGCTAAGCGGCTAGCAGTTAGCAGGCTAGCTGGCTGAGGAAGAACTGCGTAAATAACACTTTTCTTACCCCCAGATGACATAGTTGGTCTTGACATTTTTAGGCCACGAAAACTCCCCGAAAATAACCTCATCTCCTTTGGCGACGATTTCTTTTTTCTGGATATTGTACTGACGAAGAACACTCAACACGTCCGCCATCTTCACTTGCCTTGAGTGAAAGTGGGGGGCCTTGGCGTCAAGCCCTCGGTTTTTTTTCAACGCGGGCTGTCCAATATTGTGCCTGATCAGTTTGGTCGCTAACATATGAGATTTGGCACACAAATTCCGACCTATATTCATTGTCCTGATAAGGATAAGATATCCAAATACCACATCTCAATTTATTAATGAAATATTGCTTAATTTCTACGCATAGGTGGACAACAAAAACACAGGCAGTACGGAGGGTGTTTGCTATTGGATGTGCAGAAAAACCATAACAACGTGAGGTGGCTGAAGTTTCTGTGTAGCGCTGCCAAGGGCTCATTCAGTTCCGAATCTCAGGGCAGACTTGATGTCAGCTGGCAATACCTGTGTGGTGGCCGGAAAAATCTGCTCACCCTTTAACTCATTAGTAGGAAAGATGAATGCTGATAAACAACTCAAGATTTTATTGGATCATTACAAGATCAAAATTGCTGCATCTAGAACGGTTGTTGTACAGGTGACGTACATTGTTCATAGCACTACAGGTGGATTTGCTCAATAACTGAGTGACGTCAGTGAATTGCATAAAACACTGTGTTAATGCTACATTTTCAGAATGGCATCAAAACAAAATCTAAATATCTGTGTTGGGCCGTTTACTGCTAAGCAATAGGTGCTTAGCAGTAAAGTTACATCAACGAAACAGTTAATAAAATGTCACAGTCAAGAGGTCATACTTTTCAACTGATTGAGCTGTCTGAACGAGATATTGACTGGAGATGCTTTGGACATCTTCCTCCAAAAGAAATGAGCCCAGGGCCAATAAAACATTTTAGGGTAAATCCCATTTATTTCTTCGATGAGCAGTATAAAGAAGGGTTGGACAGCTATATCAACTGATCGATTATTAGTGCATCTAATCTGGAATTACTGACAATCAAGATGAAAATGCCAATATTGGCCCCCTTGTGGTAAAAAGTAGTGTACATATCTCAAAACATACATTCATGTTCAGTAAAAAAAAAAGTATCTACGGCAGAATTCTTTAAATCAGTCAGTATATTTCTATTAGTACTGTATTTTATTGCTGTAAATCCATGGGACGCTTTTTTATTTTTCCCTCATTAAAACTGGAATATTCCTACATTGCTAAGTATTACTGACCCCAAGAACATGATTAAACCAATGCTCTACAGACATGGCTATTTTAGCAGCATTAGTCAATTTGAAACTATAGCAGATACTGCAGGAGAACCAAAACTATGTAGCCAATAGCTGGTTAAAAACAGACCACTCTACTAATCTCAGCATTGGATATTTCATTACCTAGTGCATAAATGTATTTGCAATAATACATCAAATATCAAATTGCTTGCCTTTGACATCAACAGCAGTTTATAAAAAAAAAAAAAAAGAAAAGTGCAACTTGCCATTGTTCTACTGAATTGTAACCTGTGTGTTTCAGTGAGGGCAAAAAAAATGTTAAACAGCAATGTTAGATGCCATTGTGGATTACAAAAACAGCTTCAAACTGAGCTGCAAAAAAACAACAAAAAAAAAACCAATAATAAAAATTAAATAAAGCTGGCTGATAACTCATGCTACCATTGTCACTATGAATATTCAGATCATCCATTTCAATACTCATATTAGCCTAGGTGCAGAAGTCATTAAAAGATAGCATTAACATCACATCATTTATGTTTTGAACGGGGGGGGAAAAAAGTATGTCGCACCTGCTCCATAAATATTTATTAAAAGAATTCTGATAATTGAAATTAGAAATTATGTTCTGCAGAATCTGCCTCACTCACTTGTAATATATACAAATAATAATAAAAAAAAAACATTTCAGGAAGACATACATCTTCAGGCAATTGTGTGTCCTATTCTTCACTTGCATGAAGATACAAATTATTTGAATCATCAGACTAATGATGTAATATAGCATTATGCAAAATATATTGGTATTCTTTCACACAAATGTATCTGTGTGTACAACGTGTTGAAAAGGCCATTACACGCATATTACTTACCACAGACTTACTACAGTACATAAACTCTCAAAGAACCTTCAAAATATCCCAGATTCTTAAAGGGTTCAGTAAATGTAACACATTCAAACATTTAAAAGTTACAATAAATCATAACGGATAAACATTATGTCTGAAACATAATTTTTTTTTTAAAACATTCATGAGGCCCTCATCCATTTGAGATGTTTTATCCAGCCTGCTGGATACTGACCAAAATACATAACCAAGAGGCCACCCTAGGCATTTTGGTTTCCACTTCTTATTCATGCTATGTTAGGAATGAAGTGAGAATAGTCCAGTAGAACGATCCCTCATTTGAAAATGCGACCCGTCGACTTAAATGAGATCCAAAACAAAGTTGTGGATGATGTCCACTGCCACTCTGTCAAACCCACATATGTCCAGCATCCTCCAGTCATCAGGGTCAGCAATGGAGAGGCCAGTGGTTGTCATTCCACACACAACTAACTTGGAAAATACAGACATTTTCTGGAAAGGAAAATACAAACATTAAACTTTTAAAAAGAGACTCTGCAAGACAAATTGACTGGTATTTCAGAAAGTTTGAATTATAATATTTCCCCCCAATTCTGGCCAGTATGAAACTTCATATTGGTCAAAGTCTGTATACATTAAAACAATAACAGCACAGCACCCATGCAGAACGAAAATGTAGCCACAATATTGAACTGTGATACAATATTGACAATTTTTCACAGTTGGGCTGTACATTTTTGTGATATATTTTGAATTGTAACCCCTCTATTATAATACATATGTTGTTGCCAATACACATCCCTACTCATTGAGCTGATACCATTGTGTTTCTCTCTATTAAATGTGACAGTGTTTAGGAAATGGGGAAAAGATTAGTTGTTTCAGATAGTTCAGCAAATAGACAATATCAGATCCTGTCAGTGACAGATTATTTTTCAACCCAGGAACATCTTTACAGGTCTCTTCTATAAAACTTTTCCTGCCATGCTTTCAGCTGCACCTACCTGTCGATATGATCTGAGAGCTTCTGCTGGATTGGCCTTTCCAAACCAGGTCTCATTGTTAGTAAAAATGATAAAAATATCCACTGGTTTCTCATTTTCTGAGGCCCAGAGTATAGGGAGAGCACAATCTGTGCTTCCAGCAGGAACCTGAAACAAGGAACACAATGGGTGTGAGGAAAATTGCAGCACATGATATAAACACCTATGATAGAGCTGAAGGATTTTAAGAAAATATCTAAATCACACTTTATTTGACAGATACAATGGTGTGAAAAAGTGGCTGGTTTTGTAAAAAAAAGTTTTTCCATGTTAGTCACATTAAAATGTTTCACACACAGGGCCACGTAGATTTAGAAGTTTCAGTTAAAATTCGATAAACTGTCGAGTCCTAACCTACAATACTGCTACAGAAAGTACAACCGTTGCCCTAGCTGATCTACATGACTGGATGTGATGGTGGTAGTTTTCAGAACCACTGTTCCAAGACAGGCTTTACCTTAATCAGCTCTGCTGCTACTTGCATAAGAGACATGTCTGGAGAGAGGGTGACTGGAACAACAGCCCCTTCAGAGAACACCAGGACCTGAGTGTCAGCCTCAGTACGTGTGAAGACCTTCAACACACAGCAAGCTATGTATTTAAACCAATGCAATGAAGCATCAAATACAATAATAGCAACAAGAAGGACAAGCAAGAAGGACTTACCATGCACATGACTGCTGCTGCTGTGACGGCCGAGACACTGCTCCCCAGAACTATGCTGCTGAGAGAGGCGCTGATGTCTACCCCCACCACAAACCGCTTGCCTGTGGGCTTCACTTTCTGTGAAGCCACAGGCATTTATTTACATAATGTTTCAAAATGACAATAAGCGAATGCATGCGACAAAGGACTTACTGTTAAGCTCTGGTAGAAGGCCTTGTCGAGAGCCTGAACCACGGCACCATCTGGAACCCATTTCAGTTTCCCTCTGTTGCTGTGACCTCGCTTATAGTTTTCCATCGCCACCATGACACTGAACGGATGCAACCTTGTCTTTGTATAAATAAATAAATAAACCTTACACAATAACTCATTAAAGGGACCAAATGTCCCTACTGAGGTCACTGACCTTTTCCAGAATGGTTTCATTTAGAATCCGTTCACAAATAGCTTCAGTGTCCGAACCTCCAGGGGTCAGAATCTCATCTGCAGTCATCTTGCCCAAGTGCTGAATCAGTGTAGCCAATGGCATTTCTTTCAGCAAAGCTTTCCAAACCTACACATAGTGAATACAGAAGAATAACAGATATTTAACCACAATAAATCATAAAAAAAGACATTAAATCCCTGTAAACTATACTAACCTTTCAACTGTCAGCTAAATGAGTTGGTTGCACATAAGGACATATCAGATAGTCGGGTGTGATGCGGACCCTGTACAAGACTGTGAGGCAGTGTTATGATCTGGGACCGCTTCAGTTAGTCCGGTCTGGGTTTATCAAATGTCAGCTGACTACCACAATTGACTGAGTTACACTAAATGGGAATGAACACTAAATATGTATTATTAATTCTAAAATCAGATACACCTGTGCCATTTTACTAAATATCACGCCACAAAACTTACATTGTGGAAATTATGTGCAGTACAAATTCTGTGTGTAACAAACCTCTTTGGATTTAAGGTGATTAGTCTGGATCTGCTCCCTCTCCAGTCCATGTTCCTCAATGAGATGGCGCACCTCCGCCTCATCAGCTGAGTGCTTGGCCTTTTCAACCGCCTCCAAGTAAGCTAAGACCTTGACCACCTCTTCAGGGTTCTCTTTCTCTGCATATGCCACGTGAACCTCCTTCCAGCCTTTTGTTATATACTTAATGATCAGGGCAACAGCTGCAAAACAGTGAATTACAACAAATCAGAGCACTGAAGCAAGTGGGGAGGCATGATGTAACATACTGGGCCAATACTGATGTTTAAATTAGTAATCTGGCTAAAGGCAAATATTTTTTAGATTGCTCATTTGGTTTTGAAGTTATCTGTTTGTGCCAAAATATTAAAGATTCTTCATTACTGAAAAATGTTTTTATCTGTTTGAAACTGTACAGTCCCCATCACCCATTCGTCTATAGACCCACCAACCAGATCGTATAAAAAGACAGACTACAAATAAACAGCACATTCACCGGTGTAAAATATAAATACAACACATAACCATCTCTGAATGCACTCTTATTCGCCAATATGCTGTCGACAAACTGAATCCCCACAGAGAACACGGGGTGGTAGTAGCCTAGTGGTTAATACACTCGCCTATGAACCAGAAGACCCAGGTTCAAGACATTTAACCCTAAGTTGATGCAGGGGGGGATGGTCCTTGTAACTACTGATTGTAAGTCACTCTGGATAAGGGTGTCTGATAAATGCTTCAATGTAGAACAACTAGTGTACTGGTGAACTAGCTAGCATATAGGGGAAAACATTTGAAAACACTCTGCTGCATACATTTCCATTTGTTACCTTCATTCGCTGGCTTCATGTGTGAGAGCCTCATGAGGTCTTGATGAGACCAGCCGGCCTTGTGCTTACATTTGGTTACAGACTGGGCAAGGACCATAGGGTCTTGATTGTTGTACCAGTTAGCCACAGCCTTGCGCAGTGCTCGACCCCACATCCCACATTTCATGCCCTCTTTCAGCTCTTTCTTGTACTGGATTAGGGTGAAAATTTGGCTGGGGGTGCAGCAGACGTCCTTCACTGCCCGGAAGGCGGCCCGCTTCGTCTTGTCATCCGGCTGCTGTGAGCACAGGGCAAGGGCAAAGAGAGCGGAGTTGGGTCTAACTGCACGGCCCTCCAGCACAAACCTCCTAATTTCCTCCACCACCGCACAGCCCAGGCCCTCCTCGATGAGCTGGATCAGGGTCAGAGCACGCTCCATGGCCAGCGGAGGTGCCTTAGAGGTGTATGTGGCCCCTTCGGACCCATAGCACAAGAACCGTCGCAGTCGGTACGCTGCTGCTACATCCAACATGTGTCCCCCAACGGAGATTTGAGCCTGTTCACCAGTCACTGAAACGGTCCCGCTAGTGGAATTGCATCCTGCTGTGTCCATGATGCCTGAAGGTGAGAATTGCAAAGAACAATACAATTCATAAAAATCACTCACAACAGACAAGCAAATAAAGATAATGGATCTGTGGTTATACTTTGATCAAAATGACAAGACCGGTTTTAATTCATTCATTCAGCAGACTCTGTTGCAAGTGATTAATGATCCTCAATGTACAGTACAGGAGGTGGATAAGAAGGTTTTTGTGGCTGAGGAGATGAGCTCTCCAACAGAATGAGCCTTCAAGAGGTTCTCGAAGACAGAGAGGGTGGACCGTGTTGGTTCAGAGCTTCTTGTGTTTTAACAGCTTTATCGCACATTCACGTGCATGCTGGTTACAGGAGACTGGCCAAGCGGGAAGCAAAATTGGAAGGTTGTGGGTTGAGTCCTGAACCGCCAAGGTGCCACTGAGCAAAGCACCGTCCCCACTGCTCACCAAGGGTGATGGTTAAAAGCAGAGGACACATTTCGTTGCTAGCAGTGCAACACAATTCAATCGAAACACAGCCAGACCTCCGTGAACTCGCCTGAAGTTGATTAAATTGTAAAGATTCAGTGGTCACCACGACAAGAGCATAGAACTAAAACGTGGTTAAATGAGCTAAAGCCAACTTATTCGATCCGACGGGCAAGTTATGGCGAATAAACCTAGAGGCTCATGCGAGCTAAATCTGCGATTCAGATAAAGCGATTAAAATGCCTCCAGCGGACACTTCATGTCGCAGCACGATTCCCCGGGCTGTCGGCTCATGCTAGCCATGCTAACGCTAGCCGCCAGCGGGCTGTCCCGTCCGTGGAAACCTCGGGGACACAGCGACCTCTCCGCGCCACTGCGGTCTCCGCTCCTATTCACCCCCCCATCCATCTTCCACCCGAACCACTTCTTACAGCGACGCGTCGCAGCTGCCGACGTGGTTAATAAAAATGCCAGACGGCGGGCTAGCAGGCTACAGCGACAAATGAGTAACCCCGATATCTGCGAAGGAGAAGGAGGAGGACGATGCTGCCGCCGCCGCCGCCGCCGGAGTGGAGACGACTTCCCAGGGGACCGGGTCACACGTCTCCGCGGCGCTTACCGTAGCGCGAAGCTTTCTCTGCAGGACCGGGGGAAATTCCAAGTGTAAGTGGCGCCTGACGTCAGCGGGACCTCCCGACCGGCGGGGGAGCGGGATGCTGCTGACCGAAGTGGCTGCTGGGAGGAGGGAGATGCGAGATGTCCATCATTTAACAAATGAACAAACTTTTAAAGCTCATAGGCCCCCTGTGTGAGTCCATTGTACCAAGCTTATTTTAAAGCACGTGCAAAGGAAAACACATCATTGTGACACGTCATGCATATAAAGACAAATATTGCTGAAATGCGAGTAAATATGTGCGCCCACTCTACAATGGAAGGCTCTGTCTTACTGACCCACGTTTTATTTCTTTATTCTCCATGAGTTTTTTTTACAGAAAGTGTCAAAGCATGATTTTCTGTAAGATATACTTATGGTGACCAAATGTCCTCTTTTTTTTTTTTTTGGAAAATGACCATTCTAAACATTCTCTCAAAAAATAGTTACTATTTTATATCACTGTTTACTTCCAATTGCAATACTGGATCGAATTTCTGTTGCAGCTCTCTTTCACTGTTACATGTGGGCCATTATGCTAGTCAGTAATGCTTAATGCTAAATTGCAAAAACGGGACAAAATAATTACCAAAATGTTGCAGACTGACGGCAATGAGGTTGCGTGTGTTCTGGCTGTAGAAGTCCAACAATGCAAATATTTCACCACGACATTGTAATTGACATTTGAGCCTTCAACAACACACCCCCAGAGTTTCAGGCCAGAGGAAACTAAACATCTTTCATGAGTTTAAGACCTACATTTAAAAGTTCAGGTTTGGCTGAAGTGTTAATAACATAATAACTTCTTTATAGCATGAGTGAAAGTGAAACACTGCAGCACGGCACACGGTGACACAACGAAATGTGTCCTCTGCTTTTATCCATCACCCCTGGTGAGCAGTGGGCAGCCATGACAGGCGCCCGGGGAGCAGTGTGTGTGATTGTCATGGCCTAGATTCTTACCATTCAGAGGAAGTTAGAATGATATCTTCAGCTGATTGAAACTGATAGTAATTTGTGCTTTTTCACTTTGAAACCCAAAGTTATCACTTCCTTTTTAAGACAAAAAAAAAACAGCTTTTTAATTAGTTTTCAGCCAACACTGCCACCTATGCCATGCAAATGTGGCACATTAGCCATGTTGAGTTGTAGTAAAAGCCTTTTTAAAGCCTTCTCACTAACAGTAAAAAACTTTATTTGTAGTTTTGGCATGTCACCAAAACTGAACTGATATTCATTCCAGCAGATTCTTCACCACATCAGGATCTTGCTATTTACCTGGACAACTCACAGCTCTCTCCTTCTACAACAGCCCGCAACATTGGAGTAACAGTAGACAACCAACTCTCCTTCTCGACTCACATCAGCAATCTTTCCCGCTCATGTAGATTCCTTCTCTACAATATCAGATGAATCCACCCTTTTCTGTCAACACAGGCCACCCAACTACTGGTTCAGTCCTTAGTAATCTCACGACTGGACTGTAACTCCCTTCTAGATGGTCTACCTCTAAGTACCATCCGACCTCTACAACTCATACAAAATGCAGCAGCACGACTGATCTTCAACCTTCCCAAATTCTCCCACACCACCCCTCTGCTACGTTCCCTCCACTGGCTCCCAGTAGCTGCACGCATCAGGTTCAAAATACTGATGCTGGCCTACAAAGCCAAACATGGAGTAGCATCATCCTACCTCACAGCCCTTATTACACCTCGCACTGAATGAACTTCCCCTCGAGGTCAGAACAGCTCAGTCACTGAGTATTTTCAAACAACAGCTCAAGACCTTCCTCTTTAGAGAATATTTAGATTAACCTGTAACGTTCTTATTGTCTAACTTATGTACAGAATCTACAACAAGAGTGAATAAAAAGATTGTATTCATAGTTGGGGGTCCTAATGAACCAGAACTGATCACTTCATCGATGGTAACTTGAGAGCACATTGTAAGTCTGCCAAATGCCTTAAATGTAAATGTGATGCAAATGTCAGCAGCTCCTTTACAGTAAGAGCGTCTGAAAGTTAATAGATTTTTATATTCCTTTGCACCAGGAACCGGTGAGACAATATTCCATTTGTGCATGATATATGGTTTAGCTTGTCAGCTCAGTTTACCAGGCATCAAACCTATGACACAAGTAAGTTTCAGAAAGAGGCATACACAGGGAGTGAAAGATCTGGTCTAGATAAAACACCGTGTAGATCCTGACCCTCAGTAAAGTAAAAATAAAATCAAATGCTGATGATTACTTCTGTGTGGCCAGTGCCAAGTATTCTGTATTTCGGTGGTTGAATATTGCTGTTCCACTTTGGTTTTGTCTTACCTTAGAGCATCATAGCAGAATACATTAGCAGGAATGGCCCACACGCACATGCACACACACACACACACACACACACACACACACACACACAATTACACAAACAAACAAACACACACTAGTAATCAATTTGTTTGCTTGTTTGAATGATCATCAAACTTTTTAGTTCTTGGCCAGAAAATAATAATTTAATAAAAGATGAATTGTCTGAATTATGCACTATATACACATTATACATACTCATATAACAAGTTATATTTACAGTTACATATAACAAGTACAGTTTTATTTACTGAAAAATAACATGGCCTCAGGTTTCTGCTAGCTTGTTGTCTGTTCAAAAAGACAGTTTACAGGAACTTCATCAAAAAAAGACCATTCAGCAAAGTGCAAGGACATCACATGCACATATTTTTTTTGTATCATTTCAGCACCAACCAATGTTTTTGTACCCCTGGAACTTCCCATCGCTCTTGACAGAAAGTCCCAAAATCTCAGCAACTGAGGTGACTGAGTCAGCTCTCATCTCGGATGTGGTATTCTGAGCACGCCGCCATGGGTTCATGTCCCTGTTTATATCCTTTACGCTCAAGTGAAAGCCAGATGAAGACAGTGAAGTGAATGTAACCTGCCGCTCCTAAGTCACATCTCATCATGTTGCGCTTGGTCGTCTCTCAGCAGGCTGTATTCCACTTCAGCTTCATTAAGAGAAACAGAAAGGAGCCATTCTCTGCCTCATCTGGCATCAGTCATACTGCAGTTCACTGAGATGACGGCAGGGGACCGCAGCAGCTACGTTGTCATCTCACATGCCGCCAGTGTTACACCTTGATGCAATCCGACACAGACGAATGAAGAGCTTGGTAGACGTCAGACTTTAGAAATCGGGGGTAGGAGTCCTTTTCCATCAGACTGTACACAATCTTCTGTGCCTCATCGAAGCAGGATGTGTTGGGAGTTTTCACATTCTGCCTGATCAGATCTCTGGTGTGGTGGTCGATGTTAATCTGGAGGGAAAATTAGAAAGCTGTCAAACTCTGATCCATACATAACCTATCTATATATTTTTAAGTACAAACTGACACCTCAATCACCTCTTTGGGAGCTTCGGCCTCGATGTAGCATTTAAATATTTTCTTGGCTCTTGAACTCATTCTGGTTGAACATTTGATTTTCTTGTACTCCTCACAGATCAGCCAGAATTCAATATTCTCATAGCTGAACTCAGACTTCAGGAAAGTCTGAAAAGCTGTCATACCATCTGTGGAATGAAACAAAAAATGCACATAATCTCTATACATCTCGTATGAAAGTAAAAAATGAACAATTTCTACGCTGTGTTAAATGCTATCATTAGCAAAATATCTACTAACATTTAGACTTCAGCAGATTCTCCAGGGACTGAGACCACAGCAGTGTTTCTTCAGGAAGGAGTCTGCTGGAAGATGGTGAAATATGAAACACCAGCATTACCAAACCGTTGCTTTGGGAAAGCTGTGCATTTAAAATGATCAAATTTCCACTGATGTTCTACTTACTCCTCTGGAGTGGACTTCTCTGCAAACTTGCAGTGGAATCGCCTCCGGAGGCCTTTGTTACTAATGAGACAAGTTATTAAAGTGTTAGGAACTCCAATGTATTACAAGACTGAAGCTAAACTCTCACGTTTAATTTTTAAGTGACGTTAGCATCAACCGAAAATGTAACTTACTTGATGAGAAAAAGCTTCTCACTCATATTCATGCCGGCTGTCTGCATCTCATTTGATGAGGATGCGAATGACACTCACTCTTGACATGTAACTGTTTTTTGAGGGCCGTGGCGTGCTTTATACAGCCAGACAAACGTTGATGGGGCGTCATCAGGCTCTTTGTCACCAAACCACAGCGAAAGAGGAAGTGTGACGGTGACGCAAGTGTGCTCAGACTGGTGCAATGTGGCCTGTGCCTGTGCCTGTCTGAGCCAGATCCTTGTTTCACTCAGAGCTTGCTGTGACAGACGGTGAAAGATGCAAATGCGACAGTGGAAAGTTCTGTTTCAGATAAGCAAATGCTGACTTTACATCTGCAGCTTTGAATGTGGCTGGCCTTTGTCTATATCAGAGAAAACACATAGTTCCAATGATGCCTGTTGATTTAAAAAAAAAAAACATAAATTGGATATGACGGAAACTTTTCATTGTTCATGTATTTAACTGGATCACAAAGTAACTTTCCAAATACGCATTAGACATGGAGAGATGTGACGGATGCAATGCAATTTCCTCCCTGGCTTGATGCTCTGGGTCTTTGTATTTGCTGTGGGAAAGAAAAAGAGACAGAAATTGGGAACATTCCAAGTGTGAACAAGGGAAGTACGCAGAGTAGAAAAAAAACGTGTTGAAAATGTCTCCCTGTATGTGTGCAGAAAACCCCTTTCCGCACCTATCTCTCACGTTTCCACTGCACAGACCAGCTACCTTCACTTACAGTAAGAACACATTTCTGGTATTTATCATACACCCTTATCCAGAGCGATTTTCAATCAGTAGTGTAGGGGACAGTCCAAGTCAAGTGTCAAGTGTCGTGCTCAGGGACACAATGGTAGTAAGTGTTGTTTGAACCTGTGACTTTGTGGTCTTCTTGTTCATTGGTGAGTGTGTTACCCAATTGGCTACTACCATCCAGATCAAGCTTTTAGGTTGCGTGTATCCAGGAATTAGGGAAACAATTCAGCAGTGCAAAAAAAAATGGCCTCTAATTTCTTAAAACAATGTCCTTTTCTCTTCACATCGTGCGACTTATTGAATAGAAAATACAGAAAGGCATCATCTGGCGACACAAGCGTGAAAGCAATTTAATAATAGAGGTGTCAGACAGGAAGGACCTTATTGTGCAAGATAACAATCTACCATAAGGTCAACACAGTGTGGCCATTTACAGGCTGTACTGCGGTCCACATCTCTGACATGTATGTATGGGACATTGCGGATCACAGGTGACTCTGTGTTGGTTTCAGGAATGTATGCATTGCTAAATGCAATTCATTTGCATTTAGAATGTTGTTGTTGTTGACAATTACAAAGAGACCATTTTTAAGTGCCATTAATCTGCAACATCTAAAAAAAAATACAAATGCTTAGAAAAAGGTAATTTTGTAGATTTTTTATTACAATTACAAGTCATTTTTTCAATCAATCAGAAATTGTCCTTTTGAATAAAATCCCAAAGACTAGAGAACTTTGAAACCATGTTCTAGTTTGTTTAGATACACACAACTTGCTTCATGTTCTTCATGTAACGGCAGTTGACCTGAAAGATGAGAATGAGCGTTCAACTTGAACTGAAAGTGTGCGTCACATGTGCACCGGCTTTTCGTTAATCTTGTGGTGAAACTGAATGTAAATTCATGAGGAAAAGGAAGTTGTGGTATTTGTACAGTACTGTTGTTCTGAGTTTCATGATGATGTTCATCTCACCGACTCCATGTGTAGATGTTCTGCTGAACTGCTCATATTGTGGGTTAAAAAATTAAGCTGAAACGCACTGCATAATTACCAGAGGCACTTTTAACACTCCCCTCTTTGAGCAGAATGAACAATGTTTAAAGCTTTTGGTTAGTAATTGGAGATGTTGTGAAGAGGACATTATGAAATCATTCTGAGGAGACATGATGTCTGATTGTCCCTCATTAATCCGCCATTCATTTCCACTATAGACTAATGAGTTTGCTGTAGCTGCATTCTGTTGTTCCATGTTGCAGTGTAGTTTGCATGCTGCTGCAACAAGCAAAACCTGCTGATGGACCAAAATAATAGAATGTTGAGTACAGTGTGTAATACTGCTTCATCTGCACAGACCTACTCTAACAGCTGTTAACAAGCACATGCAATAGAACCTGGGGGATTCCATCCAAAATGCCAAAAGCATTTGAAAAGTTCCTAATATTATGCAAACAGGATGTCCAGTGATGAATAAAACCTTGGATGTAGAGGATCAAATGAGGAGGAATCTTAGGTTCAACTCTAATGTCCAAAAAGATATTGGTACATCACAAAGGACGAATGACAGAAAACACCAGTTGAAAACCAGTAGATGTAAGTACAAGCGTTCCAATCATCAGCAGGAGCTGTAAATTACCACCACGAAGCTGATGGGTGAACGTGCGCCATTTTCTTCATCACATTCTGGCTCCTCCATTAAACCAATGTTGTTGCTTTTTGTAACCACCTTCTTCACATGTTCTCCTCACTGTCCGGTCCTCCCCTGCTGGTACCTTTCTGCATGCCTGGATTTCTTATAGGTACTACCTGGTGTATGACGTTAAAATAGCGCCACCCTGTGGTCTACAAATATTCATGTTAGTGAACCTGCTTAAAAATCCCGCCTAAAATTTGGTATTTTTGTAGATGCGAAGTTAAATATCCACTTTTTTTAAATAAGGAAAAATAAATATGTTTTTATGATTTTTAATTCCATATTAACTTACATGGCAATTAATCACCTACCAAGCCCACACAACCAACCCCCACTTTTTAAAAATGAAAAATAAACAAATAAATTTAAATCCTAAAATGTTAATGTTAAGTTTTATGTTTATGCTAATGAATTGCCTTACTAGCAAAATGTTGAAAAGCTACGTAAAGTGCTGGTTTAATATGCACCTCTTGTGTCAAGGACTTTATTCAGTCATTTATTGTGCTCCTTTACGTATTTGTGTTCATGTTTTTATCCAGCCCTTTTAGTCTGATGGAGCTTATCTGCATATGGCGGCTTCAGTTCATTTCATGCTAATTGACTGAACCGCTGGCTGAGCTAATTTCAAACAGGCCCAAAAGCACAGCCAAATGAGCAATGGGATGTTTATTTAATTTCATAATTTCATCTAGGCACTCTACAGCACTTTGTTGATTTGTGCTGAGCTTGAATGACAGTTCATGATTAGTGCCGAAGAAGGTATTTACA
Source organism: Denticeps clupeoides (assembly GCF_900700375.1). Classification (NCBI taxonomy): domain Eukaryota; kingdom Metazoa; phylum Chordata; class Actinopteri; order Clupeiformes; family Denticipitidae; genus Denticeps; species Denticeps clupeoides. The sequence continues at coordinate 16,664,959 of NC_041710.1, forward strand.
TACACGAGGAATACAGCACTTAATCCACACCTTAATGGCAAATTATTGTAATTAACAATTAACAAAAAGCATGAAACAGGCAGTGGGTGGTAGAGTCCATTCAGAGCTTTACTGTACATTTTAGAGACAATGCATTGGTCAACAATTTAGATTTGGCATTTATACGAGCATTTTATACAAACATGCATTCAATTACTGAAGTGTACATCTGTAATTTCTTATGACAAATGGTTGAAAGCTCACAACTGGCTAAACTAAAAACAAGCAAGGTTTATGCATTGTGCATATTCTATTGTTGGCTGCTTTTCATTAGTATCCATGGTACCGCTCCATGTGGCACAAGATGCTGTTGGCCTTTCTCTTTCCTCTGTGCATTCATCTCTGAGCCTGTAAGTGGCGCTGCCTGCAGCCGCTGCACAAACCAATTGGCAGATGCACAGCTTTCAGTTTCTGTTTCTTTGGGAAGTAACTTGTTAAGAACTACATTGAAAATATATTTTTCTCTCTCTGATGGTCTTTACAAATTTCCTTTATTCAAACAATCAACAGGCGCTAAATCTTGAGCTAAATGTCTAAAAGTGATGAAATAAACAGTGTACTTGGCAGAACTTCTACAGGTTTTAAACAGTGCCGAGCAGGCAAATATATTTAAATGTATTTGTTTTAAATGTCAGTTGAATTGAATACACCAAGCAAATTCAGCCTTGGTCATTCAAACTTTGTGCTAAATATCAGTACTTGACCACATAGTGTCATTTAATTAAACCTCTAAGATATTCGTTGTGTCACTGTGTACAATAATAAATTAAATGTGCATCATACATGAGCTGTGGTTTTATAAAATGGCCTCACTACAAATGTGCCAGTATTTTAGAATGGAACCCATTCCCTTTTCATTAATATTTTTTAAATAATTAGGTGCTCAAATATTTCTCTTCCTCAGTCCTACTATTTTATGGGTAATAGATAAACTTGTCAAAATTTGTTACAGCAGTTTAAAATACTATAAAGTCTGTTGTTACCTGTGTTGTTGGCATGTAAATTATTGTCATCCAATGATAATGAACATCCAAGTTTATCATATAGGTACTAAAATGAAAAACCACAGATGGGGTGGCTGTCTTTGTGCTCTCTGCCTGAGCTTACCGGGAAATGTAATATTTAATATTGTACTGGATGTATGGAGAACTGATCAGGTTTTTTAACCTTTGGAGTTCTGAATGCTTGTGTGAAAGTCAGCTATTGTTTGCTTTTGTCAGAATCCTTTGATACACCTCGGATTTTAGGAACCTTGGGTAACAGTCCCTAGCCATTAGACTGTAGATTAACCTCTGAGCCGTGTCAAAGGAGTTCAGGTTAGGCTGGGAAATATTCTTGGTGATATTTGCTCTGGTACCACAGTCAATGTTGATCTGGAAACAAAAAATATATAATAATATGATGCTATAATAATATAATACTTGATAGAATGAAATGGAAAACGTTTATAATTGGACAACAATGATTAATTTTAGTATTAAACAATCATTGTTCTCATTGTTCAATCACTGTGACACATGTATTAGTATTGGTAAATGTAACAGGTCCAATCACACTGTCTTATTATTGAATTATAGATGCCTTTATACAGTTTTCATGGGTTAAATCACCTGTCTTGGCGCTTCTACTTGAACAAATTCTGAGTAGATCCTGTTGGCAGAGATGATCATCTCAGGTGTGCTCTTGATCTTTTTGTAATCCTCACATGCCAGCCAGAACAAGATGTTCTCCTCACTGTATTCTGACCTCAGGAACTCCTGAAAGGCCAGTTGACCTGCTACACAACAAAAAAACCAAAGGTGAACTATCACTGATCCGCTATACAACAAAACAGACACATCATTAGAATCAACTATCAAAAAGGATTTTATGTTCAAGGTGACTTCAGATTCACAGTGGTGTTGCTGATAAACAATTCATAACATGGATGAACTCCAAACTGCGTGTGAAGGACAAGGCTGAGAGCTTGAATGCATTTCAGAAAGAAAAATCCAGAATGAAACTGGATATTATTTTTTGTTATTTAAGAAAACCCTTCCAGGAATTGACAAATCCAAGAAGATCCTTACATTTGCAGCCCAACAATTTATCGATTGACTCGCTCCAAGCAGTAGTATCCTCCAGTGGATCCTTTGGAAAGCAACAAAATCTACCCTTGAAAAGAGCAATGAGAGCTTTCACTGATGCAGTTTGCAGCCAAAAACATTATTCGTTAAGAAGAAGCTTTGCAACAAAAGACCAGAACCTCTGACAACTTTTCATTCAGAGTTCTGCCCTGGCCACTGAATTATTACTTGATCACTGTGTACACTTCAGGGAAAATATCTCACTACTGCTGTGTTACTGGCTACTAATTCAAACCTAAAATATGCACACTAAAAAATACTGTTCTGATGGCATGAAATGATAATATTATCTACTGATCTGTGCCATAAAAAGTCACTGCCATTAAAATAAGTTGAAAAGGAAACTCACTTTATGGCCATCTTCTCCAGAGTTGTCCTCCTTGTCGGGCCGATGTAAACTTTCACTGTGATTGGTGTTGTTGTGTGTCTTCTTCCATTAATGGAACACATGAAAATCAGTATGCAAAACACTGTTTTGGGAGGGCTGCTGAACATGTCTTCCCGACTTTGGAGAGAGTGGGTTCAGCAGTGATTTGAGTGGCGTTTTTAATATGTCCCCAGTGTGTGGACCCCAACATGTTCATCCATAAATATCCCAAAATGGTCCAAATTAGAAATGTTAAGTCTCAAGTGCCATGGTTAAAGTGAGCTGAATTCTAATTTCGAGGAAATGGTGAAAGGTTGACGTGAAAGCAAAAGAGATGCTAATGCAAAAGAAAAAATGAAATCATGGTTCACATTTACAGTGATTTATGATGATTGCAGCATGGATGCAGTTCATTAAAATTACTCAGCTAGTATTGCATTGCCTGAAGGTGAATCTACATGTGGCTTCCAAATAGCACTGTTACAGACCTGTGCAATCATTTGTCAAATTCAGTGTTTGGCAAGATATTTACTGTGCATAACATCATCATCATAATCATCATAACCAGTTAACTCATCTAAAGGTCAACAATACAATTATAATTTTGTTCAAACTGTCCTTGTCTTCTTCTCCATCACGACCAACAGTACCTATGTTAATCTCAACAATATGCACAATCAAAGAAGTCACAGATAATTCTCAGAGGAATCATTGACTGCAGTAATCATATTTCATATGTAACAGGCTGACTGTGAATGTACATTAGCAGCTGTATATTTCTGCATGTGTGCAGTGCTTTAGAATCTTTTAAAATAAATGTAAACAACTTTTATATGTTGCAAATTCATGCTGAATGGATCTTTATGTTCTTTAAACCCATTAACTTCAGTTTCCACTTCCATTACATTGAGTATTCAAACCCTTCTCCATTAATAACCACTTGACTGTTGAACAAAAACAGGATTAACTTAAAGGTGTCATGGGGGGTTCTCTTTCATCACAGATGCCATGATTTGTCAGCATATTTGTATGCATCAGTAAAGAAGACATAAGTGGTTCAAAAGATTTTGCAGTCTGTGTTTTGTAAGAAAATATTGAAATCATCATCCAGTGAAAATTTGGATCTCAGTGGAAACCCGGCCACAAACAAATGGAGTGTGATGAAACCAACCAGCATCCTGGCATTTGCTTATTATTTTAAGCCATGATTATTATCAACATGGATGCAAGAAACTGGAAGACAGATATTTTAGTTACAGCATTGGCAACATTTGGTTTACCTCTTCATGGCTTATGAACCCCATAGTCTTATGTGTCTTCTCCTTCTCATTCAGATTCTCAGTTTGCTGGTAAATGCCATTTGATTCAGAATTAATTAATTTAACAAGTTGAACTGTGTGGGGATATAAAGTTCTTGACTATCATAATGAGATATTCTGGCTCATAACACACAAACACCAGTCACTGTATAGAAAAATGGAAACCAGCGGTTGTCACGCTCTGTGTTGACATTTCATTTGGGAGTGTTCTAGATCTTCATCAGTGTCAGTTTCTTACTTCAAGATGGTGTCTTACTAGACACTTTGGCTGTGGAGCACAGAGCTCTGTTACACTCATCATCCTGATATGTTCACAAACATACCAGCCACTGTCAATCCTGCTAAGGGTGAGAATTGTTTAATAATTGACCATTTATTAATGGGGATTATCTGTACCTAATAAAGTGCCCAGTTTATGTAGATTCTTTGGTAGATTATCATATTAAATTATACCATTCATTATTTTCTGGTCAAAATGAAATGTATGCTTATGATGATGATGATGATAATGGCTTTTTCCATGTTGCAGGTTAAAAGGTCAAAGTTCAACATTACATCATATATGAGGTTGTTGTGGTATGATTTACATGTTTTATTATAAGCAATATTGCCCTGTTGGTGCCATTTAAAAATATTGACGTGTTATACACATAACATATACAATTAAATAGGTTACATAAAATAATGCCAGGCAAAAAGAGGCCAAAACATCTACAAAAACAGATTCTGGTAGACCTTATCCCTGGCTGTTCCTGTGAATGTAAATCGCAGCAGGTGATGGAAAATACCAGGGCACCCTTATTTGCATCCATAAGGGTTGAGCAAGCCAGAGAATTTGATTTCCAAAAGAGACAAGCATGTGCTCAGATTCCCCAAAGGATGGGCAAATCTTTCATTTGTAAAGCTTCCAAACATGCTTTATAGTCAATTTTCAGCTTTATCATAAGATCCAGATTGAGTTTAACTGCAAGACTTGGTATAAAATACACTTTCACAAGTTCACATGTTAAGAAAGTCAATGGTCGAAAAAAACAGATAATTAAACAAGCTGATTTAATAAATGACAGCTCCATGAAGGAGCATATATATGGATGTAGGGAACCTTACATATTTGGCTTACAATGATTTGGGGTACAATTATTCCCTAACAAGCAAAAGGACCTCGGTTCGATACTGAGCAGAAACAGTCATCTTTGTCACTCCCATCACTCTGGTTTTGTAGGTGGTGGCCTAGCGGTTAAGGAAGCGGCCCTGTAATTAGAAGGTTGCCGGTTTGAATCCCGAGCTGCCGAGGTTCCACTGAGGTGCCACTGAGCAAAGCACCGTTCCCACACACTGCTCCCCGGGCGCCTGTCATGGCTGCCTACTGCTCACTCAGGGTGATGGTTAAAAGCAGAGGACACATTTTGTTTTGTGAACCATGTGCCATGCTGCAGTGTTTCACAATAACCCTTCACTTTCACAATAACCCTTTCACAATGTAATTCCCAGGTGTGGTCAGCATCACTGACCAATTACAGAGCATAGGAATGGAAAAATTGCCTGAATCATTGAAGACTTCTATAAAATCTAATAGAAAGTAAAATGTTGAAATGTCATAATTAGGTCATTATTAAAACATATTCAAGAAACTAAACATATTCAAATAACTAATTTAAAATAATGTCAGGGCAAGACACTGTTTTGATGGGATCTGGCTTGTTATGTGCTTATTATGAGCTAGATACAAATCTGCCATGTATGCATTGGTAATTCTACCAAGTGGAAGCATGAAGAGTAGCAGACCCAAAAATTACCTATGTACTCCACTGCTTTCTTTGATATACAGACACAGTCAGCTTTAATAGCTTTAATCACTGCTAATATAAGTCTTTGTTACAGTAATGTCATCCTGTAGTTGGCTTATGAACATCCAGCTCCATATAGTATGGAAGGTTTACCGTGATGGATCTGTCAGTGTCACCAATTCAACCTTCAGACAGCTCCTGAGACTAAATCAATAGGTTTTGTAGTTCCTGTTTCTTGGGCTGTGTTTGTTCACATCAGAACACAGTGCTATATTTAAAATGAATATAATATAAATTTTAACATGTCTTGTCATTTGAATCCTATGCACTAACATTCTACAGATTTACATATTTGGCAAGTCGTGCCTGCTGTCCATCTCTGAAATGTTCAAAGACGACCACTGGGTGGAGCTCTGTTTCCATTCCAGGCTTTCATCATTTCGATTATGCTCTTGATTTCGTGACGAACATGTGAGTGTTCGTGGTTACACACAGGTTTATTAAATGCCCCCAAAATCATGATTTAAACAATCTAGTGAATGTATGAAAGCAAAAGTTTTTTTTTTAGCAAGTTCTTTTCCTTACTGAAGCAAATTACAGATTAGAAGTTCATATGACTGTGCATTGTCTCTTGGGTTGTTCTGTTCCACAGATTTAATTCACTGGTCTCTGTATTTTATTAATAGAAAAACTCAGCAATCAAACAATGTACTGGGTCATCAGCAAACTATGGTATCTTAAAAACGTGGCAATATTGATACAATAAAAGCGTTAACTTTTTGTTTGGCTTGGTGCTGAATCCCACATTCCAAAATGGAAAAAAGGGCCTGCAGTGATGGAAATGCCATGAAGGTTCAACTCAGTTTGCCAATCTTCTCCTGCATGTGCAAAAATGTGGATGCCATTTTTTTTATTTAATTGCTTATCATTCATGTCTGCGTCTGCAGTAACAGACACACTGGTTCTGAGATGATGTGGTGATGAGCCCCGGTTTGGTACCTTGCATCAATAACCCTGATGACGGTACAGCAGTGGCAGGCAAGACAGATACATGCAAATGCATCCGATTTATGACAAAATCGATCCCCATAACGTTGGCACTTCTCATTTGAGCCTTGGTTTCCACATGAGAATGTGACTCACCCATAAAATATGGATTTCCACTGGGCTTTATCTCTTGTCAGAAAGGCAAAATAATCACTGCCTGTTATAGATTTAACCCTCACTGTGAACTAATTCCACTTTTGTTATTCCTTTCATGTTTCCACACCATTTCAAATCGTAAAAAATGGCACCCTGCACATTCTAGGGCTTGCTATGTGCATGCATAATCGATGCAAGCTTTGAAACTTTTTCAGCTAGGTTTGCGAGACCAGGCATGGAGAAGACTGTGGAGCATGGAAGACAACAACTAGGAGACTGGAATTCCACAATTGATCTTTAGAGTGCAGTATATTTCTATCAAACGTGGTACATTTTTTGACCTCTTGCCAACTACAAGAACCCATATCAATTACTCAACTTACTTCCACAAAATTTCATTACATCTCCATTACAAACACTTATGTACAATTTACAGGTTTAACATTTTTAAAAGAGTAGTTAAAATGGAAAAATCCGACAAGTGACATTTCATATTTAATAATAAGTTAGTCTTCAGCTACAGCACAAGAAAAGGTTAGTTGAGAAAATTAAATACGTGGTGGAAATCTTGGGGCCCAAATTGTCTACAGTAGCTATAACCAGGAACCAGAAGCAAGTTCTCCTTTATCATTGAAAACAAAAGAGCGGGATCTTCGTCTGGTCATTGTGCCTGGAGGTTTTCTCTTAATCAGGCTCAGGTAGACATCTGATGTCAGAAACCGTGGATAGCAGTCTTTCTTCATCAAGGAATAGATTTTGCTCTGTGCTGCATCAAAACAGGATGCTGTAGGGTCGGCAATGTTTTTCTGGATAGTGGCCTTTGTGGAGTGGTCAATGTTGATCTGAATGGGAAAAAAATTACTGCCGATTAAAGAGCAATACAAGATAGAGTGACAATGTGGACATCCTCCATCACTCAACATCAGTGTTGATGCTTCATCTCAAACTTTTGATGCAACTGAGCCCAACCTCTGTGCAGGGCAGATTTGACACAGAGGTTGTGTGGGTGGGACTGAGCGAGAGTGGAGGAGCTCGTCTGTTTTAATATGCAGGCAGGAAAACCGCAAGTTTCTCAAACAGACACGCCCCCCCCCCCAACATTTCAGATGCATTCAGTACATCATCAGGCAACTAAAGTTCAACTTCACCTCAGCAACCATCCAAAGTTACCCCTTTTTATCTCGATGAAAGACTTTTTCTCTGTTTTTTTATTCATGCCATTCAGCTGAGAGGTTTCTTGGTTTTGAATGTGAACGTGATTAAGAAAGTAATTATTTTTGTCATTGTGATACACAGTAAGCACAGTGCACACAATGACCATCACCTTTTTGTCATGGAAGGCAGCCATGAAAGGTGCCCGGGAAGTGGTGTGTGGGGTGGGGGGGTATGATATTCACATCTCACTTCTGTTCCCACTCCTCGATGTAACAGAAGTGAAAGTAAAGTGATTGTCATTGTGATACACAGCAAGCACAGCACATGGTGCACACAACGAAATGTGTCCTCTGCATTTAACCCATCACCCTTAGTGAGCAGTGGCATCTCTGCGGGGAGCAGTGGCATCTCACTGGCACTATGGCAGTTCGGGATTTGAAACGACAACCTTCCGATTACGGGTCCGCTTCCTTACCCGCTAGGCCATCACTGCCCCAATGAGTACCTTGAAGTGAATGCCTTCATTTTCATTTAAGAACATCTCCCCAGTTGTGTAAATGTGCAAATCAACAAGCATCTTCAGCCTAATCAGTATGTCAGCAATGCCGCAAAACAGCTCTTCTACTTTCCAAGTGGCCAGGAAGCTTGAGACAGGCTTAATTGTTCTGATACCTCTTTTGGGGCGTCTGTGTCGATGTAGATAGCATAAATCTGCTTAGCGTTGGAGAGGAGTTTGGGGTTGGATTGTGTTTTCTTGTACTCCTCGCAGGCCAGCCAGAACTCAATATTCTCCTCACTGAATTCAGTCCGCAGAAATTGGGTGAAAGTTTCCACCCCATCTGAGGCAAGCAATAAAGAGAAATAATATGAGGGGAGATTGCACGTTTTAATGGTCAACTTTAAAGTTTCGTTTGAAATAAATCTGAGGGAAATTAAATGTCCCATTACGCAAATTCAAGCTGGCTCTGAGAATTCGGGCCAGCAAAAGTTATGCTGAGCAAGAGATTTGCTTTCTTAAGCTACAGTGAGAGTCTGCGAGCCTACGCAGTGTAGTAAATGAATAATGACATACACTCTTACAGTGTGCACAGAGGCTGCCCGATCTTTTAACCTCATCTCATCATGTGTGAGAGAAACAGAGAGACGGAATGTGTGTTCATGGCAGTTAATATGTCTTTTGAGTTCATGTGTCCATTTCAACAAAGTGCAACATTAATCAGCTGCTTAACCACAGATTCTGGAGAAAAGCTGCTTTCTAACGGAGCATCAGAGTTTTTATGACTACAAAGGCTATAGACGGGAATAAAAGTATGTCAAACAAGTATAAATCTGGACGAAAAGTGCTTACCTGAATTCCCCAAGAGCTCTTCAAAGGATCCATTCCACTTCAGAGCTTCATCTGGTGATATGCTGCAGAGACAACACAAAGTTTAAGAAAAGTTTAACGCATCATAAGCGGCTGTGCTCCCATGTCTTGCCTTTAGTACATTTTACAAAAACACTGCACACAGCTTTCTAAAAAGCATTACAGGGCTAAAACTAAAGCTCTACTGCTCGATAAGCACTTATATTTTTATATTGACCCATATACCAACTCCTGGCACATTTCATTGTCAGATTCTTCACCTTCCATTTCCATTTTTTTTCTGATCATAGGCAATGTTGTTTTTGCACAGTAAAAACAAGCTACACATCACCTAGTCATGTGCATGCCCTCACCCTCAACACCGAGCCGGTGTATGAATGCTAATGACCACATTCAGCACATTATCATGCATTGTACAGATAGCGGGAATCAACGTGCCGCACACTTCACCCTCCGAACATCTCATTGTGACCTTTATTGTCCACATTTAGAACAATAGATTTACTTTATCACCTTTAATCACAGATAAATGAATTAATAAGACTTGTTGTTTTGTTGGACACGACACTGACCTGCTGACTTTTGCTGTGGGTTTCTTATCCGGGCTGACGTTTTCATGGGACCCAGACTTGGTGAGAAGAAGACTAAGTCTGCTCCTTGTATCCTTGTTCTTTGCTCTGTTAGGGAGTTAGCAAGAAAGTTAATGATAACTGGCCACCCGTAGGCCCTCAAAAGCACAGTCACAGTGTGTAAACAACTGATAAATATGGGTTTTCTGAAATAATGCGTATAAGCTATGTTCACAGAGTGCACGCCAGACAGAAAACATATTGTGCAAAGCTAAACAAAGAAAGCCTAGACAGAAGAGGAAGTCGCCAATTTCTCTTCTTATTTGTACGATTAACATAGCAGGGAGTACATCTGCAAATGCAGATTTTCCTATAACTTTTATTACACAGACGCACTATATACGTCTTACTTTCATTGTAAAAAACTCTCAAATTGAAAGTTTTGTATAAATGAAGTCAAACTGATCACAAGGTTTGAGAAATGCTACAATTTATACGTATATAAAAAAGAATCGTGATTATACTCATAATTAGCTTTAGTTGGTCAATCATTTGAATTCATTACAGATGCACACAGCAGAAATACTTTGACCACATCTAAGAAGCTAATGTGTATTTATAAACCATCGCGTTCAGCCATTCACAGGTATCGCACACACAGCACAGGATCAACATGACAATCACAAAAATAATGAATTATAATGCATTAATTTGCAAGGTATTGCACACAGACCTACCCAGAGCTGCTGCCTTTCATTCTTAGTCCATGCACATCAGCGAGACTGGGCATTTTGAAATACACTTCCTCCTCTGGGGCTACAAAGTTAAAATGAGGAAACAGAAAGAGCAAGGACTCCATGGTTTTCCTTCTGTTTTGTCACAGCTGAGAACTGACCCCAGAGCAGGTGACAGCGATGCCTTGAGTCTGCTTTTCAGCGGCAGCATTTCTTTCTGTTTATGAACAGGACATTTCCCTGCCTCTCACCTAACTTCCTGCCATAGGAAATAACCTAGTGCTTACCGAAAGTCTGCGTGGTAGTTCCCAGCCTAGGCTGCTCTAAAAGAAAAAAAAATCTTGTTGTTCCTATCTCCATCTCCAATAAATTCTGCTCAGGTCCCGGTGGTGACCTCTGTGTGGCACCAGCTTGGTTCTTTCTGTCTGAAGTTCCAAAACAATCGTGCCATTTCTTGTGTGCATCTCACCCGGGTTCACTGTTCTAGTTTGTCAGTAACAGCAATGCAACAATAGGCTGCCTGGGTGTGAGATTGGGTTTTATTAGATACCATTTAAAGCCAGTGGGCTCTTTTATTTCCATGGAACCCCTGGTGCATCTGTGTCTCTGTCCAGGTTTCCGCCAGACACCTTGGAGTCAAATGCAATGAATGTGGTTGGGTGGGGGGGAAAGGCCTCCACCGAGACCTGACTGTTTCCACTGAATCAGTGGTTAATGGAGATGGACAAACTCTCAGAGACATGGCAAATGACAACAGGGAATTGGAACAATCTCATGCAGACAGAGACAAATGTGATATCTTTGTCTAAACAACACCTGCGTCAATGACAGAATTCCTGGGAGGAGAGTGGAGTGCCTCTATTTTCCCCCTCGAATGGTGCAGCCAGTAAAAGGTTGGTAGCTTTTCATGCACCCTTCAGTAAACCTGTCTTAGACATATTTGTTGAACAGTGTTTACCAAGACCAACAAAATGAGTGGTGCAAAGAAAACTACATCTGCATCTCAAAGAAACCACTTTTAGGTGGGAACGGTGTTTCTGTTCATTTGTTTCTGCAAGCCTGTGCTCCTCAGGGAGTGAGGAGAAGTAAGTAAATAACTTATTTCAAGCAATTTGATCTTGAAATATAATTTGGGCCTGCGCCGCCTCTTTTATTTTCCTTTGAATCCGTTTCTTTGACACACTCTGCTCAGAGATCAGGAGAGTGGAAATGGCGTAGCGTGACATGGCTTAGTCCTGTGAGAAATGAGTTCAAGGTGTGTGTCTTAGAAATTGAGTCTTATCTTCACTCTGCTCTCATGTTTTGCTCACATGGCCATTTTCCATGTTATATAAATTATTAAAGGCTATAGGAAGAAAAGGAAACAGGCAGTTTGCTTGTATGCATGTTACGTTACAGCGTGAGAGTGTATGTGACCTCAGTGAGAATGTCGAGGCATGCCTGTCTTTTGAGATCCCATTTTGTTAGCAACACATCTGACACCCTCTTAAACATTCTGTGGCCTTGGATGCGTTCAAAGTTGAATTTAACATACTTTGCACACAGTACAAGGGCTAACTAGTTTGCTATGCCAAGCTAATTAACTTGTCTTTTCTCACTGTTTTAATATGGCTATCCTAGAAAACTGTTTGGGCGGAAAGTAAACAAAAAATTTAATCAAGACCTCATTCAAAACAAGCTATTTATGATAAACGATTACTCACTGATCTCGTTCATATGTATTATAGCACATTAAACCAAGCAAAGCACTATTCTGGAAGATAATTTTAAGCCAGCTCTTCTGATTAATGTTTTCTACAAAAAAAATTAAGCAATTTAAAACAATCCCATTTTCCAAACCATTTATATTGTGTGATTTAATGTTTTTGTGCTCCTACTGCCGTTAAATATTTGTGTAATAAGTTAAAAACTTTTAAGCCTGTAGTCTTGGATTTTGTATTAATTGAAAACTTAATTAATTTTGTAATTGTAACTAAATTGAAAAGTAAATTAAATGAATTTGCACATCTTTAACCATAAAATGTGCCATGAAATTAAAGTGCAATTGTGTGCTTACTACAGTTATTCTACAAACTAATTAAAGGACATTGTTTGGGTATATATTTCTCACATCACTGTTTTTGAGCCAGAGCAATTATTCTGCCGTATTGTTTAATTATATTACACATTATATCCCTGGCTATTCAATGCTTAATAATGCTTCAAAAACTGAAAGAGAGACTTGAAGGTTCTGATATGTGGCAGTCATCAATAATTCGCCACAAGTTTTAGATATATGCTCAAGATAATTAAAGATGAATTATTACTGAACCAAGTTCCACACTTCAGTCTTTGAGTAATTACCCTCACACAAGGTCAGCTCCAGCCTTGTATGAAATTCATCGAGAACCTTTCTCATTAATGCTGACTGATATCAGTGACTGATAATAAGAGACTAATTACAAGAACATGGATTTCACTGGCATTGATGAAGGTCTGGAGATTCTCAGGTGTATTTGCGCTGGCAAAAGGCCTTTGGAAAGTGGGTCATTCAAATTTGACTGACAATGCAAACCACAAAAAGTGATAAACATGTACCTTTCATGTGTGGCCTTAACATATATGCCAAAGGTGAAGTAATGGGTTCTATTGGAAACATCATCCTCTATTATCTATTATCATGTATAGCGTGGGTGGTTGCATAAAGATCACATGACTTCGTTGAATAGCATTTGATGACAACAGTCTCAATATGTTTAGCTATCATCAAACCCCATCACCTATTAAAACTGCTTTTCAAAAACTGAACAGTACAGAAGGGGAACTGAGAGATACGAAGCTAAATGCGTGTACAAAAACAGTGACTTCCTCTCCAGTGTTCAGTTCCTCTCCTCTCGCTGTAAGGGCAGCCTTTTTCTTTACAAGGCTACACAGCTCTGCACCAACCAGCGGGTTAATCCAGTGCTTAATGCCATGCAGTTTGGTGCCATCAACAAGGGCACCTTCCTCCTACCCCTGATCAGATCATCTGTACTGCTGTCCTGCTGTGTGGAGTCTTATGCCATAAAATATGCACTTCCTCTGCTTTCATGTGTTAAAAAGAAAGAAATGCTGAATTGAGTAATTTGTTTGTGTCAGTACTCGGAGATACAGCATCATTGTAGCTGTTAGGTCTTCCTCCTGGCTGTGAAGCAGGTGCTCCTGAGAAGAACACTTTCATCAGTGGAAGAGCCCAGAATGTGTGGAACTGAATGTGGGCCAGAGCAGTGATCTGCCTCATGGTGAGGCAGGCCCAGAGTCTGTCAGAACAACCAGGGCTGACAGTCTTCAGCCTTGAAGGGGTATCGTTGCGGGGAATGAGGCGAACGTCCCACTAATCTCAGCCACTTGCCATCTCTGCCTTTTCATCATCCTTCTGTATTAGATATTCCGTTTCTGAGAGCCAATCATAACCATAACTTTAAAAGATGTCACTTAACAGTCATGTCTGTCTTACACACGTATTGATGCCTTTGCTGGTTTAAACCAATGCTACTGCTGCTGCTTCTACTCCTACAACTAGTTGTAGTAGAAGTAATAATAATAATAATAATAATAATAATAATAATAATAATAATAATAATAATAATTGTGGTAGTAGCCTAGGGGTAACACACTCTCCTATGAACCAGAAGACCCAGGTTCAAATCCCGCTTACTACCATTGTGTCTCTGAGCAAGACACTTAACCCTAAATTGCTCCAGGGGGGACTGTCCCTGTAAATACTGATTGTAAGTCACTCTGGATAAGGGCCTCTGATAAATGCCGTAAATGTAAATGTAAACTCTCAACCAGAATCTGCATCATTGTCAGGATCACAGCATCATCTTACTTGGATCTCCCATTCTGCAGGACTGCAGAACTTACAAGAAAACACAGGGTTTCCTGTAAAGACATTTGTGTACATCAGCGCAGAGACAGCAGACAGCAGACAGTGCCTGGATTCTGAATAACTGAAACAAAATGGCTGGTCAGCACAGGGGAAGTCAGTTCCTGCGAACAACCACAAGTATAACAGATATGAACCACAGGCAGGGGGTATTTGGGTGGCTTAAGTTGAAGAGATGTTCAGAAGACAAACGTTGCTTAGTGTGTGAGCGGGCAAGTGAGAGACTGAAAGAGGAAACACAGTAAATTAGAGCAATGAAGAAAAAAGAAGAAAAATAACAGTTCAGAGCACCATTGTCACCACACTACACTACCGTGACAGTAAACAGATTTGAATGGCTACATATTCACAATTTAAAAATGTATTTTTGTTCAGAATGTGCGGATGTAAGGGCTTCTGGCCCACATGGTCTCTTCTGCCTCCCTCTGGTGATGTGAGGCAGTAATGCAATTAGGCCATTTGAGTCTAATTTATTTTTTCACCTTGGTTGTGTGTTAAGGATGGGGTCTTCTGAACTGCTGTGTTCTTCAGCATTTCCCAAAGGTTAGCAGTTAGAATACAGTCAGGATTCCATCAGGAAAGAAAAGGTCCATTGCTGGAAAAGGTCCATTACTGGCTTCATTTTATTCCCATGTAATGGTGTGTCAATTTCTCAGTTAGTGCCATTCAAAATTGTTTTCTGACCTCACTTTGATCATTGCACTCTATCTTTTCAGGTTTTAAGAAGTCCTTTTCATAATAGTTATTTTTTAACTTGATACAATCTTGTATCACCTTGATACAATCTTTAACTTGACCCTTCTGAAATGCAAAGACATCTTAAACAGATTCATCTGAATTATATTGGTCATAGAATAGTTAATAGGGGCTCTCGATTATTTTTCCATGTGGTGCCTTTTGTGAATATATAGTGGGTAGAATTTAGAATTTGATGTGTGATAGTGATAAAATAGTGATTGCATTAGTAAAAATTAATCAGAGGCGACAAAAGTACACATGTTCATCACCCATGTAGAAAGAAGTATAGATACTCATGATTAAGAGATGAAGTACTGACTCAACTTGCTTACTCAAATTAAAGTAAATCTATGGGTTTTGAAACCTTCTTAAAGTACAAAATAAAAAGTAAAAAAAAAAAAAAACAGTATTTCTGGTCCTCATATCAGATTAATACAATTGGCAAAACATTAAATGCTTGTTGTGCTCAAGATGGAGGAATTACAAACTCTCTGTGCATGATAATAAATCCAGGACCTTCTTTTCAGCAGCAAGTGAATTATTGTATCATGTGTAAGAGTTTGGATGAGTGTGTAAGATTGAGCTCAGGGTCTTTAGAAAAGTGAAAAAAGTGAAGTGATTGTCACATGTGATACACAGCAGCACAGCACACAGTGCACACAGTGAAATTTGTCCTCTGCATTTAACCCATCCCCCTGAGTGAGCAGTGGGCAGCCATGACAGGCGCCCGGGGAGCAGTGTGTGGGGACGGTGCTTTGCTCAGTGGCACCTTGGCGGATTGGGATTCGAACCGGCAACCTTCTGATTACGGGGCTGCTTCCTTAACCGCTAGGCCACCACTGCCCCCACAAAAGAGCAGTTGTTAAGGCGTGACCTCCCATGCTGAGTTTCCATCCTATTTCCTCTTGTCTTACATCTGACGCCATGTCACGTATTCCAGCATTCTGATTGGTTCAGCAATGAATGTAACATGAGCAAACATGCCCTTGCTATGTTATATTCAGTTACGGAGGGAAAAAATCCCTCTATGTATGGGTGGCGCATGATTGGAATGTGCAAGCCCTTGTTTGAAAATGTAAAGAGTAGAAAGTACTGTAAGTAAAAAATGTATGTACGTTAGTATTGATACAAGAGAATTCTACTTAAAGTACATTAATGAAGTACAATATTTTTGTTACTTCCCATATCTAAAATGAATTGAAAATGGTTGAAGTTAAAGTTCATGTAGTCGAATTTTACTTCCCTGTATTATCAAGTGAAAAAAAAAGTGAAAGTGATACACAGCACATGGTGAAATGTGTCCTCCGCTTTTAACCCATCACTCTTAGTGAGCAGTGGGCAGCCATGACAGGTGAGCAGTGTGTGGGAATGGTGCTTTGCTCAGTGGCATCTCAGTGGATCTGGCTTCGAACTGGAAACCCCCTGATTACAGGGCCGTTTTCTTAACCGCTAGGCCACCACTGCCCCATCAGCAATGATTAAACACTGTAAGGTTCCCCTCCTCTTTAGCCTGGGGCTTGTAGCAGGCATCAAATTTGAAATGAGCACACTGGATAAATTTCTCAATTTTAACATTTGCTATGTTTTCTATGTTCTGTTTTGAATAAAATATTGGCTCATTTCGTTTTCATTTTATTGACAAGTTTTTAACTTTTCTGGAATTCAGGTTGTAAATATTACATAAGTGCCATCTTGTGTAAAGATTGAAGGTCAAGTCTTTCAAGGGATTTAGAATAGCATGTCTTTAGATTTTTCAGAATGTTTGACCTTTAAAATAACCACTTAAAGCAAAGCCAACAGCTTTATCTGAGTTCTTTTAAACAGAACAATAAATCACTTTATTAAATGGTCCCTCCTAATTTTATGACCTGACAAAAACTCAGTCCTCAATGTAAAATGGTAACTTGATGGTAACTCGATGGTAACTTGAAAGCACGTTGTAAGTCGCTCTGGATAAGGGCATCTGCCAAATGCCGTAAATGTAAATGTAAATGTAAAATGAATACTAGAAGTGTGCATCTGAGCATTCTGAACATTGCACATAATGACAGAAATTTTACTTGTTTAGGTATTATTTTATTATTCAATACACTATGCCATTTGGTCAATTACTATAATGTTTATACACATAGTCTTGTGCTATAGTGTATACTATATGTATATACATTGATCAGGTGTAACATTAGCACCATGTGAATTTCACTTTTTTCATACAATGACATCTGGCTGTTTGTGGACATATTAGATCAGATTTGAGAACTTTGACACAGACTAGACAGCTGGATCATAACACCTCCACCACAGCTATTCTTGGATGTTCCTGGTCTGCAGTGGTCAGGATCTACTGCGCATGGTTCAGGTATGGAAAACTGAGTAAGGTGACCTGGCAACCACGACTTATTTGTGCATGTTACGACTGCCGGCTGGCTGAAAACGTTAGTGACCAGGTGTGTGTGGGCTGGGAATGGCTGAGCATATAGGTTCACTATAGGAAGAAAGCAAGCTGGCTGACACAGTCTGGTGCCTTGTGCAATGTTCTGCTGTGGAACCCTGGGTCATGCATTCATATGGATGCTACTTTGACACCTACCACCTACCTAAATTCCTTCATGGAAACAGTATTCTCTGATGACAGTCCCAAGTTATAATAAGCACACTGCAATGTTAAAAAAGGGTTTGAGGTGCTTACCTGGCCTCTCAATTTAGCCAAGCATCTGTGGGATGTGCTGGTAATACAACAACAACATTTATTCCTTATATAGCCCAAAATCACATACAGTATGTCTCAATGGGCTTTGACAGACCCTACAGTTGACATCCCCCACACTTGACCCTTTCGCACACAAGGAAATGCTCTAATACAAGGAAAAAAAGATAAAAAAAGAAAGGAAAAAAACTTGGGAAGGAGTGATACAGAGAGGGAACCCCTTCCAGGTTATAGTGAGCCTGTTATTGGTGTCAGTGCAGGGTCGGTGATGACTTGTCCAAGAAAATAGTCCAACAGGTGTAGAGGAGGAAAAGTCCAAAGTGCAGAGTAGGTTGTAGTCCAGTGTCATGGTCTGCACTGCCTGTCCATTATAATGCTACTGGTCCATTTGAAGATCCCTGAAGGTTTGTCGTTATGGTGGTGGTGGCTGTGGTTTTATGCTGGTAGGTCTTGTCAGCAGCTCACTGCCAGGAACCAGGATTCCTCTGGTGGTCTCATCATTGAACTCTGAAGGTGGTCTGGGCGCTTGATTCAGTGCCCCAGAGAGAACAAACAGAAGCAGATAGTTAAATTGTACAACTGGTACAGAAATATGTGGCTATAGTGGTATATCTGTGCAACAGTTGCCTTGACAGACAACAGTTGCCTGGTACACTAACTAGGACAGCCTAACTGATGAATTGAACACTGTCTATGACTAGTCTTTGACTAGGTGAAGGTGTAATAAAGTAGACATAATAATTGACACTGTGTCTGGGATTTTAACAGATGGTCATATTCTGCGGGGTGAGACCATTAAGAGATTTATAGGTCATGAGTTTTGTTTGGAGTCAATCCTAAATTTTATGGGTGGCCAGTGCAGCGACCCTAAGGTAGGGTGGATGTGGTTGTATTTTCTGGTTCTACTTAGACCTCTCGCTGTGACATTCTGAACTACCTGGAACTAGTGACATTCTGAACTAGCATGCACCTACTAGAACATCCAGACAGTACTGCATTGCAGTAATCTAACGCTGATGTAATGAAGGCGTGGACCAACCTTTCTGCATCAACCTTTCTGAGATCATATTTCTTATCTTTCCAATAGAATACTATCTTAGTGACATTTTCTAAATGTAAATCAAATTAGAGACCTGCATCAATAATTGCACCTAGATCCTTTTCTTCTGTTCTTGGTGAGATAGAAAGGATACATCATAACTCTGGATGCATCATGATGTAGTCAGACATCTTACATTTGGCATCATGAGGCACAAGTACAAGAGCTTGACTTATCAGGGTTAAACAGAAGAGAGTTGGTGAGCATTCACTGTCTAATGTCCTTCAGACAATTCTCTATTCTGAAGGGTCTTGGGCTGTTTAGGTGTCAAAATGGCCCACTCAATATTCAGTCGGTGGGTCGATATTAAGTATATTTATTCTGCTTGAAAATACACAAATGTTAACTCTTGGACTGAAAAAAATGTCCTCTATTTCTTCTTTACCAACTGTCAAATCCCTGAAGGCAGCAGATGACAGAAGAACTCTGACGTCATACAGATGTCTTCAGTTAAGGTGACTGGGCAAATAGGACAGGCGGGCAGATGCTTTGTTGCTAGGCACCGTCCCATTTCTCAGACTAAATGAGTGATGTGGTTTCAAAGAGGCTTGGACACTTTCAGTGATCACAGGTCTATGAAAGCCTTAAGAGTCTCTATAGCAATCAGACACAGATGCCAATAGTGATGGATTCCAGCATCTTAAAGGCCAAGCATCAGACGACATGCACATACAAATCAGAATTTACATGGCGGGTCTGCTTGATCAATAGACACTTTTGCCTTTAAAGAGGTATTGGCCTCTCCCCTCCCATCAGTGAGAGAATGCAGTAGTAATCAATTGAGTTCTTGGTTCAATGACCTCTTAAACACAGTTATGAGCCTCGGTGCTGCACCAATTAATATCTGAAGTCATAAAAGTGGAAAGAACAGTTTCCTTCAGAGATATAAGGTATTCAGTATTTAATTGAGGCCGCATCACTGTAGCAGAATACATGTTCCACTGTGTAAGGTTAATGAAAACCTGCTTCATGCTTTAATCAAGTCAGCAATTATGAACCTCACCAACGGTTCCCCCCTGATTTCTGGTGCAGACACAACAGATTAAAAATGCAAACTGATTAGCACCCATTTCAGATTCATTGGTAATGTAATGAATCTTCAACAGAGTCCTACTGTCTTTTGCTTTGCCTTTGGTTGGTTCATACAATTAGTAATTAACTTTCAGCTGATTAACATGCAGTGCTTACTTGAATTAGAAATATGCTTCTGAACTCTATCTGCAGCTGCAGTACATAACACATGACAGACAATCCATGAAATGGTTAATAAATATTGAACCAGTTCATTTACAGATCAAACTTAATATATTATGAACATTCAGTCAAGGTAAAGCAATTTTTCCCCACAGTGTTTCATTTTAAATATGCATAAGGTATAGAATGATCATTCTTATAATGTCCATAATTTGTAATGGGCATCATTCCCCTCTGTATCCCTTTCAAAATGCAATCAAAGAACTTGGTCTTAGCAGACGCATGAAAGATAGGCACCTTGCCAAAACTGAGTTGCTATGCGCTGCTAGTTACTGTACTACATGCAAACTATAATAGAGCCCAGTGCAAACAAGGGAACCGGGAAAACCAGGCAGAAAGTAAGCAGATGTAGTGTAATTATATGGGTACAAGTACAACACCCTCAATATGAAAGAATGACGGGAAACAAGGCACATGAGGAAGGATGGAAGATACGGGTGAAAAAACAGTGGTGGCCTTGCAGGTAAGGAAGCAGACACATAACCAAAATGTTGCTGGTTGGCCGAACTGCCAAGGTGCCGCTGAGGTGCCACTGAGCAAAGTACCATCCCCACACAGTCTTTTATGGCTGCCCACTGCTCACCAAGGGTGATGGGTTAAATGCAAATGTTGTGTGCAACAATCGCTTTCACTTCACTCTTGTTACGTCCCTGGACGTTTGCTCCCACGTGTTCTGTGTGTGTTTTTGTGTCCTTTCTCTTTTAGGTTGACTTCATGGGAGGAGCTGAACCCTACCAGCTCCACCTACCATCTGCCTATTGGTCACCTCGTATATAGACTTGTATATAAAGTGGATGGTGTTCGGGAGGTCCCCAGGGTCTGCTAGGCCCTTACTCTTTTTGGAGGTCCCCAGGGTCCACAGAGATCTGCAAGGAACTCCATTGGGGATAGACCCTTTGTTGTTAGCCTGTGTTAGCCTGTGATCTTTTGTACGTGTTATCCTCGCTGGACCATCCCTTTCTTTAGGCTGTACTAATGTAGCTCACTGTAAATAGAAGCACTGTTTGTATGATTTGTTTGGTTGTGTGTGAAACAGCGGACCTCCTCCTCTCCTTGCGTGACACTCTCAGAAAACACATCAGTCCTGTGGTACAAGTGGCAGCCACTAGCCGGTATGTGACAGCTTCCATTAAACACACTGTCATTTCATGCTCACAGAAGTAAGTGCTGAAATGATTTTTAGTTGTCTTTTGCTGATGGTTAAACACAGCCTTTAACATCGACTAAAATGACACTAATAAATGTTTATAATTATTGTGCTAGCAGAAAAATATATGGATCACATTTTGGCAATGATGCTTCCTTAGTCCTTGGTTTGACTTCAATTAATATTTTAGCCCATCAGAGATATAGTACTATTCAGTGGTGTACAGTACGGATTAATATCCTGTCAGCAGGCCTCATGCTCAACAAAAGATTTTTTGGGGGGTTCATAGAAAGATAAATGGTCAAGGACACCGTCTCACAAAATGATTGATTCAGTTGCACATTTAAGCCTCATCATTCAGGATAGGTTCACTGCCCACAGGAAGTACCCCCACGGGAGGCTGACACACAAAAACGTCCATCTGTCATGAACCGTCACACAGGAATGACAGGGTCATTTTGAAAAGTGGAATTACTCAATGTTTCACACCTTTCTGGAGAGGAATGAAATGTCTGGTTCAGATAGTGACAGCGGTTTGCCTCGCTCCACTGACTTGAAGGGATGAGCAGCGAACAGGCGACACCGCTTCAGGATAGATGCTGAAGATGATGTGGAGATCAGTTTCATCTGAGTGATTTCTGTCTGCGCCGGATCCTCTCCGGAGACTCAGACAAAGGCAGACAGTTTTGGGTACTTTTGCATAAAAGCTTCTTCTTGGTCTGGCACTTTCTTTTTGAACTACTACTAATAAAAAATTGTGTTTTGGGAACATGTCCTTGGTCTTCTTTTATTCTCCGTTGGGGCAAGATGTAAGAAGTAAGCGCAACACTGCAGTAAAAACACACATGTTGAGATGCCTTAAAACAGTACGGTTTAAATACAAACTTGGAAACCACAACTTCTAATCAGATATAATTGCTCCCTGGTGATATGCAGCATTTGTATATGTCATGTGAAGCCTTGTTGCAGCACGCCCACAGT
Organism: Denticeps clupeoides; assembly: GCF_900700375.1. Taxonomy (NCBI): domain Eukaryota; kingdom Metazoa; phylum Chordata; class Actinopteri; order Clupeiformes; family Denticipitidae; genus Denticeps; species Denticeps clupeoides. The sequence continues at coordinate 16,687,397 of NC_041710.1, forward strand.
TTGTATGTCGGTAAACTCTAACGGTACTTTACGATCAATACCTGTGTTCCCAAAGCGCCTACTTGCAAACCTACAAACATATGTGAGGTTTGATTGTAATTGCTTTTAGCACTCCCAGAGCACAATAGAGCGCGGATTTGTGTAGTCTGTGCGCTGTGTAGAATAATGATTCATTCACCATTGAACCTATCCAGTGACCGTACGTTCTGCATTTTTATATTTTGTTCTACATTAATAAAGTTACTGAAAGAAGGCAGTTGTTCCCTCTGGATTTTGAACTTAATTCTGCATGGACCATATCCAGCCATTCACGTAAGTGCTGTTTTTTATTAAGTTTGCCTTAAGAGCACAATGAGACAATAGTGCCCTCATCTTATTTCTATTCTTATGTACTGCTGCTGATTACAACAATTAAACACATGCACACACACATTCATGTGATTTATTTAATGCTCCAAAAAAAAAAAACACAAAACATGAAATAGGCATCAATAGCAGTCAAAAAGAATGAGGAAAAAGAAAGATTGGTAGGTTTATTTTAACCTCATTAGATGGTCTTTGACACCACTTTCACTAATCCTCTTTGTATAATAAAGTTATCTTTTAAATCCCCTTGTCTAGGTCCCAGAAAAACACAAAATATTAATATTCAAAGAAACCAGGTCACAACAAAAATAAACAGCCAGTCGTGACATTATATTACTTTCACAAATTCTTCACTTTCAGTCGATGGAAGCAGCTTTTCTATGCAACCAATTAGATCATAGTTTTTACATTTTACATCATGGTAATCATACAGTACACATGCATTTCATATTAACTAACTTTTGCAGTCAGGTCTCCACACAGCACTGACCCATGAAAATCTATCAAGAAGGCAGTTTCTAATTGAACACTTCAAAAAGCCAAGGCGTGGATGTTTTCTTTGCTTCTGTCCCTGGGCACATGCATTAGACGCCTTAGAACGCAGATTTCACTTAGGTCATCCTCATTAGTGCTCCAGCGCATAAAATATGACATTATAAGCATAACAAGCTATTAAGGCTTAATTATATATGATTGATGCCCCCTTTCCACTAAGACTTATTGCAGTATATAGTCAGCTCTCTCCCTTAGCGTATTTCCTCCCTCTATCAGGAACGCCATCAAGAGAACCTGGCTGGCTGCCAGAATTAAACGGTACTGCTCACCACAAAAAATTCATTATTATCTTGCACTACTGTAGCAATGAGCTCATATCATTTTGCCCCTTCCCTCTGATAAGAAGTCATGCTACTGTACACTATGCATAATTTAAAGTGCTCCCTCCCAGAAAAAAGTGATTTTGCATCATGCAAATGCGACGAATGCAAGTAAAAGATGAGTGCACGGACATTTTTAATACATCATTAGCACTTCTATCCCCTGGTTTTTCCTCTGAACTGGCGTCTTACTGTTACTTACTTACTGATGCACATGCAAATCAGATGGATCAATAGAGAAACACTGATTCATATTCCTGGTCAATGTATAACGAAATCTGGTGAATGCTTGAAAAATACTGAAAATTGCCACAACCAATACGACAGAATCATATATATATATATTGACTTTATGTATTGTTTATGTTCTATGACTACAATTTGCTGATCCTAGTGGTGGCCTAGTGGGAGCAAGGAAGCAAACCCATAATCAGAAGTTTGCGGGTTCAAATCACTGTCCCCACACACTGCTCCCTTTCATGGCTGCCCACTGCTCACTTACTTAATGGGTTAAATGCAAAGGACACATTTCGTTGTGTGCACTGTGTGCTGCACTTGCTGTGTATCACAATGACAATCACTTCAATGACATGATGTCAATGTTTATAAAATAGCTTTGCAAATTCTTTGTTTCTGTGGCTTAAAAAGTTACTTGCCATGTATGGGGACAATTTTGGGTCTACAGTACCCAAAAAATTAGCATGTGGAATGCAATTCCAAACAATGGTTTATAATCCTGTGGATCTTAAAGGAGTGTGTCAAAATTTGGCCTTTATGTAGCTCTATACATCTTAACGCTAATATCATTGCCTTATAGCCAGCCTTGATTACATATCAGCACACCGACATGCCAACACACAATTTACACACCAACTGAGTTTTTACACTGATCTACAGTGATTTATGTACTTTGATGTTTCTTTCTATTGCTTGGATGACATATTGCTTACGAGAGACTGTTTAAAATGTATCTTATACAACAATATTTCATTTATTCACATCCAAAACACATTCTCATGTATTCAGTGGGCATGCCATCAATATTTTTGTGAAGAATGCTATTTATAGATTTTATTAATGTAGCCTAAAATTTTGATTTAGACAACCATCTGACTAATTCCATGAATCCAGCAGATGCCTCAGCACACATCTTTCAGGCATAAGCAACACGTGCTAATGAACAGATTAATTATTCAATGCCTAATATTTGATAATAGCGCAATTAGCACCATGTTATTACAACCCCAGTAAAAAGATGAGGGACTAATTCTTTTCCCTTAATTCTACAAAATGAGCCAAGGAGAGATGTTGGGTTAGCAATGCATGATGAAAACAAAAACCCTCCAACCTCCAACCTTGAATTCTGTCTCTCTGCTTTAGGCAGGAAGTGCTTTTTAAATTGGCTGATGACAAGACTGTGTGATGCAGTTGCACTGGGATTCAGATGAGGTACTGCTTTTTGGTTCCTGCAGACATGTAGGCACTGATCAACAGAAATGTCTGACTCATAAAGGAAAGCTGGAAAAAAAACTGCAGGCTGAGCCCAGAAGCAAGACAATTAGAATATTCCTGCTGACAATTTGAACAGGTTTTTTTCCTACATGCTATCGTACCCATTTGCCAATAATGTGTGTTTTTTGTATCATTATTTATCTTTACACAACATCCTCGATGATAATGTGTTCCCTGCAGAGGAGCATTGGGTGCAGCGTGTTCCTTAAAAACACATTTTTTTTACTGTGATATTCAGTTCATGACTCTCCTATTTGAGTATGGCAACCAGTTCAGGCAGCACATACAGTGCTGAAATAATAGTGATGGGACGTATATACATACATTCCGTGAACATCAGTTAAGTGAACATCCGTTTAATTAAACATGAATTTCTCCAGTGTCATATAAGGAATCACCACTAGATGGTGGTACAGGAAGGCATGTATACAAAAGAGACACATCAGACTGGTTTTACCAATGCAGTTTTATTCAACATTTTTATTTTACACTTTTATTTGCAGTTTTCATTCTTACGTGAAGCCATCCATTGATCAAAGCTGGTTTATTTTTTATTCAGAAATAATTGGTAAATCCAGTCTGATGTGTTTCTTTTGTATACATGCCTTAGACAGTCATGGCACTGCAATCCTGTACCATCATCTAGTGGTGATTGCAGCACTGTATGTGCTGCCTGAACTGGTTGCCATACTCAAATAGGAGAGCCATGAACTGAATAACACCGTCAAAAAAAAGGTGTTTTTAATGGACAAGCTGCACCCAATGCATGCTCCTCTGCAGGGAACACATTTTCATGGAGGATGTTGTGTATAAGTAATTTGCCTTACATTTGTTTGTGTGCACCATGTGCTGTGCTGCAGGGTTTCACAATGACGATCTCTTTAAAATAATTAAATTGGAATTAGTTACATTACTTATAGCAACCATTGTCAGTAGCACAGTTAGCATCTGCTGGACTCATACTGAATTTACCAACATTTAGGTTGAACAGTAGATTTAACCAAAGAAATGCCCATGAATGATTTTTATTTTTTTATGGCAGCATAATTATTTGGAAATATTTTGGCATCACAGCCCTCTAAATGTACCCATGCAATCTATCTGTACATCTGTCTATTGGCCCGCACGCTCAGTTTAGAGGATAACAGCTCGGAATACTGGAATAATTGGAATAAAACATTTTTTTTAAAAGTATTCATGGCAAATTTTTGTCTAACCCAGGCCTGCATCTGAATCGAAGCAGATTTTTAAATGAATTTTAAAAAAGAATAAAACATGGAGGTTGCATTGGTTTGGATCCTGCAGGTAGACGAGTCCTCCCTGTGGTGTGGGTTTCTTGCCCCCTGCCACAAGCCACTATCATCAGTACCGCAGGACAGAGTTGTAACATCGATCATAATAAATGTCCTTTGGCAGATGAAACCCAACAAATTCATGCCAGACTGAAGGTGAACGAGATGAGGTGTTGGCCCTGAGCAACAAAAACACGGCTTTGCCAAATGGGTCATTACAGAAAATTGCACCTCTTTTTATGTTAATTCGGCACAGCCACAGCTGCTTTTCCTCCTGGTGCACTGTGCTAATGCACAACCAAAATGTTCCCTGTGATCACCACAGCAGAACATGAAATAACCCACGTCCCTTCTCTGGCAAAGCTTCATGCTTTTGTTGTAAATGACGTCGCCATTCCTGCTGTTTGCTGAGTGCCTTAGATGTTTTTGAAAATATAGAGACCTGCTGTGTCTATAACAAGCCCTGCTCAAACCGAAGCCACTTTTTTACATGCTGGATTGAGAGTAAAAAAAAGATCAGTGAAAAGAAGAAAAAATAAGACTAAACATAGGCGTCCTGCATCTGCCAAGTATGAGAAATTTCTGGGTATCGTTTTGATCTTCCATACAAACACAGGGCCTGAGGGCTTCATTTATGCAGTGATCTTCACTTAAACTCTTTCTTCTCAATAAATAAAATGATTCAGAGCTGGATAGCTGAGATCATGGGTCTTCTTGTGATGACCGCAGTGGTCACGCCTCCAATAATTCAGTTATTCTCAGTTATATTGAGCTTTGAGTGGAGCAAATTAATTTTTTTCTTTTTTTAATCACAGTTTTCCACAACAACATGCAGCAATTTGTATTGCTGATCTTTGAAGCCATCCCCGAATCCATGTAACTTCAAACTTAGGCCTCCAAGACAGATCAACTCCAAATTTCCCCAGCAGCATTGAAAGGGTGGGTACTTTTTTGTCCTAATTAACCCACTTAGATCGGATCAGTCAAGAACAGCTTTCATACTTTGCCAGTGGGAGAAAGTTAGGCTGTCTTCAGGGCATGCGTTCTTCTCAGTGTCATGTGAAGAAATGAAACAGAAAAAAACTCTTCTGAACAAGCGGGGAAGTAGGCCTCAGCGTTTCCCTGCTGACTCTAATACACTCCAGACAAGCACTTGAAAAAGTGTTGGCAGTATTGACGCAGATGCTGGTATTGGACACGTGCGGAGCTGATCAATTTAACATGAAGTACACCGACCAGCACCTACTGTGAGATCAGGCTTCTCTTGTTCTGAAGTCTGACCAGTCCTCAGCACTAAAGCACACTGGGTAATTTTGCCTGGCTAAAAGGTTTTCTCGACTGCATGCAGCAGACTGCAACATTGGGCAATTCGAAGTACAGCAGCCCCAGTCTTACTAATGAGGATTCATGCATATAGATTAAGACTCAGGTCACTGATAATGCTAAACCGAATGAATGATCAATCACAGATATCATTGTGTGCATATGAAACTGCAGGGTACATGTAAAAGGAAAACTGTACCATATATATATATATATATATATATATATATATATATATATATATATATATATATATATATATATATATATATATTATGGCAAGCCAAACAGGAAATAAATAATATATATATTGACAGGGAACTGAATATATGGAATGAAAGTCTGAATATATGGAATGAAAGTCTGAATATATGGAATGAAATCTGACGTCACCAAGCCATTGGCGGCATTTTGAGAATGTTAGTTCGCTAAACAGGTGAATTGCTCCTCACCACGAGTGATTCTGCACCAAACCCAGTGGCAGCAGTTTTAAGCAGCGAAGACATAATAAACACTCTGGCTAATGCTTGCAGTAACACTGCTAATAATTCTACCAGCATTCGGCATAGAGATTTATTCAATGTTTCACCGTGGAAGACCTAATGCAGCGACAGTAGCTGCTTATTCATCAAGCACCCGCACTGACCGAAACAGGCCTTCCGCATCAGGCGAGCTTCCCACCGCCATTCCTACCTACAACCGCCGCCTTTTAATACAGAAACGGAGGTAAGTAAACTGGGAGGAATTACAGGGCAAACTAACTTCAGCATTTTAAATCCGATATACCAGCGCTGCCCGATCCCAGCGCGCCATGCAACTTTTTACATTCAGGCTTTATTTTGTTCTATTTTATACATTAATGTAATCTGAACGAACCTTTGCTCGTCACTGCCTGTGTGTCTGAAATTAAACACGCTAAACCGCGCTGTAATTTGTCTAAAATCGTCCCTGTGGCTGATTGTGCTCTGTAGTGAGTTGAGTTTATGATGAACCCGGTGTAGCTGGTGAAATGTCGCTGGTACAGATTTTACACGGTCGGGCATTAAAACGGCACCGGAGATATAAAATAGAAGAGAATAAACTTTGTGTGTGCAGCCTGAATGTAAACGTTGCATGGCGCGCTGGGACCGGGCAGCGCTGGTATATCGGATTCAAAAATGTTAAAGTTAGTTTGCCCTGTAATTCCTCCATGTTTACTTACCTCCGTTTCCGTATTAAAAAAAAATCTCTTCATCAGTAGTCCTATGCTGAATGTTGGTAGAATTATTAGCAGTGTTACTGCATGACGTCAGATTTAATTCCATATATTCAGACTTTCATTCCATATATTCAGGTTTCATTCCATATATTCAGTTCCCTGTCAATATATATATTATTTATTTCCTGTTTGGCTTGCCATTTTATACGCATTTTGATATCTGCCTGCACTAAACTGAACATTTTTGCATTCACCACTTCACAGTGCCAGGCTTTTTTTTTCCCTATAGTGACCCTTCCTATAGAGGGTTAGGGTGTGTCCTCATAACCGGAAGGTTGTGGGTTCAAATGCCGTAGGACCCACGAAGGTACCCTTGAGCAAGGTACCATCCCCACACACTGCTCCCAGGTTGATTTTCCTGGGTGTCCAATGCTCACTAAATGTGGTAGGTTAAATGGACACATTTCGTGGTGTGCACCATGTGCTGTCCCGTGTATCGTAATTGCAAAAATGAATCACTTTCACTTTGACAGTGAGGTTGTGACAATGGCTTTACATTAATACAACGTACCCAGCTTTCTTCTTATTCTTTTAACTCTTGATTTGCCCAGGTAAGCTTATGCTAAAAGATTGATCCCATTTCTCATTAAGTGTTGGGCAAAGCTCTGAACACACGAAAGGCTGAGGAAAGTAATCAATATAGAGCATTAATGTTACAATCAAATCCTGTCTTTAAAAGGCTGCTCTTGGTTTTTCGCAACATTGATTTCAGCTCAGACGGTGAGTGAAAGATGCTGATGCAACAAGCGTAAAGAAATGTCTTTGAGTGGCCACTGCAATTTGTATCCAGCAAAGTGTGCGAATGGCAGGATCGGGCACTTGTCCTCTGAAATGTCTGCTTCTCACAGGAACATAACCTGTCTGTGTGACAAGCCTTGGATGTGCTCCTTATTCATCAGATCACAGTGCATCTCCTCAGTCCACAGACCCTGTTGTTTTACTGTTGCCTCTCCAGTCTCCATACATTATGTCATTGTGTTTTATCTCAATTCAGACTTAATTATAAACTCGTTGGTGCACTGTGTTCATCATTAAAGACTTGCTGCATAAACCATGGATCATCACACAACAAATGAGTGATAAACGTCTTTCATTAATCTGAATGTTTTTGTTGCAGTAAACACGTTCTTTATGTTAAATATTTATGCATTATTCATGAAATGTTCATTAAAATATTCATTAAATCATGGAAACATTGATGATGTATGATTTCACAAGATTGTAAATTAATTATTTTCTGTTACATGCACAGTGAAGCAGCACACATTTACAGTTTCTGTTCAGCACCCCATAGATTGCTGTGTGGTTTGATATATGAACATACAGGGCACTGTTTTCAAACTGATGCTACGTGCAGCACTACTCTTTAAGAATGGCTCACTAGTGTAATGCGCCATCACAAAAAAAGCAGCAAAATAACTTTTTGTGATGTGATTCTGTCCAATAGAACATGATCTTTAGTGATGATGTCATAGCCTAATAGGTGTATGACTATAGGCTGATTGTGGCTTGTCCTTGTTGGGTCATTGTAGGTACCCTGTCTTGTCTGTTCCCCCTTCTGTGAGTCGTGTCAATGCATCCTTTTTCTGACCCTGTCCTGCCATTGAGACAGATTTTTAAAAATGGGAGGAGCCCAGTGTTTGACAGCTCTCACGCATCCCACTAGATGATTTAAACTCACACCCATCAAAATATCACATGCACAAACATTATTACAATTGCCTTGTGACCGTGTTCTTGGTGCATTTCTTTACAAGCCAGACATCCTGTAGGTGGTCAAATGTGTATGCTTATCATGTTGTTTTATCGCGGCTTTGATTGTCTCTTGTCAGTCATCTATTCGAAGCTGTCATCTGTCAATTGTCATAGAAACAATCATTACAAATGCAGAAAGGTTCTCAGTAGTATTGAGTCAGCGGTACGATTTTAAGAGAAAATGCTTTTTTAAGAAATCACATACGATCAAAGAAAATACTGCTACTCATCCGCATACAGGAAAAAAGACAGTTGTTTGGGGTATCATATCCTTGACACCATGTGTCTACAGTAACAGTCTCTTTTTACTTTGTCTGTTTTTTATCTCCTCTCATTCAGAACATACTTCAAAACATCCTCAGTTGTGATGAAATGCATGACTGAAGGGGCCTTTCTAGTCAATCAAGCTCCTCTGTAATATCAGTGAAAAAAGGAGCTTTCCAAAAGCAAAGGGGGAAAGGTACTCAACACCCCACGCAATTGGGTATTGTACATGTCCAGATGACTTCTAAAACGAGTACGCTAAGCATGGAAATAACAGGAAAGTCTTCCCTTAGTGTAATAAATATGAGTGATCTATTTCTCCATTTTCCTTCTTTATTTCCTTCCTTTTCAAAGTTTTATCAGACAGTATGAAAAGAGAATTGAAATACTGAAAAAAGATGTATGATACATATATACATATTCATGTATGTATTGTGGACTGGAAGAAAGCATCATTTAATTCTTAACATAATTGTTATCGTCTGTTTTATGTTGTCTGATCAGCAGACATATTTAATCTGTACAAATCTGTACACATTCAATAAATGAATGCAGAACTCACTTTGGCTACATCCAGCTGATTATTGTTATTATTTTTTTGTTGGGCATTTTATCCAAATTTGTTGTTTTTCTGTGACTGGCCTGAGAGGCTGGTGTTAAAAAAACTAATTCAACACATTAATATGCTGAAGAGCTGAGAGCAGATATTCAAATTTGAGCTGTTCTTTTCATCAGTTCAGGCGAAATGGGAAGAAATGTTTCTGTATTATAGCTGAAAAAGTAAGAGCATATACTCAAACTGATGTTGCATTAAGTAACATATAATTAAGTGAGTTAATTAGGTTCAGGGATATCATATTATCTTAGACGGTAGCACCAGACACAATCGAGGCTGAAAATGGCAACATAGCCTTGATATATCTAAAAGCACCTTTTATCATTGTCATTTTAACAGCTTTCAATTTACCCGTACTGATCTGAAATCAGCAGTTCATCTTCAGTGCTGCTTGCCAGCTTCTGGAGCCGTCATTGGCAAACATTAATTATAAACCCATTAACAGCCATGCCTCATCAAGGCCACACTCCAGTTCCCAGATCAGGAGCTCCGAGCTTAACTACTCAGAAGATTAAGATTTGAGTAGGTGGAAGCAGCCTACTGGGTAACACACTTACCTATGAACCAGAAGACCACAAAGTCACATGTTCAAACACCACTTACTACCATTGTGTCCCTGAGCAAGACAATTAACCCCAAGTTGCTCCAGGGGGGACTGTCCCTGTAACTACTGATTGTAATTTTCTCTTGATAAGCGTGTCTGCTAAATACTGAAAATGTAAAATGCGGTGCTCCTCAGATGGTTTTGATAAGTTTGCACCAGTCGGGGGCTGCTGCTGTGGGAGACATTGTGCCATGGCTGATAAAGCTGGCACTGAAGTTCCTTGCCAACCTCACCTTTATCAAATTCCCAGAACTGCTAAGATCATCAGAATTTTTGTAGAACTGGCATAGTTACTCCAAATCCCTTTCAGCTCTTTGCTAATAATTACTTGTGTAAAGTACTGTGTTTTATTTATTCTCAATTTGTGCTCTGATCGAAGGTCTGTAACTTTAGTTTGAGTGAAAAATGCTTCACACCCATTTACAACCACTGAATTTGACTTATTTTACTATTCTACTATACTGAGTATGTTTCATATTTTACACAAAAAAATCTTCTCTTCCTTGATCACTGCCATGATATGGCACTACACTTGCGGGCTACACATACAGGCCAATATTAAACTTGACAATTAAAGAAGTAGAGCACACAGTCTGGCCTCAACCAAAGTCTCTTTTTCACTTCCAAGGAGCCTTGGAAGTCTATCATTTCATTGCTACTGAAACAGGTTAAAGTGCATCAGAAGAAACAGCTGGAAGCGCCTGTCTGTCCATGAGTTTCTCTTTGATGAAAACACGTGACCCCTGAGGCTTTCAACTGGTGCAATAGATGGGCTGCAGTCACTTCACATCACAAAACCCAAAAAGAGAATCATTTTTATTGCTACAAAAATGAATATAAGTATGACATGATAAAATAATAGTGTCCTTATTTGACAGATATTTCAACAATTACTCTTAAAGATTGTCCACAGCAGCGGACACTGCATTCACAGTGGAGGGTTTTGAGAGTGGCGGAACGTGGATCAGCAGGCTGGTGCCTTTGCCATTCTGTGCCGAGCTGGCTTCGCTTATCAAGATAATGACTGGAACCTTTTCTCAAAAGTCGAGCAGCGCATCCTGGCTGCCGGCACTTGAGTCACTGTCCAGAGCTCCTGCTCTGTGTGCAGCGCGGCCCTCCAGCTGACCCCAGAGTGGGCCCATTATGCATTTGCTAGCCGTTAAAATGTGCCTGCTTCACTACTTTTCACTGAACCCTTCACCCACATGGAGCAAGTCTAAACACATTTTATATACTAAGCCTGTGCAAGATTAATGCACTTGCTTTCCTTCGCTGTCTGTCTCACACACAAAGGAAAGATGATGATAATAGTGAAGAATAACAATCCCGATAAAACCATATGGTGAGCTGCAGGTAGCTGATAGTGTAATTTGAGCCTTTGATTGCAAAATGTGTGTTTTTAAAGCCTTTGCCGCCCCAACCCCCGGCATTTTTTGTTTTTTGGTGGCTTATTTCTGCAAGCCCTGATCCACACAAAGTACGATTATTCTCATCTGACCTAATACCGTGTCTCAGACATGCTCCTGGCCTTTTTACTGGAAATAAGCAAATCTCCCCTGGTTCCCCTGTCTGTTTGGCAGCAAGTAGCTTTTCAAAATGCACTGCACCGAGGTCAGTCTACAGAGTGCATTAGGATGAAAAAGTAAACTGTGGGATTAAAGGAAAACACAAAGGACAGACGCAGGGATCAAGCTATCACAAATAAGTGATCATCCCTTTTGTGATAAGTGTCTTTGAAGCACAGCAGTTGCCTGGGATGACAGTGAAGCAAGCTTTTCTTACAACCCTGATAAAACCATACAAAGGATTTCCATGCGCATTGCTGATCAGCTGTGAGGTGTGAGCATGCCCCGGGAAATCAGATTTCACTTTAGTTATGTCTTCGTCTGGAAATGGCTGTTTTTTTTTGTATTTTGTAGGCTAGTCAATTGATTAATTGATCACACATTTCGCAATTAATTTTTTATTCTTTTTAAAACTATGACAGAGACAAGCATGGGAAAGAGACTTAGATGACAAATACCCCAGGTCTCATAATCACACACCTAAAATCCCTAAAATCAATCTAGCTTCTGACCTTCACTGCACATTCACAAATTTACTGCACATTCAAGAAATTGCTGCAGACGCACTCTTCAGCACAAGTCAGTCAGGTTGTGATTAGTCAAAATTTTCACGTCTTTTTTCAAATCTTTCTTCATTCACCACCCTTACTGCCATATACAGTGATTTGCTTTTCCATAATGCATCTCCTGTGGCTTTACAGGATCTGGATCTCTTCATATGTTTCTTGACCTTCTTAAGGTGCAAAAAAACACAATACAGTGTAAAGGTCAATTGCATCAGAATTTTACTTAAAATGCTGAATCTTCATACATGCTACACTTACTACATGCAATGTGGAATGAAGATACAGAAATAATTATAATAAATATAAAGGTTTTACTTTTAGAAATAAATAATTTAAAATACATTTTGTCAGATTTGGAAGGGGATACTCCGGCAGTGAGGGGCAGTGGTGGGGGGCAAGCAGTTAAGGAAGCGGCCCCGTAATCAGAAGGTTGCTGGTTTGAATCCCGATCCACCAAGGTGCCACTGAAGTGCCACTGAGCAAAGCACCGTCCCCACACACTGCTCCCCGGGCACCTGTCATGGCTGCTTACTGCTCACCAAGGGTGATGGTTAAAAGCAGACGACATTATTCGTTGTGTCATCGTGTGCTGTGCCGTGTATCACAATGACAATCACATCACTTTCACTCCGGGTCTGGGGTTCGGACTGGAGTTTCATGTTCCCTTGATTCTTGGATATGTTTAATGTTTGTGCCTGTTCTCTGTTGAGTGCGGTTTTACCCTGTTGCGTGCTTTATGTAATAAAAACCCCTGTCTCGTGAGAACTCCGTCCTCACTACGTTTCATACTTTTTAAATGTACTGGCAGATTAATGCATAGTGCTGACTGTTTTTGTTTCTGTTCTGTTATGATTGGCTTTAAAACGTGTACACACCCCCAGGAATGTTACAGCTTTGTGCATTAAAATGGTGAGAGCGTGTTGGACAGTACACCTTCTCTGCACCTGAAACATGTTTACGCCTCTCAAGGTTGCCTCACTGTGGAATAATGGTCCTTGAATTTAAAGTAAGGTCTACTTCCACAGTTCTACCTGGCGAAAGGCTGCAGAGGTCCAGCATCTTTAAGCTGAGGTCAGAGATAAGGTGGAAAGAAAAGTGTTTAAGTTCATCTTGGGGGATTCTGGGATTGACAGCCAAAGTCAAGGGTGCTTTTGCTCAGGAGCTCATAGCAGCTGTGAAAGCATTGTGCTGGCAGAGCTGTGCATGCTGGGATTGGCCAGAAGACTTCACTGTGACAACCTTTTATTCATTTATTTATTTATTTTGCATTCAGATCTGACAGTCCTTTCCCGCAGTGACAACTCTCCAGGTGGCAGAGGACGTGACCACATGACCAGGCATTCCGGTCATTGTTCCCACTGGAAAGCATTGTTTCCTTTCTTCAATGGACTTTGAAGCACAAGGAACACAAGTAAATGTGAAATGACGGAAAGTGCATCATGGGCAGGTAGATTATCTGAGGCTGGCTGGGCAGACGAGTGGGCGTCTCATCTCCGGCTCGGTGCACCTGATACAAACAATGTCCAACGGAAAACCAGGGTGGACACTGCAGTCATTTGTGTTTTATCTCTATGCTGTTTTGGCGAATGTTCTGAAACGCATGAGATACAGTACAGAAGACGCCTGGAGCCTCACCATTCTTCACAATGTATTACATTTAGCAGGGAAGCCAGGACCTAAAATGACATGTGGTCCAAACAAGCTTCCGATTCATGAAGAGGCCGGGGAAGCAAAAACATTATGGCACAGATGATAAAAATAAAGCAAATGGATTGTTATTCAGGATTATCTGATTCACAGATTATTTGGATAATCATCACATGTGATGTTTGTGCGTGTGTGTGTATATAATGCTGCACTGTTTTTGTATACATCGGCTGAGATGACTTTATAACACAACTCTTATCCAAGGAAACTGTTTACTTATTGTTTATGCTGTTTCAGTTTCCAAGTCACCAAGATGTACAGATCTTGTATTTAAAACAGTCCATGTTAAAAAAGAATCGCCCCCTAATCGCTGCAGGAACCAACACCATGGGCAGCCCCCTCTTACTATTCAGTTAATATGTCATTTATCAACATAAAATACAGACATGTACTGTATAAGTTTATATAGGATGGTCTTAAGTATATGAACTTATCCCCTTAGGAATCTGAGAAACTCATGTTCTGTGATGAAATAGTTAATGTCTCATCCGGCTGTTCCTAAGCAACACATGACATAGATCAGGTCAGATGACACTGCGACCCTAAACAACATAATAAGCAGGAATGATTTTTAAAGGAATTTGACACGGTGACTTCTAGAATTCAAAGTGCCAGGTGTGAAAACACGCCTCTTTAAGGCAACTTTCTTACACTTGTAATTGGATAAGAATGTAGCAGTGTAACGTACGTAACTCCTCTGTCCACCAATGGTATTACGTCTGTGTGTATGTGTGTGTGTGTGTGTGTGTGTGTGTGTGTGTGAGATTTTGCTCACCACTGTATATGTCAAACATTTTACTCTGTAGCACACTGTAATGAATGCTAATGATCTCTAATGAGTATCCTCTGGTGGCCCGGTAAAAACTTTGACCTGATCTCCAGAACACCACCTGTGATCAAAACTCCTGCACTCATGACTGTAAGATCATCTCACATTCCCACGGCAGTCCTGCAATTTCTCCTGTTTTACTTATTTTGCATCCGTTTCCACAGTGACGTCTTGCAAAATTAAAAAGTTCATCTGTTACCCTCAGCTGATGGACCTAATGCCCACTTGGTTCTGCCACATACCAGAGTGATGGTTGCTGCAATTGATTCATATTAGGGCCCATTAGCAGCCGAGTGCAGCGCGGAGCCTTGAGGAGGAACATTTTAACACCGAAAACCTGGGAGCAAGTGCGGAGCTTGGGTTAAAACAACACACGGCGTGTCAATGCCATTACAGCCTTTTTCCTCCAAACACAATTACCACATAATGGCACTTGGCAGCACGTTGCCGGATCGCTAGGAATAATTGCACTGCATACCTATACTGTTATTTGATTTCTAACAGAGGCTGAAAACAGCATATTGAGAAAGCAGCAACAGCAGCCATGTTTCATCAAGGTCAACTTGCTGTCACGTTTGACATAGAAATATGCCACGCACTTATCTCTGTTCTTTGTGTTAGACTTCTAACAATAGAAAGCGATGTACACACATAAACAGGTTGAACAGGTTGGTTTCAGAGGAATTCTGATTAAAGAGACATCCTCCTCAAATGAGAAGTTGTTTTAAACTCACACGCAGCACATGAAGCTTATCTAGTTAAGGGGGCTGTAGGGTCCGGTCCAGCACTGGGCATCACTTAACTTCACTTCATCCACGCACATGTACATGCAGATTCATTTGGTGGATTTTCACCAAACCTGCATGGAACCAGATTTTGGAAGGCCTTGCATGAAACTAAGGAAGAGAATCTAGCCACCTTGTTCTCAGGCACCATTGGGTGAAATGCTGGACAGAAGATACACACACAAATACACATTTTTGAAAAAACAACCAAACAAACAAACAATAATAATACATTTGTAACTCGTTTTGAAAAAAATATCTTTATATATACATTCTTAAAAAGCATTGTGAATCCTTTCTTTATTGAGGAAATTGAATATTTTCTTGATTTTCTTTAAAAAGTGAAGTGATTGTCATTGTGATACACTGCAGCACACAGTGAACACAGTGAAATGTGTCCTCTGCATTTAATCCATCACACTTAGTGAGTACGTTTACAGCATTTATCATTTACATTTAAATTTACAGCATTTATCAGACGCCCTTATCCAGAGCGACTTACAATCAGTTACAGGGACAGTCCCCCCCCTGGAGAAACTTCTTGCTCAGGGACACAATGGTAGTAAGTGGGATTTGAACCCGGGTCTTCTGGTTCATAGGCGAGTGTGTTACCCACTAGGCTACTACCACCCTCCAAAGTGGGCAACCATGACAGGCACCCGGGGAGCAGAGTGGTGGGACAGTACTTTTGATTATGGGGCCTCTTCTTTAACCACTAGGCCACCACTGTCCCCCCTTGAGCTATCATCTATAAAAACAAAATATTTCATCAATATTTTATTTTTATATTTTTTATAAATTTAAGAAAATAGGACTTCAGAGATGCACCTTAATTGTTTCAATGTCCAAAAGCAAATATGTTGTCTTTTTATAATTTCTTTTAAAACGTAGCCTCACTAAAATAAATACAAGACACACACACACACACACACACACACAAACACACACACATACACACATACACAAGGACATTTCCTCATTATGCAAAGAACAATGTAGTTTACACTTGCTGCAAGAAAATGCTGAAAATATACTTCTGTTCTGCTGCTGTGGCTACTGTTTGACCTTCAGTCTTTCTTGGAATCAAGGTGCCAGCCAAGAAACAAAAGCTGCATTAGATGCATAAATGTCCAATACAAAATTATTAATACTGTGATGCAGTATTAGGTAACAAATGGCAAGTGGCATTTAATCCAGTCCTTTTTTTTTAGTGAGGAAAGGACCATCTGGACGGTCTGACTGTGAGACGGCTGACAGAGTAGACGTGACCTTGGCGTGTTCCGCGTGACGATGTCTAGCGCGGGCGTGCCCCGAGGCCAATCAATCCACTTGCAGAGCTGAGGTGAGTCTTACGCTCACACTGATTGACAGGAAGTGGGAAACCTGCCACCGCAGCCCTCTACACCTGAGCAAAAAATAGACGCTTCCCTCTGAGGCTCTCCTCTGAGGAGGAAAAAATCTGTCATTATTTGTCTGTCCTGGTGCATGTCTGCTCAGGAATTCAGGCTGAATTCTGGACAATTTAGAGCTATGCTCAAGAGGGAGTGTGCCTTTGATCATCTTCCTTGGTGGTAACCTTCTTATTTGAGTGCACTCAAATCTGGGAGACCTAAAATCGTGTATTTATGAATTACACAGTAAAAGATAAACAGCAAACTGCTGGCCCGCTAGAGGAGCTGTCATCGTAAAGGGCAGTGTGCAGCCACAGACGGGCAGGTGCCTGAGATCCCCCTGAAACAAGCTGTCACTCTGAAGCGGCTTAGTCCACGCCCTGAAGTGTGTCCTTAATGACAGATGGCAGCTTTTACGGGGTTATAAAGACAGCCGGAGAAGTAGCATGCCAGCCAGCTTTTATGGGGGGGGGGTCATCAGCATTCATTTGAGCTACAGTGAGAGTGTAGAGGACATTGTAACATGTGCGTTTTATTTCTGAAGGATGCCTCCTGTTTAAAAAAATAAACATATGTCCGTATACATGCATATATGATATAAATGAAATCATCATTCACTGGAGATTTTTTAAACTCATTGCAATTACATTCAAATTTCCTATCCATTTTAGTTCATGCCAAGCTCTGGCTCACTACTTCATTAGGATTGGATGGGAGTTCAAACACAGTTACTTCCAGCAAGGTTTAATCAACATCCCCTATGAACACATACCCATAGGGCAGCAAAGTCATTTACGTAGCCATGGTATCCACGTAGCCATGGTAACCTACTGAGCAGCAATTTGATCACTATTTACAAATAATATATATTTATTTCTGCCAGGTTCTGCCTCCATGGGTCTCCTTTGAGAGACACCTTGTTATGGATTATCCCTTCAATTATGTCAAATCTTCAGGGTCCAATGAAAATGATTTTTTTGTTCAAGTTCAATTATTGTTTTGTTCTGGCCAAGCATTTTGAATATGGATGTGATGTTACACTGGTGTACCATCAATGGTAAGGTTTGGTCCAGGAAGTAAAACAGAATTTTGATGACGTGCAGGAGAGTTCCTCATTCATTACTGGTGGTGTTACTAACAATGTTTCACCCAGAGTACCTCAACTTGACTCAGTCTGCATGTCTCGTTCAACATATAAATGTATTTTTTTCTTCAGAAATGGAAATAGGTTTTTTATAATGCCACTTTTTGAGAATAAATCAAGCCGGGGTCCTTGACAGGCACTGGGTGCGTTACTGTAAATGATCATCTGGGAATTCGTCCTGCGGGGGAAGCATTTCCTTTGATATGACAGGAATCGAATCCACTCTCTGCTCCACCTAACCCGGTGACTCAAACTACATGACAAATGAAGGGCAAACGTGAAATGGCCTACTTGAGAGTTGGTGTGACTGATAGGTGCATCAATCACCAGTGTCATTATTAGTAGGCCCCAGCCATAAGAACTCTGGGAAAGTAGGTCAGGATTGGAGAGGGTAGAACTCTTGGAACGTGGCTTAGTGGTAAAATCAAGGCTCTACTTCTGTTCCTTAAATGTCAGTGTCTATCACTGATATGGCATTTAAGTCGACCCTTTTAATACCTTATTTGCTTTTTTACAAGGAGATACAATGGTGGTGAATGATGGCTTGAACATGGGAACAGAGATTTGGTTCCTTTTATCATGCAAAAAATTCATGTCTTAAGATGTCCATTCAAACCTCAGGTCTCCTGGATGATGTCCCATGGAAAACATATTTATTTCCCCAGACGGACCACTCGGAGATTCAAAACCTCACCAGCTCCTTGTCCACTGAACTTATTTACCACTGATGCTAATAGCTGGAAGTGCAGTCAGAGGGGCTCTCAGTCCAGTCACTCTATTAAATGAGTGGATGATGTGCCCGTGTCCAGCGACCCTGCAGGAATGGGATCAGGGCCGTGTTGTAGGTAATGATATATAGTATTCCTAAAAGTTGGCCAAATGAACCTTAATATGGAATTGTTGATTTGAATTAGCTCTTCAGCAGAGCTCGGAAATTGTAAGAAATGGGCATTTATGACCTACAGGGTCAACTTGTTTGGCAGGCAATCTGGTGCCCAATCTTGTGCCCAATCTATATGCTATTACCCCTGAAGGACTTCCAGACCCGTGTTTGTTTATTGCTAGTGAAGGCTTAAAGAAAGAAAAAAACGCCCTAAATTTCCTCCTGGGTCTGGTGTAATGATGAGAAAGGAGAGGCTCACTCAGGCAGCTCCGTTCCACACTCAGACCCCAGCACACTTTATTAACCATGACGGGCGATAGCTCTACCTCAGCAACTTCTCAAAGCAAATGTCAAGAAAACATGCATTTTCTTCTTGTCTTATTTTGGACAGGAGTCTTCATTTAGAAGGTCCACTGTATGGATTTGACCAGGTGGACCAGACTGCTTGAATGGAGTTGGGGTGATCTTTTGTGGCCAGTAAGCACACATAAACACATTTATGGTAAACTGTAGTAAGGCATCATAACATTAAAGCATTCAGAAATATGACCTCAATTCAAAGGTTCTGCCACCTTGTTTAATGGACATTCCTCCTGCTGACCCCAAATGTGCATTCTGATTGGACAGAGGCAGAACTTCACCATCTCTGAATTAACAAATCATTGTTTTTTACTCTACTGCCTCTGGTTTTATGGAGAAATACCCATAAGACTTCATTTATCCCTATCCTACGGGCGGGGTCTAACAGTCAGATACAATTGTTGGTCTGAGTGCTGTGTGTGTCTGTATTTCTTAATTGGTCCATGCCCAGCTACACTGTAATTATTTCTCATAACATAGTGAATGCAACCGCCTGAAAAATACAGAGGAACCATTTTAATTCCGGCCTGGTGCTGCCACCCTGTCAGAAACAGCTCAGTCAGACAAGTATATTTGATTTGGGTGAGTAAGGTTGCGATTCAAACTGACATCGCTTCCTGGAAAAGTGAAACATCTCATTGCATCATTGCATTTCTTGTCAACGCCATTGAATAAGATTGTCCTTGTGAACATCCTATGAAACTGGCCTTGAGAGTCAGTTTTTCTATTAATCTGGTTGTCACTGGGCGAGTTTGGGGACGCATTTGCAGGCATACTTGGAGCGAGGGGACAAGTCATCATACTGGGAGAGGACACTGGACGAGCTGGCTGGTGATAGGGAGGCTGGAGCTGTGCCGTGAGTTGGAAGGAGAGTGTAGACATGAACGCGCGCAGCGTGGCGGGGAGGGAACTCTGGCTCCGTGGGGGTTAGCGGGGAAGGAGGCGAAGGAAGGAAGCTGGACGGGAGGGCGTCTGGGATGGCAGGAAGGTGGGGTAGCATGGGAGATCGTCTTAGCAAAAGGTGGCAGGAAAAATAAAGGTCAATGGCAGGCGAAGGTTATGGTCACAAGGTAGAATCCGTTCTGAGATCGTCGTCCCAAGAGGGGCAGGCAAAGTTCTAGGTCGGGGACAGGCAAAGGTCGTGGTCAGGGATTCTTATCAGTCGGGCATGGGTAAATAAGGCTGGCGTCTCTGGGAATAAATTAATCAAAGAGCGTCCCGCTTTCGCTTCCGTTTCCGGGTTGCTGTCCTCCCGGCTGGTCTGGCGCTCTCTGGTGGGCTGGAGGTGTATTGGCCATGACACCGGTGTGTATTGTCCTTACTCAGCTTCTAATGCTAGCTGGCTGTTCAAGACCAATGAAATCTGATTAATGTTTTATATAAAATGTACTACATAAGGCATTTTTATCCATCTGATGATTTCCTTACTAAAGCATTAAAAGAATTTTCCAGAGGTTACTTAATTATTTCTCCAATTTTAGGTTGGCAAGCTGAGATTTGTCATTAGCTTTCACTTTTTTTTAACTTTCGCTTTCACTGTTTTCATTGTAATCATATTCTCAGTATGGTTAATAGCACAGCAGTTGCATTTAGCAAGCTCTGTCACTTGTTTTTTATTATTCCTTTTCTTTAGACCTTCCCACTGCCACCATAAAATCTGTTCTCTCAACATGGAAGAAGCCCCCCCATCTGCTTTATTAATTTCACATTCATTTATATATTTATTTCCAGCATTGGCACTCTCAAATACCCCGGGTTTCTCTCTAAGTCAAAATGAGTTTTTACCTGTCGCTCTGTATTGGTAATGGAGATGCAGAAAAGAGATCAGAAGAATCAAATATCTCTCCGATTCTCAAAACCACAGGCAGCTTTGCGTCTCTCCAAACCACATCCTGTCTTTATCTCCAGAAGAGACTTACTGTAATATTCTACTTTTAAACAGTGGATCTAATTATTTAAACTCTTCTGAGGTCTTTAGGCCGGTTCACTAAATGCTAAGCCCAACTCTTTAATTTCAACAATTTAATGCACAAAACAAGTGTAAAAGCATTTCTTTTTAGAATGCATTTGTGGGAATGTGGGACTGACCACATGGTTAAAAATTACTCAGATTATATCTAATATTACAGTGGATTCATATAGTTCATACTGCAGGAATGGAAAACACAGGGTTTTTCCTGGTGCAGTCCCAATACCAGAAGGGATGCATCCGGAAAGGCATCCGGTTAGGCGGACAGTCATCCACTGTGAAGGCCCATAACGAGAAGCAGTAGAAAGAAAGCAGGAGGTGTCACCAGGGTCACATAAGGCAAGCAAATGGCCTGAGGTGCCATGATGGGAAAGTCTTGTGGGGGCTGGATGACCACTGTATTCCTGTTTCAGTAGTTCTGAAGTGAATTGATTGTCATTGTGAAACACAGCACACAGTGACACGAAATGTGTCCTCTGCTTTTAACCCATCACCCTTAGTGATCTGATTGGTCTGCGGCAACTTTTTGGGGAGTGAAATACCGAGTGTAAGAGAGGTTCTCTTGAAGGCTGTGGTCTCTTTCTTTTCATCCTCCATCTGGGCCTCGAGGGTTCTCCTTCAGTCTCTAGACCCCTCTACTTTCTCCAGTCTCCAGGTCCAGACGGTGTCTCTGAAGATTGGCTCCCTGCTTTCTCTCTCTTCCTCTATCTCTTTCTGTTTTCTTTTAATTTAATTTCTGTAACATTGGTACCATTTTTACATAAAATATTTACATGTAACTGCAATATTAATCTACCTGTGTTACTACATTAGAAACTGTTCATTCTTGTAACTTCTACTGTGCCATGCCTCTGTACCTCCAGGTAACATCAGATGAGGTTAAATACGGTGCTTTTTTATTATAATCTTTTTTCATTATAATCTCATTATAGCAAAAGTAATTTTAAAAATGAATAACAAAAAAATCTGACTGCATCAAAAACATAACTTACATTTTTTATGTAAGTATATATTAACACAAAATTATATTGTGGATTAAACCATCTGTAAAACATTTTCTATAATTCAATAAATTACTTTATAAAATAAAGTAAATGTGAAGAATATTACTAATACCTATTAATACATTACAAAAAAACACGTATTTTGTTTTACCCTAACAATACAGGAAAACTTGAATTAAACAAAAACCTTAAATATTAATTTAAAAAATGATCATTAATGGTAGTGACTCACCTATGAACCAGAAGACCATAAAGTCACAGGTCAAAACTACACCTGTATTCCTGAGCAAGACACTTGACCCTGAGTTACTCCAACAGGACAGTGACCCTTTAACTAGTCACTCTGATAAATGGCATAAATGTAAATGTTAGTTCACATAAACACAGGAAGCAGAGAACAGATTTGGATTCATGCAGTGCTACAGTGCATTTCTGAAAACAGACATGCCAGACCCATCTTCTCTTAAAATAACACTGGTTTTGACTTTTCCGTTCCAGAATATCACAGTAAACATGAGAACGCATATACTAATTAGGGTCTTGTGTGTTCTCATAGCCTGGTGCTACCAAATATACATTTTGACATTTCCTTTCTGGTTAACGAATGCAGAGTGATCTGTCTAATTATGGACGCTTTCGCTTTTCTGTTTGTGACACCCCAGATGCCTTATTAAAGCACTTTAATTTTCTTACTGAGACGGGCGTTATGATGAGAAAGGAGAGGCTCACTCGGCCGGTTTCAGACAGCTTGCAGCAGCACACTTTATTAATTTGGACAGGGATAGCTCAACACACACTGGGTTAGCTGCTTCTCCAAGTCAAATGTCAGAAAAAAATTTATTCTTGTCTTTTGCCAGGTAGGAAATAATGAATGGTCATGATGTCCAAGGAAGACAGGCTTTATAAAACACACGTATTGAGTGGGTGCTCTGCTGTTGCATTTCCTGGGAGAAATAATTTCGTCCAAACACCTTCTGGACATTAGAAATTTGTTAAAATTATGCTCATGCCCAAGCTGATTTAAGCTCCCCTTACATCTCATTTTAAACTTTTAATGCGTTCGGACATTAGAAAAGAAACGTAAACACAAAACGACAGATTAATCAGTCCGAGGCTAAGCCCTGTCATATAATGGTCTCCCATACTTCCAATCCCCAATCCAAATGGCACTGATCAGGACCCTCAGCTCCCAAAGCCAACCTAATTTCATTCCCTCTACGTCCCTCTCAGGAAATAACTCAAGAACTGTTTATGTGGCGAAGGGGAGTAAGCCCTTTTTACTGCTGCATGGAAATTATGGTGCAGATGGTGGTTAAATTCGTATATGTTTGATGAAAATGGAAATTTATACAGACACAGCCGAGAAACACAAGCTGAGCATCTCACTGCAGTTTACTGTTTGTGATATTTGTTTGTTCATCAAGCGGTGCTTAATGATCATTTTTGCATCTGGCGTGGAGTTGAGCAGCTGCCTGTGTCGTTTAATTTATTTCTGTGTGGCTGCCAGTGTGGTGTTTCACCATATTGAAAGTGAAAACGTGAAAGTGAAGTGAAGCACAGCAAGCACACAACGAAATGTCTCCTCTGCATTTAGCCCATCTCTCTTAGTGAGCAGTGGGCGGCCATGACAGGCACCTAGGGAGCAGTGTGTGGGGGACGGTGCTTTGCTCAGTGGCACCTTGCCGGTTCAGAATTCGAATCAGCAACCTTCACATAACAGGTCCGCTTCCTTACCTGCTAGGACACTACTGCCCCTTTGGCATGTATAAAACAAAGAACCCCTACTTGCTAGTATGTTAGTTTGACTAGTCGGACATTTCTGGGTCCATAATGGGCAGCATATCCACTCATTATCAGTGGATAAGGTAGAGATATTTGATATCATATGAGCTTTTGCCTGATCTTCGAAAAATACTGCAAGCCCAGCAACACTGTCATCCCTCTCCTTTTCCCACATGTCTATTCTGAACACTCTAAGCTCTTCTTCGAGAAAAGAATGGCAACGTTCATTTAGAATTTTTAGCACCCCCATCTGAGGTCTTTTTTTTTTCTCAAAACCTAATGACGTGAGCGTTATCTCTTACCTGGGCCCTTGGGAAGCTTCATCATGAGATAGCTTTAGTCTCAGCTCAACTGTCATCTTGCTGGGCAACTTTAACATCCCATTAATTGTGGAATTACATAAACGTGGAAAAACATAACAAAACAGGCCAACTGGGAACTGCCACCTTGAGTCTCCTGCAGTCTCTGACATCTAATGAGCTGGTTCATCAGCATTTAACAAAAAACATTCACCCATGGGGCCATGTTGCTTCATTTAATGGTGTCATGGTGTGAGGTGACATGCTCAGTTACAATGTACTATGAACTCAAAAAATACAAATTCTCTAAAGGAACATGCCTCTAAAATAACAAGGCATGCATTTTACTGTCTATTCATCAACTTCCATTCAGTGTCCTTACTATTTACATGCAGTAACCAGTGTGCTTAAAAATTGTGGGGACCAAGTATAAAGCCCTGTTATATTAAGTGAATATATCTTTTCCAGCATGTTAAGTGTTCTTAATCCATATACCATGTTTACATTATTGTCACAGCCGCCGTTCCACCAGACAGGCCCCCCGGGGGCGCACAACCACACCCAGAACCGTCGACCCGGAAGATTGTCCTGCCCACGCCAATTGTACTCAAGCCACTAGTGTGCTGCCAATCTAGCCTTGTGACAATTATATACAAGCTGAAACCAACAATGACTTGTTAAAAAATCCCTATTACATCTTCCACAGAGTTTGAGTTGTACACTGACCCTGAAAAGTCTGTCATAAAGTGGCCAACATATTCTACAGAGACTCTAAGGAAAAGAGATGTCACAGCATTCAGTATCTCATCTCTGGGATCGGGGTAGCCATGTGCCCCATGTGACCCTAGAAAAAGCCTGTCATCCTGACAAGCACCTGGAACAGATGCTGGCACAGATACAGCAGCGAGGGAAGGTCAAAGGCTTTAATTCGACCTTCATAGGGCCATTTTACAAGAAGTTTTGTCTGTTCTAAGAAATGAATAACATTCTGAAAGATTGTTGTTTCAGTCATCTAGTATGAATTAAACACCTCTTAGAGAGATTCACAATTAAAACAGTGATCAGGACTTCATTTAATTGAAGTTACTTACATAAGTACCACAATCCATAAACAGAAAGCTGGTGATGCCAGTGTGCTAGTTTTCATGTTTTTATAACATTTCTTTGATCCACTTGGCATATGCCTGAACTTCAAAGAGTTCTTTTCCATCACTGTTGTTAGGAGTATGTCTTTATGCAAAGTGACATTCGGTACAGGCTTGTTTAAATTAAGTTACATGTTTAGCACAGCTAACTTCTAAGGCTGTCATCGCTATTGCAGTACTATTACACATGTATGCCTCTGTACAAAATCTTTATCAGACAACAGGCAAAAATAATAACATCAATAATATCTGCCATAAGAGCTCAAGAGCACCTTTCAAAACAACGTAGTGCCAGCTGTATTTTAATATATTATAAGTAGAGAAACGGACTGGCAATGCAGAACAAAAATGGTGTAACCTACTGAAATCTGCCCCTTCTAGTTGGTCCCATTTAAGAGACAACAATTTCAGAAGAGGCTTTAAATGAAGATAAACATGATAAGCAGATTATTTCTGAAATGGTGTATCTTACAGAAACAGTCACTGAGACATTCAGTTAATAGCAACTGAGGTCTGGGAAGGAGAAGTCATTCTTTGCCTATTTATGTCCCTGCTGAAATTAAATTTAAAATTCTGTATGTGCTACAAGAACAAATGATGCGTAATATTGTCTAATATTTTATACATCACTGTGTTTTTTAACTGTTTAGAAGTCAGACATCTGAAGACTGTCACATCATTTCCCAGTGACTATACTGAATTATTTTGCCTGTGAAAGTGAGAAAAAGCTGCATCTTTCAAAGCTGTTACTTAAAAGAAATACAACACTCTAGCTTGAAATATTAAATAAAAAAATGCACCGAACTGGTTTTACAACTTTCTGTGCTGGCATAAAAATATTTCATGTGTGAAAAGACCTAATTCTCACTTCACCTCCTGTGAAAGAAATCTGAAGGAAGCATCCATTAATGGTGATCGTCCCACCAAGTGCCGATAATGAGACATTTCCCACCATGTTTTGCACTTAAAGAGTGCTGACCGTTGTCTGTTGTTGTTCACAGTTTTGAAGAATTAATCTGAAAAATCTCATTTTTTAATTGGCCAAATAGAGCAGTTAGATGGTCTTTAAGCACAGAGGACAAAAAAAATCTATAACTGTGGATATTGACAAATGACTCTCTGCTGTCAGTGTCAAACTGTACAGAGCTGAAATGCTGCACAGCCTTAGGTATTAAAAAGCCATATCTGATGGAGACATTTTTCTCCAAATTGTCTTATCTGTGACAGCAGTGTTTTGAATATTTTGAATACAAATGGCAGGAAACGTTATAGGTACTCTCCTTTCAATGTGGAGGTGATACCATGTACCTGGATGTAAATTGGGATTTCAAGAGGACAAAATTTCCAGTTCCATGCCGGCCTCGTGAATGACCTGGAAGTGGCAGAGAGGCACAGCAGTTCCATGCCTTTGTGTACCCTGGCAGTAAGGGCTGCTGGATAATCAGAACAGATCAGCCTGATTGTCTGTGCACCTTACGTCAGCCTGGCCACGAAGATAAGAGTTAGCCAAGTCACCAGCTCCCAGTAAAAAGCCATGCGATAACGGATAAAATCATAAACGAATCTTGGGGTTTAAATTGCATAATCTTCGTCATTGTACGTCGGCTCCCATCCTCCCCGGGGCATATTTTCAGCCTGTAAGAACAGTTGAGATAATACAAAGTGCACACAGGACCTCTGTCAGGCCAATCAAAAAGAGATATGACTTTCTCTTGTTTTATGGTTCAGACGTGCAGAATCCTGGGTTGCACATTTTTACTGCGTCTCATAAATCAGACAAGCTGTGGTTTTTGTTAACCACGCTACAACACACTCACAAATATCCGAAAGATGCGTCAACACGCTGTTGTTTTAATTAAACTCATTATGGCAGCAGATGCTCTTATACCTAAGAACAAGCAGTACAGTGTGTGCGTGTTTTGGTATTTTTGTGCATGACCTCCAAGTTGACCTCCTCTCGCTCTCAGAGAACATCAAGCGTTTGATTGCCATTTAAACGCTTGTTAGAGCTAAATTAAGACTATTCAATTTTTAAACATCAATACAAAAGGGGTTTGATTGCAGGCTGAATCACTGACAAATTTTCATTCATTTGTTTGTTTGTTTGATTAGGTGGTCAGCAGCAAAATAATATATGTGAACGTCTCTTATGCATAGAACCATTTGTCTGCTTTTCACGAATTCTGTTTCATTTATAACACTCACTCACTCTAGAGACACGTTATCCATAAATATGACATCATCCTTAGAGAGGCTTTGTGGGTGAACCACTGGCATCATGCATATTTTTAATTCACTTTCTCATAGATGTGTAGGCACCATCACACTGTCCCTGGCAACTGTATGCTAATCAGGAGCGAGATTTATTCTAAAAGTCAAACTGAAGAGATTATACACAACACAGAAGTAGCTCTTTTAACCAATAATTTGCACTAGAAAAAGTCTCTGTATTGAAGTAGTTCTCCCTTCATTCTCCATTTGTGACAGTCATGCATACCCTGCTCAGATATTAAAAAGGCTCATATGCCAAGCGGCAAGAACCGAGGCTGTGAATGTGAATTATAATGCACTCTGTATCATTATCCCTTGCATTAATTGTTTGATAAGCAACACAACAAAATGTGTCCTCTGTTTTCTAACCCATCACCCTTGGTGAGCAGTGGGCAGCAGCCATGAATGGCGCCCGGGAGCAGTGTGTGGGGACCTCAGTGGCAACTTGGCGGTTCGGGAACCTTCTGATTGCGGGTCCGTTTCCTTGGCCGCTTGAGGGAATGAGGGAAGAATATTCCAAAGGAAGCAAAAGAATTTAAATTTGGCTTTAAATGGGCGCCTGCATGAAGAAACCTTTAGAGGGAAAAGTTCCCTCATTTACCGAAGAAGAATCAGTAAAGTGTAAAGTGCAGGATGTAGAATAATGATCGGGCTAATCATTTCCAACATGGCTCACATCTATCACCGAACCGGGATTCAACTCGTGCTGAAAGATAGTATCAAAGCAGAGTTCAGGTGATTCTCAGAGAAATCCATAATGTTCCCGAAGAAGCTAAAGGTGAGAGACATGGTTTTCTTCTTTAGATGTTCGACACTAATTTTAGAAAACCTCTAAGTCCACAGAACGCTGTACAGTCTTTCTGAACAGCCGGCCTAATCAATAGCAATCCCCTGCGCCCAGCAATGAGCATCCCACAGGCCTGCAGGATTCAGCCGACACTACTTTTAGCTCCCCCACTGGGAGAGAGGGAGGTCAGTTGGGCACGGAACCTCCTGCTCTCTATATCCATCTCTTCCAGGCCCAGCGTGATCCTCCAACTCCAGCTTTCTGTAGCCTAACCCACACCTGTCCTCCACACACCAAGTGCCTGCTGTTAAGTGTGAATCGATGTGCTCCTGCGACAACTCTGCGGATTCATCGCCGCGGGGCTCGTTTCAGAGTTCATTAAGCGGCGTTTGGATATTTATGAAGGGCGAATGCGACGCTTCTGGTTTACCTTTTTGATCCCCATTTGGCACGGTGGCATCTGAACCGTAGGGCAGCGTGGACTACGGCCCTTTCACCAGCCTGTGCGACTCAATTTCCACGGCCATAAAACTCTGTTAAACAGACTGGAAAGGTGCGGTCTTTCACTTTTTACAACCTTGCAATGGATGTCATTGCAGTGTGAATGACCCAAAATGGACACCCTCCAGCCTGCAGTTGAATTATCATCATACTCGTGCACTTGCTGTATGGTAATAAAATACAAAAAATACTAACTTTAATTTAGTTTATTTCAGGTAATTGTATTTTGTTCTAACTCTTCGAATGGTCCCACAAAGAGTCATGTACACTGGAGGTTAGGGAATCAAGGTGTCCAGCTGGTGTTAATGGCTCCTGCAATGTGATTGGGTTCTTCATAATGCTGAAAGATGACATTATTAAAATGATATGATGTGCCGTTATTATATATTGTTCATGATAAAACTGAAGGCAGAGATCCATACATGAACGCACCAGTCCTGTCATCAGTTGGAATAGCAGATGGATGAGATTCTTCTCAGCCAATCAAAATGTAATGACCTGACCATGGAGTGGTAGAGTGAATATGACAGCATGACGTGACAGAAACATGTATGAAGGATTTTTGGCATTCATTGCTCCATCACTGACAAATACACCTCCAGCCATGATGATTGCAAATTTTTTCTGCATGATGCCCTTTGACAACAAGGGTTTCTTAACTGCAGCAAGCCCCACAAGAAGACAGTTGCAGCATGTACTCTTGGTGACAGATGACTCTGCCAGAACCTTGTGGGTTTCCTTTTGTCCTTTGACTGACCTTTAACCACTGTTCAGTAGATTCCATTTGCCGTTCCATCTTAATTTTGCCCAGTCTCTACAAAGTCCTCAGACCTGTCCTCTAAGAAAAGTGTAGACTTCTTAGAAGTGCATTCCTCTGGTAATTTTACCACATTAATATTTTATATGGTTTGGATTTCTGAGCGAATGCGTGTACTGGTCAGATAAAGGAAAACGTTCTCCTGCTGGAGTTTCCTACTGAAATGTTTGTGCTCTGAATGAGGTCACTCGCTGGAGGCCTTAATCATGCTGAAATAGACAGGTGTAAACAGCATTAAAAGCTGATCTGGGAGTTGACCAGCAATTTTGGAAGAGAAGAAGATTGAAAAGCAGAAAAGCAGAGTGGATATGTGCATAGATGCGTAATGAGTCTGAACAGCCTAATTGTCTTGGACAGAAATTGTCAGTGCAGCTCTGTAAATTATGAGAGCTTGATGCACTATGCCTCTGCACCTCATATTATGTCCACAGTGAGAAGTGGACATAAAATGAGGTGTAGCAATAAAAATGCATCTTCAATAGAAGTGGAGGTATATAAGAATCCACCTGAAGTGCACACATGAATGACAAAATGTGTTTTTAATGTTTTAGGTTTTATTTGCAGCCAACCCAGTCTGTGTGCTTCTGTCTGCCTTTACCTTTTTTTTTTGAACTCCTGATAAAGGTTTTCTTATAGCAATGTGTGTGACAGCCATGCATCTTCTGGCAATTATTTTCATCCAATCATGACTTGGTTGTTATTAATGATATGTTGGTAGAAATATCTTTTAGAGTTCAATCAAGTGAGTCATATGGGAAATATATGTACATTTAATATTTAAGAAAAACACACTAAGCACGGGGCTTGTTTGGTAGTGTAATGTCAGGCATACTTACAGATGACATAAATAGACAAAGAAAGAACAGAAACCAACTGGCCTTTATTGGTGTCTAAATTATCTCTGTCACACAGAACATAGATCTTTTATTGAAAGAGTCTGATGTTTGGCTGCTCTCATTAACTTCCTAATTCTGGGTAATTTTTTTTTTGCTTTTATATAGGTCTCAGGGTCCCCTAATACTATATCTGAAGTCTCTTTCTGAAATTAAGGTGCAAGGTTACATCCACTTTTAGTGAGTCCCACAATGAGGTTTCCCCAGGACGCAAGGTTTTGGTGTGTGTCGCTTTAAATGATAATGAGGATGAGAGAGGCGGGAAGAAGAGAAGAGCAGTCTATAGAAGTGAGCGGGCGTTCACAGACATGACATCATTAACCCCATTCACGTATCACAATGTTTGGAGCTACCAAGAAGTCGTGTGGGCATTTTTCCAGAAAAAAAATTGACCCACTGGTTCCACACAAAAAAGCAAAACATTTTTGCTCATTTTTCACATCTCATTCACATCACATTTCACAATTTTCATGATAAGAGACCTTTAAACAAACATAATTAAAGATCTCTTTATTCATGTAAATCCTGAGGAAGGCTGACCTCACAGTAGCAAACAGGCCCATCACAAAAATAATGCCCTTAATGTTTTGTGCTAGTCAAGAAATGTAATGTGTATAATTTAATATAATGAGTGAATGAGCGCGTTAGTGAATAAATGTACAAATGAATGAATGGACTTTTCACATAGTTCACAAACTATTGGTCGCGAAAAATAAAAACTTGTGTGGCATATAACCAGAATGCAATTTTCCTCATCTCCATCACACCTCCAAAAGGAATATTTTAACATTTGATCATTATCAGAAGGAAATGTTGAGCTGGGGAGCAGCTCGTGGGGGAGTGGACGTCTGGTACGATTGTCAGAGGAGAAGCAGGAATCCAGTAGCCCAATTTAATAACAGAGAAGCATGTCTCTGAGCTACACAGCAGCCAGCGCATGCAACAAAGACCCAACCTTGCTCATTTCGGATGCCAGGCCACGCCAGATCAGAAACGGAATGCACATCTCGACCAAGGTTAATGAGGACCACAGGAACTTCCCAGGTTACAGTGTCAGAAAAGAGAGTGTGGCCAAATAATGAGAGCCTCACACTGACCGCAAGGAGACAGAGCACTCTTCCCCCGGTTCTCGCGTCTGATTTCGCTTCAAAGCACACATATGGCTGTATAAATTTCACAGTCCCCGCTGGCCAAAACAAAAATGATGATGTTTACCTTGCACTTTTATTGCCGAAGCACTTCTCCGTCTGTCTGCAGTGGCTTCTGGACAAAAAAAAATGCATGTTTGACCTGATGGATAGAAGATGAGAAGTCTGGCCCGTCCTTTGCAAAAGTTGTTTTTAAAAAGCTACATTCACCACATGAAACCAATGGGTTAAACTGTCCTTTTTGGATGAAAAATAAAAACTGGACTAGACTCTGAAAGCATCTGCGTGGATTCTGGCAAGGCTTAGTCTGGCAAAGCCAACAATGTTCAGATGAAAGTAAAAAAAAAATGCTGCAAATAGAGCCGCAGAAGCTCTCCATAACACCTTTCCTATCGAAATTATTCAGCCAGCTAATCTCATATTCATGTATCATTTCCATTCCTTATTCCACAGCATCATACGAAATTGTGCTGCTGATGCCAGTCAACTCCAATTTCGACTAATGCAGGGAGCCGAACTCGTTTTCCCCCTCGCAGCTCCACTACAAGAAAGCGCTGAAGCACTTTTTTCCAATCTATGCTTTTATGCATATATAACAGTGCTGTAGATATTTGAGTTAATTGCATTTCAACACTTTAAAATGGCATTAAATTGCTGCCAGCACCTTGGAACTCTGTATTAATGGTGTGAAAACTGACTCCTGCCGTTTGCATCATCTCACAGGGGGGCTCATTTGAGCACAAAGAGCCGGTGGCTGTTTTCTGACCCCCTGGAGCAGCCAGGATTCCTTTGAGGCTTCTGAGTTAGTGGCAAGCAGACTCATGGTCCTGCAGAACAGTAACATCCAGGATCCTCTGTGACCGAAAGGTCAGTAGCATCTTCTTCCTTGGTAGCGTCTTCATCCCTTTGCCACCTTTTGGTTGGGTTGGATATAAAAGTGAATGGGACATCTTACTGACAATATAACAGCTCAGAAGCACGATGTCAATTATATCCAGAGTATTCAAAAACCTTCAAAATGTTCCAAATGGTGAATCATAATGGCATGATAATTTGATGTAATTTTTATTTGACGGCTGCTGAGAACAGAACTTTTTCCCCTCTGGTTGCCAGGATACGTGATCCAGTCTGTCATTGTTAAATTCCATATGTTGATGACAGTATGTACAAGTTAGGTGAATCTTTCAGGCTGTTAGATTAATGATAGCCAGGAACCCATTCAGATTCAGCCGGAATGAAACTGCAGGCTGTACAGGAACAGCAGTTTGAAATGGCCTTGATGAACTGAAAGGTAGGATAATGTATAATTTAATAATAATACTCTCATGATCATTTGTTTTTGGCTGACAGATGGGGGATAGGAATGGGGTGAACGATACGCAGTCTGAGTTGGGCACACAATTTGTGACATTTGACAGAGTGTGAATAGGTGAACCGTGGTTGTCAGAGTCGGTGCATGGGGCTGCCTGTGATGTTTCTGGAATTCCTGCTGGCAGCTGCATGATAGCCCAGGGCTAACGTGTCCCTGCACCCAACAGCTGGAGGTTCCAGGCCCGTCTCAGCTATCTCTGGGCATGTGCCTGTAGGAACATGATTGGCTCAGCAGTGAGTCCCATCCGTGGGGGGTAACTTCGGCGAATTCAGATTGCTCTGCATCACATTCCCATGATCCCAGAGGTGAGAAGAATGGGTTCACTGACTTCATATGCATCAATGTGTGACGCACAGTCACGCATTGATGGTGGCCTAACTGAGGACCAGCTGCCATTGGGAGGAATGACGGATAAGTAGATTTCATTTTCAAACTTTTTGTGTTACTGGAAACAGTAACATCATTGTGATAAGTGTTTTCAGTTGAACCATTCTTTATTCATGGCTGTGTTCTTCTCAAGTGGCCCTTGGGTGAAAAGCAGCCCCACACATCAATGGTCTCAGGATTTTTGTACAGTTGGCATGATGGTACTGATGGTAGCGCTTCTTCTCCAGACAATGATTATTCCAGATGCCCCAAAACAATCGGAAAGGGGTTTCATCAGAGAAAAATTCTTTACCCCAGTCCTCAGCAATCCAATCCCTGTACTTTTTGCAGAATATCCGTCTGTTCATGATGCTCTTCTTGGAGAGAAGTGGTTTCTTTGCTGCCCTTCTCGACATCCTCCAAAATTCTTCACCTCACTCACACCTACCATTCCTGAGCAAGCTCTGTACTGGTGGCACCCCGATCCCACAGCTGAATCATCTTTAGGAGATGATCCTGCTGTTTGTTGGACATTCTTGGGCACCCTGAAGCCTTCTTCACAACACTCAAACGTCTCTCTCTCCTTGAAGTTTTTGGTCCTATAAATGACCGATTTATGTGCAATTTTAGTAGCAGCAATATCCTGACCTGTGAAGCCCTTTTTATGCAACGCAATGATCACTTTACGCATTTCCTTGCAGGTAAGCATGGCTAACAGAGGAAAAACAATGGTTTCAATAATCACCCTCCTTTTAAAGCATCCAGTCTATTAACTCAGTCAGCATGACAGAATGATCTCCAGCCTTGTGCTCCTCAACACTGTGACTTGTGTTAATGAGAGGATCACCGAAATGATCTCAGCAGATCCTGTTGTGGCAGGGCTGAAATGCAGTGGAAATGTTTTTTTGGAATTAAATTTATTTTCATGGCAAAGAGGGACTTATTTGATCACTCTTGATAACATTCTGGAGTATATGCAAATTATAAATGGCATAATAAAAAACAGAAGCAGCAAAGCAGTATTAGTGTCTTTCTCAAAACTTTTGGCCATGACTGTACCTCTGAAATCTTTCTGAAATTGTAAAACACAAATAATAATTAGGTCAATGTCATGCCCGAGGTGTCAAGGGGAAAACAATGGACCACCAGGGATGATGAGAAATTAGTTTATTGAACGCAAATAAAGACTGGTTAGAAATGAGCCGCCATACCTAGTGCTGAAACAGTCCTCTGTGTTGGGTGCTGTGTGTGTCATGTAGGGCTGCCCCTTCTCCACAAAATCCAACAAGCCTTGCATAGGCAGTGTAAAAAGGCACGGTTTTAAACTCATCTGATGTTACCTGGACATGCAGAGGCATGGCACAATAGAAGTTACAAGAATGAACCATTTCTAATTTACTAACACAGGTAGATTACTATTGCTGTTACATGTAAATATTGTATGTAAAAAAGGACCAATTTTATAGAAACCCCCAAAACAAAACAAAAGATAGAGGGAAAGATGAAGAGAGAGAAAGCCGGGAACCAGGCTTCAGAGAGGCAGCCTTGACCTGGAGAAACAGGGGAGGCTGGAGAAGAACCCCCGAGCCCATGGTGGAGGATGAAAAGAAGAGGCCTTCAAGAGAACTCAAAAAAGGTTGCCACAGACCAGTCATACACAGTGGTCATCCAGCCCTACGTATGACTTTTCATGTTGAATAACTACTCTGTAGAATTCGGATCTCACAGATCTTATATACGGGAGCGGATTAGACAGAACGAGCCCTGCCTGACGTTCGTTACACCGGGGAGGATCACTATCACTGCTGAAGGGACCTTGGGAGGGAATGTGATTAGGAATCCGCAACCCGGAAGTGCGAGATATGTAACGCCAAGTGCACACTACAGGATTAGGACTCACCCGGGAGTGCAGGTACACCCGACACAACACACAGACACTGACACAGATCCTAATACTCAGGGAAATGGAAACGTGCCGTGGAGGGTGGAGCCTGCGTGGATGTGAATGTCGAAGTGGCAATAATAATGTTGTTTGGGAAAACATTGTGAAACTCTGCAATAAATGGTTTAGGTAAATGAATATTTAACTTTTGTTACGTTATCAAAATTGCTTGTGTCTCAGATAAACAGTAATTGTGTTTTAATTGGTTTGTATTGGTGTGCAGTAGTTTATGTTGACAGTGGTGTCTTTCCCAGATTCTGTATTTTATTTAAATGAATTATAAACAAATCATTACAGGTGTACCCAAAGGACACACTATTACTTCATTTAGAAAAAAATCCATTTTGGTCATTTGAGCTCAGTCCGCTATGCCTGCAAATTCAAAACTGATGAGTTTTCAATCAGCCACCAATTCTGCTTGGGACTCTGTATCAATAATGCCTAATGTACCCAAGTTAGCCCTTCAAGGTATCTTGATGAGCTCCAGGCATGATTAAGCAAGCCAAAAAGTAGAATAAAAAAAGTTGGATTGCCCCGGCACAAATGCACTTCCTTGCGGCTATCGATGAACTGCCACTTGGCTTCTCTTTTGTGTGTCTGTCCTCTGAGCACAATTTCCAGCATTCTAGGTCAGGCTTTGGCCATTCAGATGTGGAAAGGCCGCGCTCAGAGATGCTGCAGAAATAGTAACACAAGCCATGTAGTCTGCACTTTGACAGAACCCAGCAGGTCTTCGCACTTCCTGACCTGAATTACCTAGACCTCCTCGCTGCTTCCTTACCACAGTTTGTTACATGATGTTTTCGGTTTTATCTAAGTCCTATGGCAAATAATGATGCGTGCGTAACAGATTTAGACCCTTAATGGGATATGCATTCAAGCTGTGTACATTAAATGTTCAATTATTTCTACTGTGTTGCCTGTTTTCCCATTTCCTGTCCAATTCTAATTAGCTGAACGTGGTAATGTGGCCATAGCTTTTGTGTCGGGTATGGGATTCTATTAAAGGATTTATTTTATGTCATTAATAAGGTTATTTTCTCAGGGACCAAAATGTGATCATGCTGAAGAACACACAGCCCCACGGAGCTGGCCTGAAAGAGTCACCGATGTGCATGTAGTGGGGAAAACAAGGAGAAATCGGTGTGATTACTTTAGGCACCTTGGTCAGAATTGTGTTCACATCATGGTCGCAGGAACGTCAGGGACAATAACGTCAGCCATCTCTGTGGATGAGTGGTCCATGCCTCTGTGGTCCTGCATCCCCCCGTACAGTCAAGGTGGATGAATTTCAGGACATGATTATTGCACGAATAATAAACACGTTGCCATATGCAGGCTCTGTGAGTAATGAAGAGAAAAGGAAGACGGGGGGAAAAGGCAGGATAAGGAGCTGGAGATAGATAAAGCAAGGAAAAGGGAGGTAGAGAGAGCACCGTTCAGAGCAGAACGACATGAGAAGAGAAAGAGGGGGTGAGAAAGAAAGCACAAGAGAGCGAGAGCAGAGGTTTAGGAACATTTCAATTACTGTGTACACAGACAAGAAAGACCCAGAGTGCAGGAGACAGTAACAGTCTGAAGCCCCCGGGGAGAATCATTTTGCCTCCTTCCCTTTCTCCTTCCCTCTACGCTCACAAATTACTGCCGAGCGAAATAGAATATTTAATGCGTTTCCTTTGCTGCACAAGTGAAGAGAATCTGAGCTGCAGAATGTTAAACTTGTCTTCAGATGTTCAGGATAACATTTAGAAGGGGGAAAATGGTCACGATCAACTTTCATTCTTCATTCCATGTTCTTTTGTCATAGAATTACATCTTTGATTTATTTTCATAAAAATATGAATTTGGTGGGTAACATCAACTTAACGTCACATAGTCCTGTAGGTAACACAGAAAAAGATCTTTGACAGAAGGAAGAGAAATCTTAATAATTCAGCTGTTTATAATATATATTTTTTGTCTTTTATCAAGTTCAGCCAATAAATCATTCTGTAGTTCTGGCTTTAAAAAGTAGTATTTTTTCCTCATAGTTTATTCTCTGCAACAAGAGAAAATAGTGTACTAGTTTTTAAAATATATTTTTTGGAGCCTGAACTTGCAGACTGATATTGGCTTTTCAATTAAATACAACAATTAATTAAATTATTTATTGTAATTTAATATATTATCCCTATTGTGCTTTAAGGACAGCATGCACTCACATTTCCCCCAAGAGTGATGAACTAGAGGGACATATTAAAAGATATATTGCGTGGAGCGTGTTTGGCACATTTACTAGATATCCTCTGACAGCCTCAAGTAAAATGTGTTTTATAAAGAATAAAGGCACTTGCATGCATATTGACAAAAAAGTAACAAATCAACCAGAATGAGGAAGTGGAGACCATGTACACAGTCAGTCATCATCATTGACTCCGGTTTTAAAGTTCATGTTGACACAAGAGATGCAAGTGCACAGATAGGCCCAAAACAGGGATGCACAAAAGAGGCAACTAAATAAAAGACACACATAAAAATGCAAGACAAACACAAAAACATATATTATTGCCCTTATACAGTGGGGAAAATAAATATTGATACACTGAAATGTTTTCCTACTACCAAATCTAAAACAATCCTGAAAATCACACTAAATTAAAGAATTATTGTGCTCTAAAATAAAGTATTTTATACAATACATAAACATAATTTAATATTTGGTACAGAAACAATAACAGAGGTCAGACTTTTCCTGTAGTTCTTGACCAGGTTTGCACACACTACAGCAGGGATTTTGGCCCATACAGACCTTCACAAGATTTTTCAGGTTTTGGGGCTGTCACTAGGCCTCCTCCACAGATTTACTGTTGGGTTCAGGTCTGGAGAAGGTCACTGCAGGACCTTGAAATATTTTTTACAGAGCCATTCCTGGTTGTGAGTTTTGGGACATTGTCATGCTGGACGACCCAGCCATGACCAGTCTTCAGTTCTCTTACTGAGGGACAGAGGTTGATGGCCCTGTCTATCCTCAATACAGTGCAGTAGTTCATCAATCCATGATGAGAAGTAGCACCAAGCAGTGGGGGCCGTGCTGACCTAGCAGTTAAGGAAGCGGCCCCATAATGAGAAGGTTGCCGGTTCAAATCCCGAGCCGCCAGGTTGCCTCTGAGGTGCCACTGAGGTGCCACTGAGCAAAGTACCGTCCCCACACACTACTCCCCGGGCGCCTGTCATGGCTGCCCACTGCTCACCAAGGGTGATGGTTAAAAGCAGACATTTTGTTATGTCACCGTGTGCTGTGCTGCAGTGTATCACAATGACAGTCACATCACTTTGACTTAAGCAATGAAACCAAATTCCTATAAACAGTATGAAATAAGGGACAGTTGGAACTAATAAAATGTACCAACTAACACACCACTACCCTGCAGTCCCCTGTTAAATGGCATGTCATATACAGTGCTGAATCAATCAGGCCACAGGTGTTCCTGAATATTCTTTGTACCACATTTTATAGAGATGTAATATATAGAGATGGAATTTTAAAAATGTGCAATATGTTCACTATTCAGGTCATTCAGCTGAAATAATAATGTACCTTTTGGAGACCAGAATGGGGTAATGGGGCCAAATTACTTTCATGACCTAAAATCTCTCACATGACAAAAGACCAACAGGCCATCTTTTTCTTCTTCCTTTAGCTGCTACTGTTAGGGTTTGCTTCACTTGAACCTTTTTTTTTTTACGATTTTATAGTTAATATTAATTTTTATATTAATAATTTTAATGTATATTTTTTTGCAGCGTTACTAAGAATATATCTGGAATGCAATGACATCTAATCATCAGAATTTGTTTCCTAATTCATGTTCTTCAATAGAACTGTCAGGAATGACGGCACCTGGACACATCACCTGTGGCCAATCCGGACAGCCATTTAAAGCCTGTGACTCTCCCCCTCTGCAGGGACGGCATTTTCGTGAATTTGACCTGGCTTCGGTATATGTGTATTTTGAGTTCTGGCAATCACCACACGCCTGCGGGCTAGTTTGTGTTTTCCCCTTATTGCACTGTTTACGGCAATCGAGCCTGGTTTTGTTTCAGTTCTTTTATTGTTATAAATAAAATCCCTTTCCCAGAATGTACCGACTCTGCGCTTCCCTCCCTCGTCAGCTCGCCGTCGTGACAGTATGCCGTCCCTCTCACCAAAAGCGCAGAGGAAAGAAGCAAAGGAAGAGAACCGTCTACGGACAAAGAAAGCGACGATGACATAGATTGGTGGGCGGACGGGGCTGGGATGGCTCTGCCCATCATGCACATCCGAGATCGTTGCGAAGTCCGTGACTTCCAAGTGTACGAGGAAGACGATGGAGACACGGATTACGCCGAGAACAACGATGATGCGGGTTGGGCGGTCGGTGCCGGGATGGCTCCGCCCATCGCGCCTGTCCAGGATCGTCGTGAGGTCAGTGGACACCCACGTCACTCCCAGAGGTGTGACAACAGCGAGGAGGAAGACTGCGAAGCGGGGGTAAGATTGTGGAACAGGGTGACAGGAGGTCACCAGCAAGCAACTGCGCTGCCGGGACTGCGGCTATCGAGCCTGGTTTTGTTTCAGTTCTTTTATTTTTTATAAATAAAATGTCCCGACTCTGAGCTTCCCTCTCTCGTCAGCTCGCCGTCGTGACGAGAACATAATGTTACATACTGAAGTGTTAGGTTTTTTTTTAAAGAAAATGTCTGCAGAATATTATAAATAATCTGAACTTAAAGAACAGCATTTAGGTCTCAGCATTTAGGAAGAAGTCACTTCATTCACCAACATACTAGAATGTATTTATAGCAACATGCTAAAGGGCATGGACTTGCAGCTTGGAAACTGAAGTTCAGGGAGACTGATCAGCTTAGCAGTTGCCGTAAAAACGACGAATGTGTACCCCTCTGGCACCATGGGGCCGCCGGAAGTAACAGAGTAAAATAGGTCACATGGCAGGTTCCGTACCTCTCAACTTGAGGTGTTCCTCCAGCTGCTCTGGGTAGGACTCAGAGCTCGGAGTTTGAGGAACATGCCTCTAGGCTGCTGGTAAAGAGGCATTGGAAATGAAGTGCGCCAGGCGCTTCACAAGTAAAAATGCATTTTTCCTTCACAGTCAGATGACAAAAAGCCTGAAGCCCAACCAGTAGATGAGACCACCACTTACACTAGCCTAAGACAAGTTATGTTTGCTACGCTTGATAAGATTTAATCTAGGATGACCCCATCAGCCCAAGAGTCTACTATTGTCAAGGTTGATATTGTGAAGTCCATTTTCAGTAGATAGGTATGAAGATGTAATATATGGGGTAGTGGTGGCCTACCCCATATATTACATACTGCTCCCCGGGGGCCTGTCATGGCTGCCCACTGCTCACTAAGGGTGATGGTTAAAAGCAGAGGACACATTTCGTTGTGTCACCGTGTTCTGTGCTGCAGTGTTTCACAATGACAATCACTTCACTTTGAGTTTCATATGTGGAATGCCTTTCTTTGTAGCATTAACAAAGAAATGTCTGAATGTGTGAGGATGAGGAAACTATGAACAATCAAAGAATACATGGTTTGGATGGATCTTGATCCAGGAGATATGATTTTTAACTCCCAAGTCACTACAGCCTGTAAGCGGGTATGGAATCTGCATGTTTTGGACCTTTGAGGCATCATTAGCAGGTTTATGAGCAGTGGAGGAATGCAGCCTGTGGCTGGGGATGTATTGATCAGGCAGGCCGTGTATGCAGTCACTTCCAGATTTTCCAAAATGGAATTGTCGATAATGCGTCCAGCAGTCCTGCAAGTTGTTTTACTGTTTTAAGAAGCAGGTGGGCAGAGTCTGCGGCATGTGGCCTAACCTTTCATCTTCCTTCTGTGACAGAGAGGCCACTACAGATTTAAGTAGGAACCACACTCACTCATGTCTACCAGAAGAGTGAGAAAAATTCTGAGAGCTGTCAGGGTGGTCTTTCACGGGTCCTGTCCTGATTTTATGGGACACAGAACCAACCCTTCAATACAGGCATAACAAAGGAAGTGTTTCACAGTGTTCATTTGATTGTATCTGGTTGAAGGTGAACCAGCGATGAATATCATCCATGAAACAGTTGCATCTTGTAATTCCACACAGGTGAAGGAGAGAAGAGGTGCAAACACTCGGCATTGGAAATAAATTATAACTTTTAATAAATTAAACAAAAAAGTGCAATGACCAAAACATACAGAACACAAGCTTAAAACCATCCTGGCCAGGGAGGGTGGTGGCAGGGTGTGTGGACGCCAGCTTGTTCAGAAACATGGTCGATCTTGGGGGGCAGTGCCGAGGTCTCCGCTGGTTGGCTCCCGGTCAACAACCTAACCATTTTCTGCCAGCTAATGGGCTAGAGAGGTTCTGAATGCAGTGGCTGGTACAAGTGAAGTAATTGTCATTGTGAAACACTGCAGCACAGCACACAGTGACACAACAAAATGTGTCCTCTGCTTTTAACCATCACCCTTGGTGAGCAGTAAAAGGCGGCTGGGGAGCAGTGTGTGGGGATGGTACTTTGCTCAGTTGCTGTGTGGGATTTGGTGAGCAGAACATCTTGTCTTCTGGACACTACCAGTTTCCCTCGTTACAGGACGACCCAATAATCAGGTGAACAGATACCTCTGGACACATCTGGACACAAGCATTCTATGACCAGAAATTTTCTTCTGATTTTAGATGACTATGTACATTCTGCTGTTAATGGCAAGCACTGTGCTAAATAGGGGACATAGATCTGGGGTACAGATCTGCAAACATAACTGGCTGGTGCTGGATGTGTTTTACCAATTTGGGAATTGTGAAGGTCATTGTTCATTCAGAAATACTTGAGATTCGGAGCCAAAAAGATTCAGTTAATACTAGCTCAGAATTGATGCCAGGCACTTTGCTATCATGTCTGGGTGTTAAATTGTGTACTTTTTTATTCTGCTGCATCATATTGCTCACAAAACACTCTGATATTGTATATCACTGTAGCCTGTGAAGAGCAGCTTTCAGTCAGTTTACTTTTGAAATGTTGTACTGAATAGCTGTATTGCAGATTCATGTAAGAAAGTATCATACCGGTGCTACATCCTAGTGTCATTGGGCTGTATGTTTCGTCCTGCATTTGTGTCTGTCTGTTTGTGTGTGTGTCTTTTGGGCTGCTGTGTTGGGAGGAGCTTCATGCCTGTTGGCTCCGCCTGCTGCTGAACGATTGGCTGCCACAAGACATAAAAGGAGATGAAAAGGAAAAAGCCATCTGATGGCAAAAAAAGAAACAAGAAGTTGCCACTGGATGTGGTTTCTAAATGCCTCAAGCCTTGAGTCCACTACTCTTCTCCAACTTTACTGGTGACCTGGGCAGAGATCAGGACAAATGTCACCAGCTGAACATTTATTAGAGCCAACAGAGCCACTGGCCATCTGGAGTGCCGGGAACAAATCCCAGTGGGCTGATTGATTTTCAATGGCATGAAATGCATAATAATTACGTACATTACTGACTGGACCCTGACTGTTGTACCTTGGCCATATGTCACAAATGTAAGAGTGCTCATGGTGGTACAGTATAAAAATGTACATATATATCTTGCCCTAAATGCCCTTGATTCTTGCTACCTGTAAACTCACATTTACTGGCACAGATAACACAGACTGATAATTATAGTAAATAATTATCCATTTTTTCCATATGCTTTTCCATATTTTATACATGAAAACCAAGGAAAACCTAGTGCTTCTAAATCTTTTTTTATTTTATTTTATTGATTGTGGCTGATAAAAATCGAATTATTACAAAATGATCTGTAATTAGGCATGTTACAATAATAAAATTTACATTGACAATTAAAGGGCACACATACACAAAAACAAATGGCAAAAATGTTAAGGTGACCAAAGGCAATCTTTCACTTGTGGGGTTCAGGCCTGTTGTTGTCTGATTAACACCCTTTGTAAATCCATTCACTGAGCAGCACTGAAAGCATGGAAGACCACCTGTGAGCCATCAAAGTGCACGTCAATGACCCTCCCATCAGAGGTTTCCTTCAAAGCTGGATTTGTACTTTGATGGCTGTCAGCTTGAGCTCCAGACATTTCCACCAAAGCAGGTCAGAACCTGCACTTGCTAGGCCCACCATGTGGTCCATATTACACATCTGACCCTGCTCTTTTCCTGGTCACCATGATCCTTATTCATAACAGCGTGACTGGTACCCATCCATAAGAAGTGTCAATAATGTGTCTGGTTTGACTTAAGTCAGTCAAATATAATCAAAGTGAGTAATGAAAGATGCACTGATCCACCTATGATGGCCGCACCATTCACTGGTGAAAACAAACACCGGTTTTAATGCCAGGTTTAGTCAACCGTCCAGTCACACATGCTATCACAAGAGTGCACATTTAGCAATGAAAGAAAAGGAATTTGCTTTTTAATTTCTGATTTCATTCTTCCTCCTGCCCTGGAGCTCATTCTTATTGAATAGAGTCATTTTCTCACCACAAAATTGCTCTTTTTGTTCCTCTCCTAGCATGGATTTGGCACCACAGAGAAAAAAAGTTTAACCTTTTAGTAAAAACTAAAGCCTCAGCCCAATCTTTTGTGTGGATGAGGGTGAATTTCTGTGTGTGTGTGTGTGTGTGTGTGTGTGTGTGTGTGTGTGTGGTGTGTGTGAATTGGTTGCTCTACATATGGGGCTACTGCAAAAATGTAACATTTAAAACCCGAGAGAGAGAGAGTGAAATGTAGTGATTGTTCTGAGGTGGCTGATGAAAGAAATCATTGCTCTTACTGGAGGTGAACATTTCACTCTTTACTGTAATTTCTTCCCAAATTCAGTCCTAGACATCATCATTTTTATACAGTGAAGGGTCCTTAATTATGACTTAAACCATCTGAGATGTTTGAACATGTATGTTTAATCAGAAAACTGTAATTTTCAGTAAAGATTTAGGAACTTTCACAGCATATGTCATTGTTTTTCTTGGTGCTGGTCTCAATCCCGTGTGAATTGGGAGGGTTGGGTCAGGAAGGGCATTCGGTGTAAATGCATGGCCCCATGTGGCCAGAATTTGACTGGCGTTTTGGCCGTAGGCTAGTAGGTAACATACTTGGCAGAACCAGAAGACTACAAAGTCATAGGTTCAGACCCCACTTACTGAGTCCCCGAGCAATACACTTAAGTGTCTCCAGGGGGACAGTCCCTGTAACTACTGACTGTAAGTCGCTCTGGATAAGGGCGTCTGATAAATGCCGTGAATGGAAAGTTTACTTTTGGTGTGCTGGAGGGGCTACTCCTTGTTGGAGACCAAATGCATGTATCCTAGTGGGACATTTGAGAATCATTTCCGACAGTCCAACATGATCAGTATATTGGCAAAAACATACAAAATTAAATTTTAGTAGTGCATGGATATGGAAATGCCATTAGAAGCCCTTTACTTCGTTTTAGGAAAACTACCAAAAGATATAGAAAAGAGTGATAAGATATCATTGTTCAGAATC
This sequence comes from Denticeps clupeoides, assembly GCF_900700375.1. NCBI lineage: Eukaryota > Metazoa > Chordata > Actinopteri > Clupeiformes > Denticipitidae > Denticeps > Denticeps clupeoides. Next base: position 16,732,313 of record NC_041710.1, read on the forward strand.
TTGGTTTTAACTGCTAAGAAGATGATCGCAATCTCTTGGTTGAAGCTGGAAGCCCCCCAACACCACCACAATGGAGGTAGAGGGTCAAGGACATTTGGGCAACATTACTGCAGAGTTACAAGAAACATAAAAATCAGACACACTACGAAACTGCAAGGCCACACAGGACGAGGCCCGGAAGCTCACAACGGTCAGAGAGCCACAGCATCTGCTCTCTCGGAGCAGGCACCATCTAGCGAGGAGTGTGCGGTCTTCGTGGAAGCAGTGTGGTGAACAGGTGGGGTGTGCTGGGGGCATGGCCTACTACGATCTACATTTACAGCATTTGTCAGACGCCCTTATCCAGAGCGACAGTATTTACAGGGACAGCAACTCAGGGTTAGGTGTCTTGCTCAGGGACACATCGGAAGTAAGTGGGATTTGAACCTGGGTCTTCTGGTTCATAGTGTGTTACCCACTAGGCCACTACCACCCTACTTATTCTCAGGCCTAGTGTGCACCTGACTGATCTGATGTGAGTGGGTGTCTGATGAGGTGGCGTCAAGGCGTCACAACAATTATCTATCACATCAATTTAAACATGTACACTGTAAATATATTCTGTGCAGAATCTCTACAGAATCTCTCTGAAATTGTTCAGGAGGGGAATTTAAGGGAATCTGTTTAGGAATCTAAAAGTGTAAAACTCACAAATAATTATTATTAAAAAGTGAGAATAAGTTCATCTCATTAAAGATCAACTGTTGATATCTAGAGATGAGCTTCAAGAACTGGGGGGTTGGTTTCTCCTACAAGCTTTTAAGGTTCACAGACAGTAGACTCTAGTGTTAAAACAATATTGTATTGCTGCTGAGAGAACATTAGGAGATCCGAGTTTACACAGAAAGGCAATTCTGCAATAAACACTTAAGGTAAAGCATTGCTATTTGTTACTAGTTTGGTTTCTTTTGTTCCTGTGCTCGGTTCTTCACATGTTAGAGCTCATCCTTCATACGGAACTACAGATGGAGGGACGTTGGAGGTGGAGCTGGTGTCTCCTGGTGATAATAAAGAAATTAAAGTTCATTTTTAATGTAAATGGCTGCATCCATGGCGGGATTTTGTAGGATGAACTCTGCACTTGGTCGAGATTGATCAGGAGGCTCGTGGGTTCTGGGGGAGGAGGAGGAAGAGGAAGAGGAGGAGGAGGAGGAGGCATCGCATCGCGGCGCATCGCACGAATACATCGGTGCCGCAGAAAAGCCCGGACCGCGTCTGCCGACTCGGACCCCCTCGTCCCGGGAATAACCGGCCACCGGCTCCCTCTTTACCGCCGTTCACCTCCGTCTCTTCCGCAACTTCCATCGCACCAGATCTGGGGGCGGGACTCGTATCTCCCCGCGGCCAGCGTGGATTCCCCGGCCACGGAAACCGCTCCGTCTGTACCAGGATGCCGGAGTGCTGAACTTTGCCCGTGTCGAGGAAAGTTGCAGCGGGAGCGTGTGTCGGTTCGAGAGAATGCCGAGCTGTCGGGTGAAGGATGCGCGGGCGGTGTAGTGGTCTCAGGCCGGTCCGTCTGATGCTCCGATGGGAGGGGATGATCCTCACCCTCCGCTGCTGCTGCTGGGCTCTCGCCACCGCGGCCGCTCCCGCTGACGGCGCCGAGCCGCTGGGCTGGCTGCTGTCCGACAAAGGTCCCTTTCACCGGGCGCAGGACTTCGCCGAGTTCTCGGAGCGCCACCAGGGCGGCTTCAGTACGCGCTACAAGATTTACAGGTGAGGAGGTGCCTCTCCGTGCCAAACTACAGCACAAAGTACACAGAGAAGATCAACTCACGAGCAAAAGTTTTACACGGACGCCAGTGTCCACTATTTATTTACGAGTTGTTAAGAAAACGTGTCTGCGTGCGTGTAAAGGCGCCACAGGTCTGTTCCGTGGGGCGTGTGTTACACTCATACCTTTACCAGCCCTCTTACCATCCATCCATCCATCCATTCATGTATTCATTCATTCATCCATCTATTCATCCATTCATTCATCTATCCATTCATTTATTTATTCATGCATTCATGCATTCATCCATCCATTCATGTATTCATCCATTCATTCATCTATCCATTCATTTATTTATTCATCCATTCATCCATCCATTCATGTATTCATTCATTCATCCATCTATTCATCCATCCATCCATTCATTCATCCATCCATTCATTCATTTATTCATTCATTAATCCATCTATTCATCCATCCATTCATTCATTCATCTATCCATTCATTCATTCATCTATCCATTCATTTATTCATTCATTAATTTATTTATTCATCCATCCATTCATGCATTCATCCATCCATCCATCCATCCATTAATCTGTCCATCCATTCATGTATTCATTCATTCATCCATCTATTCATCCATCCATCCATCCATCCATCCATACATCCATCCTTTAATCTGTCCATCCATTCATGTATTCATTCATTCATCCATCTTTTCATTCATTCATTTATTCATTCATTCATTCATTTATTCATCCATCCATCCATACACTCATGCATTCATTCATCCATCCATTCATCTGTCCATCCATTCATTTATCAATTCATTTATTTATTCATCCATCCATCCATTCATTTATTCATTCATCCATCCATCCATCCATACCAGGATGCTGGGTGATGCTGGTCTGGGGGAGAGATCCTGCTTTCCAGAATTACCCGGGAGTCTCTGTAACACTTTTCTGGTTCGAGGTCTGAGGTTCTCCCTCCCCCTTGTGGCGAGAAATCTCTCGCTCCCAAAAAATAATATTTATTTATTTACTTACGTACTTACTTATTTATTGTTGTTGACAAACTGAGTGATGGTCTTGTGCCAGTCGGCGAAGGCCAAAAGGAGAAATGCTTATTGACCAATTCATCATCTTTACTGTCCTTTTGCCTTGGCTTTGTTTGTTTTTTTCTGTAAAATCACTATAAGACAATACGCCTGGAACAAAGCAGGAATTTGGTTTACGGAATGGTGGGTGGAACCAGAATAATCTGTACAGGGCAGAGGTCAGGAGAGACAGCAGAGAAAAGGAAAGATGGCCTCTGATCTGGGGTGGATGGAAATTAGTGAGACCCAACAGATTCCCAGTTTTCATGCTTCTGTGGAAAGTGCCGTGCGGATTGAAACGCAGCAGGTTGGGTTGTGAGAGGATCATTCAGCAGCCAACGAGTGAATATTGCTCCTGCTTTTATTTTAGTGGACAGTTCCAAAGTCATGCAAGGTTGGAAAGGACAAATTTTTGTCAATTGAATAACAGAGAGTTTTTAAATAAAGGACATAAATATACCTCTTTCTAAATGAACAACTGTAGATGCTTCCACATTAAAATAATTTTCTGGTAAAATTGTTTTATTATATCATTGTGTTTATTAATATTGGTTTTAATGAAAAATTCACAGCAGGAGAATTGCTAAGCCTTTGCTCATTTGTGTCTTAATACCATTGTGTTCAAGAATAGATTATTTTATCATTTTAGAATTCAATTTGTACAAGTGTTGAGATGAACAAGGTCTGCTTCTCACTGCGGTCACGTGCTGTGTGTCGAATACGGGCAACGGCGGACTGGTCCTGATTAGAACGTCGGTCTCGGTTTCCCCTTGACCCCATTTCCATTTTGGCTGGCGGCCCCCGCCATTGGCTTTTGATTACACGTTGCCCCGGGCCCTGCTGGTGGCAGCCAGAGGGCTCTCCAGCTGAGTAGCCCTCTGCGCCCGCACGCTTCTCCACGAGGAGTGGCGCCCGGATAACCCTCTCCCACGTGGGCAGTGCCCATCGAGCCCCATCCACACACACTCATGGAGAGCCTCGTTATGCTGATTGGCAGTAATGATACGCTTCGTTCATTGCACTTTGCTGGATTGTTACTTTGGCGGTGGGAACTGATTGGCCTCTCCCCACCCTCACCCCACGAGGAAGAAGTTTTAATCGTTCCCAGGAGAGGGGAAGAAGCTGTGCAGTTTCAGATCGTAGCTGCTAGCTGTGTCCTATGGCCTTGTTGCCTTTGCTCTGTACAGTTGTATTGTAACACCAGAAGCTGACCGCGCGAGCGCTTCCTGTTCCTGCCGTCTCAGTAATTTGATCGGCCTGCATTTAGGTCTGCCGGCCACTTAAAAATTCAACGCCATTAAAACATTGATCTGCAGACGGCCAAGCACTGGCGACTGCTCTGACAAAGCATGCCATTATATACATGTAATTATTATTTTTATTTTTTATTTTTTTATGTGTTTCACAAGGCCGTAGCCCTTCTATTCTTTTATTTAAAACTTCTATCTTTCTAATCAGAAAAATATAATCAAATTGAGTTCATTAATTCAGTCATGTATTCAAATCTGTGAGCATAATCCATGTATGGGGTTGGAGGTCAGTATGTGGGCTCAGCAGTCTTTTGCAATCAGGGTCAGTTTTGGTAAAAGAGGGCATTGTGCCTTGTCTTTCTCTTTAAATACTGCCCTTCAGGGACCAGATCTCACACACTGTACATTTAAACGTCTCTTTTCAAAATCAGTACACAGCACAGAGTGCTTTATGTTAAAGCTTGAATGTTTTTATATTATGCATGAATTCATGTCGCTTTTGATGATTATTTCTGAAAATATGCGGCAATAATTATTTCAAATCCCTGTGCATGGTTGCCTGTAGTAGCATAGCAAATATTTCAGATATATAAATTATATATGAACATTTTGACTGAGTAGGTGGGAGTAGGGGACATTTCGGAGCATATCAGAACTTTCAGAAATTTCATAATCTAATACAGCCTCTTTCATTAGGACTCTGTAGCTGCCACAGATAAAATTGAATTGGATATGAAAGAGCTAAATTAAAATAAGCCACAACCTTGGTATTAATGTGATAACGATGGGGGTAAGTCTCGGGTCAGAATACATATTATGTAATGGGGAGCTGATGCAGATAAAATTTCATTTTAACCTCCTGCATGGCATTTCAGCATTGTCTGTAAACAGTGACCGAGGCAAATTTCATTCTGCAGTAGGAAAACACATTGGGCCTTGGGGCTGACTCAGACTCAGTTTGCATGGGTGGGGTGTAGGGGGAATCAGAAATGGCTGGCACTGCAATGCTTTTTTTTTTTTCCCTTCTGCCTCAAGTGTTTTCTGTGGGCGTGTTGTATTTTCTAAAAGATGTAAGTGTCCCTATCAGTGCAGCAAATATTAATGCGTATGCATATTATGTGGATTCAACTGAGTGTACTAGTCCTTCAAATGATTATTCTTTTTCAGAAATTCAGATCAAACTTTCCAAAAGAACAACAAAAAAGACAGAACAAACAGAACTGTTGGGAAGGGGGTGGTGCGGAGGGGGAGCAAACACTTGCCTCTCCGGACTCTGGAGGAATCCAGCCGTGTCTTTCAAATGCCCACAATTCTTGCAGAAGCACCTGGAATGCCCCTGAGATGTGAGCTTATATTGCCACCGCTAAACAGCTTGCTGAAACAGAAGTTGCCGAGTGACTCTGTAGGTTCTGTTAGACAGGAAAAGGCAGAGCATTCTGGAGCTGTGCGTCCCTCGCAGACGTGTGACTTTGCACCTGATTCTCCGCTGAAGATCTCCAAGGCCCAAAGCAATCAGGCAACACCTACTGTACAGGCTCTGTTATGCTAGTTAGGTGAAATCATTTGGAAGCGGACCAGCGTAAATAAAGGCAGCGCTCTTGGGCGGTGGGGGTGGGGTATGGGATCGTAGGACGTCTCAGTTTCGCCCTTCAGCGGTGAAAGTCCGTTAAAAGCTTGTCTTCCTCGGCAGAGAGTTTGGTCGATGGAAGGTCAACAGCCTCGCTGTGGAGAGACAGCACAGCGTTGGAGCAGCAGCACCACTTGACCCCGACTTCATCCACAACATCAGGCTGCTGGGGCGGAGGCCCAGCCTGCAGATGATAACAGAGAACATCATCAAGAAGTACGGGACTCATTTCCTGCTCTCCGCCACTCTGGGAGGTGAGACATAAAAATGCAGATGTGCACGTAACGTTATGACAATATAAATCTCTCTGAAAGCACCGCCACAGGATACCGTTTCTCCCATACCTGTAATTATCAGGTATTGAAGGCCCTAAATCCTCATTCGCCTTCCTTACAGGAAGTCAACAGAATCATACAGCCGCTGGATACCTTTAGTATAAACGCTTTTGTCATGGAAAATTGATTTAATGGAAAGAAACTCTCAAGTGCAGCTAATTGCATTCCATTCATTCATGGTTTAAAAAAAAAAAAAAAAAAAACATAACAACAACAAATCCAATAAGCAGCATGAAGTATTATATACCTCAGAGGAATGGTAAGAGCGTGCCCACGCCGGCGCTGCAGAGGCCCCGATGTTGGGGGGGCTGTTTGATTAGCTGTGACTGGAGCTTCCAGCTCGTGTAATTGCTGTCCTTTGCGGTTTTGCTCAGGAGAGGAGTCCTTGACAATTTTCGTGGATCAGAGGAAACTGAGCCGGGGCCTTGTGACTGCGAGCGACTTCAACAGCACCACAGCGCTGACCCTGGAGGCCCTGCACCAACTGGCTGCCTCCTACTTTATCGACAGGGAGAGCACGCTGCGCAAGCTCCACCACCTCCAGATCGCCTCCTCCGCCATCAAGGTAGCATTTCAGACTGGGAAATACTGTCTACTAGGACTGGACAATAATCTATTTAAAATAATAAATAATAAGCACACAATGATGAATTTATTTATTTTAATTGGCAGCAATGTTCAAAAAAAAAAAAAAAAGGGAAGTGAACCCATATGGCACAAAACCAGCATGCATCATAAGACTGGATTAGATTTAAATTTGTCATTGACAGTGTGTAGGTACAATGTCAAGGCATGTAACGCAATGTGCAGAGAAAAAATACAACAGTAAATAGTGAAATTAGAACACACAGTTTGCCATGTATGGGGCGGTGTAGCTGCACACGAGTCCAGGTCCATGCTGACCTCTGTTAGGCGTCCTGTTCTGATGAATCATGTTTTCTTTTACATCATTTGTGCATCACTTACTTGGGGAAAATGCCGTATGGTAGGAAGGAAGGCTGGCTTGGGTCCTACATTCATGTGGATGTTACTTTGACTCCTAAACTTTGTACACCCCGGTATTCCCTGATGGATAGCGCACCCTGCCACACTACAAAAATGGTTCAAGGGTTTGAGGAGCATAACAATGAGAATAAGGTGTTGATTGGACCTCCAGATTCCTCAGATTGCAATCCAAGTCATCATATGTGGAATGTGCTGGAAAAAGTGTGATTGATGGAGGAACCACCTCACAGTTTACATGACTGACAGTTTGATGCCGAATACCACAGTGTCCATTCAGAGGCAGTGGTGGTTTTTGATGTGGGCGACATAGGTGTTGCCAAGGGTGACATTGTCGTGGGGCAGCATCACGGACTTTTATTCTTGTAATAATTATGACTTTATTCTCATAATTGTGTGAATTTAATCTCATAATATTATGACTTTATTCTTGTAATACTAATCTCAAAATAGTTTTAATCAGTGGACCTAAAACGCGGCCGTACATGATGCCCCGATGCTTTTTGGATTGTATGTCTGGTTGTCTGGTTTAATTCAGTATAGTTCCGACAGCAGGTTTTACAATATGTTAATGTACAATCCGTAATATGGGGGGGTGTATAGCTCCACATTCCAGCTCCTCTCACCAAGATCGGCCATGTGTTTTCATGTTGCAACCAAACAGACTAAAGAATCTCAGAGCAAGTAAAATGCTGTCAACTTTTTATTGTAATAAAATGATAGTGGAGAGAATGATTAAGAATCTTGTAAAGGACATTGGACAGTCCTATAAGTCTTGCTGGGACAATTGATTTCAAAAGTTGCATAAGTAGGGAGAGTTCCAATCCTGCTGTGACTGTTAGCATGCCCCACTTGCACGTATCTCGCAGTCAGCGAATGCTATCAGAGGCCAATCTATACATGAGCCACTGCAACTCCAAAGAGTCTCTCATCCCCGTGTTGATGCGGAATGATAAAGCATGATGAGCTCCTCACCGACGCTGCATTCAATCACTTACCGTGAATAAAAAGCTGCAGTTACCTGGAAGTTCGGCCGTTCCTGGGCTAAAACGCTATTAGTGGGGGCAGAAAGCGGTTGCCTGGGCCACTTGACATGCATCACGATGATGGATCAGCAGTTTTATTCCATTCGTTCTTTTCATCTTCCATTCCGCCACAGCTAATTCCATTTGTTAGCGGGTTCTAATATGAGCAAAATGTCAAACAGTGATAAAAGCCACGTAGAAAATATATGAATAGGGTATGTTAATGTTAAAAGCCGGCAGCTCGCTACTACCTAAACAGATGAGTGTGTGGATGAGATATGAGTATCGTGTTTGCAGGCATAAATTTAGACTTTTAATTAGGATCTATGAAGCACAGCGTTAGAACGTTGGTTTGTGCAGATAGATCTTCATTACAGAGGGCAGATGGAAGAAGTCGCAGGAGCCCGGAGCCCGACCCGGAGTTTGGCTCGGTGCACTGTGGCTGCATTATTCTGTGTGGATAGTTCTGACGCCGTCAATGGATCAAGGAGGAGGAGCTGGCTGCTCCACTGCCAGTTCTTTAGGGAGTAATGGGCCTGCACTAATAGGCTGTCTGTTCAGTATCAAATGATTTTAGATAAACCATTTGCTTCTCCTCAACAAATGACAGAGATGAACCAGCCAAAGTGGTGGTCTGCCAAGTGGCAGCACATTCTTTTAAAGGTTGATTTTGAACAAATAAATGGCGTCACGAATGCCGCTCAAGCTTCACAAATTTTAAATATGTCTGAATATGTTCTCAGAATTTCATTCGAAAAGGTAACATGAGCGCACTGGTGACAGCTTGTTGGATATAATCTAATAAATTAATATTAGTGCTTTTTTAATTAGTATAGTATTTATAAGTTAAACCATTCAAATTAAATTATGAAAACAAGATGCATTATTGTTAGAGCATGAGAGTGCTCATAAATCATAAAATGTAATCAATCAGTCTTATTTTCATTGAGACAATGATTAAATATCTTAAGGGGACAAATGCTGCATGAAACTATCAAATTCTGTCACTTTGTTGTTCCAGCAACACTGGAGAGTTGTATTCAAATGAAATGTGACAACAAGAAGCCATAGCACAGGCTCTCAAATTAATATGTCAGTCATTCCACATTTCGGTGGGCACGCTGAAAACTGATTTCACTTTAGGGGCCCAGCTTATGGCGCTTCTTCGTCCTCTTATCTCCAAATCTCTCCACCTTGTTAGGTGGGAGGCTGACAGGAACGATCCCACAGCCATTGATTTCGGGAGTTTGTAGGAAGTAATGTCAAACCCAATCCTGGTGCAGCTCCGCTTCTTTTTTTCCTCTAATTAGCTCCTTTTTCCAATAAGGTGCCTCTGCCTGAGAGTCGGTCGGCGCGCTTCCCCCCTAACAGCAACTCCTCAAAGCCGAGTCGAATGCGCTGAACTCCAGGCCGCGTTATTGACGAAGCGGCTTCCGTGGGAGTGTATGGCTCCAGTCCTGTACTGTATTAATAAACTTTGTTTTACGGCGCCTTTCACACAGTTTCCGCAGCCGAGGAGTGTTTTACAGCTGGGTGTTGTTTCTTATGGGATTTCTTGTTATTCTACAGAATAACAGATGTGGCTGCATATAACAGAAGCCGTAAGTGTCTGTCTGATGAATAATGAAGCGGTTCGAATAATTTATTTTGTTAATGAAGTTAAGTGAAATGCTGCAGATCTGCCCACATGAAAATGACTCAGAGTTGGTTTTATATTTATATACAATTTTTTTATTTTTTTGTTTGCATTCTATGGATTTGTTGGTCCTGGCACTATGCGCAGAATTGGTTTGCCTGGGCCCTGTGGATTCCTCTCCGGCTTAATGAATCACACTGCCGCAACATTAACAGGGGCATAACAGCCTGCTGTGGGTGTAATGGAGTTGACTCTCCCTCCCTCCCTCCCTTCCTCCCTCTTTCTTGCTCCATCTCTTCTCCTTTTCCTTATTTTGCTGTCCCTGTCCCTTCTCCATGCTTGTCCTCAAAATGATTGCTGTTATAAAAAAACAAAAAAAAAACACGTTTGATTGCTTTTCTGATGAATGAATTATGAACCATGACATCTATTGCATATCAAAACACCGGTGCCTTGGTTCCCTGTGTTGGGCTCGGCAGTGAATGCACAAAGCAGATAAAAGGGAGCGGCCCTCTGCACTGCTGGATTTTTTCCCTTTATTGTAGAAGCACAGCTGAAAAGCGCGTGTTAACTCACGCCATGACTTTTTGGCTCGGGACAGCGGCTCACCACATGGAGATAATGGTGTCATTACTGTGCTCACTTTGTCCTCAGGTCACCGAAACCAGAACCGGCCCTCTTGGATGCAGTAACTATGACAACTTGGATTCAGTCAGCTCCGTGCTGGTCCACAGCCCTGAGAACAAAGTTCATCTGCAAGGTACCCGCCGTGTACATAATTTACCTGACTGTAGCGATGGAAATGACAGAAAGCTGTCGTGTGGCGTGTGGGATTGTGTGATGAAAGCGCACGCTCTGCGGCTGATGGATAAGGTAATTAACACGCACCGCTTGACAGTCATGTGTCTCATGATTGCTTTGATTACTAATTAAAATGGCACTTTAGCACCTGGCCAAATGAAGCCCTGCAGACGTTGGCGAAGCCCAGCGGGACAATTCACACCTCTTTCCGCATCTCCGCATGCTTCCCTAGGACTCCAGGTGATTCTTCCGGTCTACCTGAGGAGCAGCTTTGTCCAGGCGGCCCTGAGTTACATCGGCTGCAACGAGGAAGGCCAGTTTGTGTGCAGGGACAACGACTGCTGGTGCAGCTGCAGTCCCAGTTTTCCACAGTGCAACTGTCCCGAGCAAGAACTGTCTGCCTTGGAGGGCAGCCTTCTGCAGGTTAAAGATGCCTGGAGGTCTGCAAACTACGAGTTTGAGGAGTCAGGTAACTACTGCTGCCTTGATTAAAAAGTCATGAAAGTTTCTCCTTTTCATACGAATAAATAATGCCTCTGCCTTAAATGTTGCATGGGCGCTCGACAAGCTTTTAAAATCTCAGCACTGCAGAAAATATTGCTCTACACAGTCGTCTTTTCTGGGAGTTCTACCAATGGCACTGTGACACCAACAAGAAAATCACACATTAATTGTGAACTCATGAACTCTGTGTGAAATGCTGTGTGAGGTTGGAACAGAGGGAACAGAAAATTACACGATGCACATGGAATAAAGACAAGTACATGATCTGAACTTGACATGAACTTTCACTGATCGGCTACATGCGTACCTACATGCACCACTGCAATAAAATATTTCTATTTACATTTACATTTACGGCATTTGGCAGACGCCCTTATCCAGAGCGACTTACAACGTGCTTTCAAGTTACCATCGATGAAGAGATCAATTCCGGTTCACTAGGACCCCAACTATGAATACATCTATTTTATTCACTCTGTTGTAGATTCTGTACACAAGTTTGACAACAAGAAAATTACAATTTAATCTAAATATTCTTTAAAGAGGAAGGTCTTGAGGTCTATTAGAAGGTCTATTAGTGGTGACCAGACGTCCTAATTTTGTTCAGATTTAAAAACTGAGCCTCACTGTTCTCTAGGACCCCGTTCGATGACTTAATTTGCATTCATCAATATCTGCCATTAAAAGTGTAGATATCAAAACTTCAGAATCTCCGAATTTTGATATTTCACATTTTTTTGCACCAGGTAATTGTGACAAATGCAAATCTCTTTAAATTTACAATTATAGTTCATTTAAATTTTCCAGGGTCAACGTGGAGTTCTGCACAACTGACATCAGACAGCGAAAAATAAGCAAAAAAATCACAGTGTGTCGTAATACCTGCCAGAGCATGAAAGTTAAAATCATTTGCGGGGGCACAGCCAGTCTCCCACACAAAAGAGGCTCCCTGTGGGGCTTTAAACAAGCTTATTGTGATTACCGTGACTAATAATGAACAAGCCTTAAATTATCAAAATATTAGCCTAATGTGTGCTATTACCGCTAATGACGAAATATCGCCCTTGACCGATTATTTCTACATCAATGTTGGAGGGGCGGGAGCCCCACTGATCTCATTTAGTTTTTTTCATTGTTTTGTGTGAGAACTGTTGGGTCCAAAAAGATCCAGTGTTGTTTTTGTTGCACTCCTGCAGGAGGAGCACTGGCTTTTTTAATTAGATCATGTTGGCTGAAGAATTACACTAATTAGTAAATACAAGTTGATTGAAGTATGATTCTGAGGAGGATTTTATATTTTCAATGGAGAGAGAGAGAGAGAGAGAGAGAGAGATAGCGAGACAGTCCTTTTTGTCTGTGTAAATCCCTGTACCCCTATTATAATTATTCATTATTTATCGTTCCCCAGACTTTGAATAACCTGTTTGTTAGCTTGTTTTGAAGTTTTCAATAAAGTATTATGTGTCTTGTACTTTTGGCTTCGTGTCCCTTCTATGCTATGGCATGGAATGAGCCCACCGTAACATATTTAGGGGCTCGGTGTCCGGGATCTGTAACGGGTTTTGAAGACGTGCATGTTTCTTATGTGGCCTCTGGTTTAGGGTTCCAGCTGGGCTTTCCTTCGGGACACTTTTTTTTTTATTTTGCATTGTTATTTTGTGTTTCGTTTTTGGGGGGACTGGGAGTCCCGTATGCCTGTCAGGGGGACGCTTCATGCACCATAGTCAGGCACCAGCACCAGAGGACCGGGTTGGAGATAACCGCGGTGGTTACCGAGGTTTTCACCTGGATGCACGTCGAGTATTGTGGCCGGTGGCCGGTGACGTCGGTAAGTGAGGGCTTTGCTGTGTTGTGGGGTAAATGTGACGTGGCCTGTACTGGTGACTGGCGTAGAGCTTTAGTGGAGAGGACGAGGAGGAAGATAGGCCATAAAGTGTAAGCCTTAGTAATCGAAACGGTAAAACGAAACATTTTGGGTTTGATCGCACCTGGTGATCCTGCTTTGTCTTTTTTGGAAGAAACCAGGAAGGGTGGTGGGTTGGTGGTGACTAAAGCAGGGGCAGTCAGGGATAATCCTGACTACACTCGTTTTATTACGGCGGGCTCAGTCTCACTGCCGGAGTGTTCCTGTTCAGATATTAATGGACGCTGTCTAATAGAACAGCCACTGGGACTCATGGTTGTCAGGGGTTTTGAAATGACTCCAGTACGGGTACCGTTACCTCCAATACATTTAGCCTCTGAATTGATTGTGGGGGATGTTGTGGGCGTCTGCCAATCCCTCCCAATACAAGGTGTTTCCGTCATTCTAGGGAATGATTTGGCTGGAGGTTTAGGTGTGGGCTGATGTTGTGGCACCATCTATAGTTGGTCCTGTGGGGGAGGTAACCCCAAGGTCGGATCTGTGTGGGCGTGGTGACCCTACTATATTTCCAGCATGTGCTGTGACCCATGCCATGGTAACACGTGGTCTTGATTCAGAAACTCTGTCTTTAGAGGAAACTTTTCCTTCTCTACCTAACAGGAGACTGTAAAAGTGGTTCTGGGTGAGTCAGCGTCCAGTAAAATGGATTACTTTGCTGTCTACTCTGCGCTCCGGACAGTAATTCTGCTTTTAGTGTTGTCGTTGATGCCAGTGAGAGTGGTGCTGTGGCTGTTCTCTTGCAGCTGGGGTCTGATGGAATGAAACACCTTGTGTGTTCATTTTCTCAGGAATTTTATCACAATCAGAGGCTCTATTTTGCAGTTGAAAAGGAGGCTCTGTCTTTGCTGTGGCTGATCTACAGTGGAACAGAGTAAACGTCAGGCGAAGATCCAATCCAGCAGGCGTCGAAGTTCAGAATCGGTATCCGGTCCAGGCGGGAGAATGGCAGCATCGAGGTCAGAATGTCAGGCAGGCCTGGGCAATTCTGGAAGAGTAGTCAGATGAAAGGAGAGTTCAGCGTAAGGCGTAAATCCAGGGCAGCGAAAGTCTAGCAGCAGGGTTGCGGATTTCACAGTGCGGGACCCAGGAACGTTCTCCCACCCTCCCAGTGGATGAGGAACCATGGCCCTGCCATCAGACGTCCAGAAGCCATAAACAAAGCGAGAGGGTGGCGGATGAGGAGGGGCCAGGGCAAGGGGAGAAGTGTGGTCCATTACAGAGGGGGGGTGGGGGGCATTTGGTATGCAACTGGATGGATCCGGTGAACCATGTTGAAGGGACCTGAGCCCCAACTTCTTGACTTCAGAGGGAATGGGGAACCCCTTGGTGGCTACCCATAAGCAGTCCCCTTGACGGAATAGGAGGACCAGTCATCAGTGACAATTGTCCCAGCTACTCGTGACTGATTCTGTCCGTTCAAGAACACTGTGGACCAGGTCCAAGGTTTATTGGAGCTGGTGAGGCACCAACCTCCTGCAATGCTAGCCGGGAAGCAGGCGGGCCGATGGCCAGTCAAGTCCCACTGAAGGACTTGTGGGCATGCTGTGGTTGAGAGAAGAGAGTAGGCAGTGCAGGAGAGGGAGAGAGGGCAGGGCATATATAATTTAATACCTAGATTGACCCTAATGAAAAACCATGTCAAGATCGCTGCTCCACATTAATGGAACTCATATAGTTGTAAACATGTAGTCACATGACGCGTTCAATGTCACAAGCCATATGTAAAAAGGTGGGCTAGTAAGTCCTTGGACAACCTGTCCTGATTGGAGAAATTTCCAGATGACCTCCGGTGAGCAATCTTCACTGACAAAATTCATGTGAACAGCCTCCCATATTAAATTATGGATTTTTGGTGCAGTGCCCTCTAAAACCTGAAAATACACAGTGACTGAAAGTGCTTCAAAAAGAGGTGAACAGAACAAGATCACACAACAGAGGCATACATATTTCAGCTCTTATTTGTCTGCATCACATTTACTACAGTACCGCATATGTTCCCTTTATGCCCCCCTAAACCCCCCTCCCACACAAACAGGCACACACACACACACACACACAAACATAAACTTGCTTTGGCCAGATGAGGCATTACATCACATTCCCATGGAGCGGGGGTGGGGCTCCTGCTGAAATTTACATATCACAGCAAGTCCCAAAATCTGTTTAATGAAACCCATGCTGTCAGGAGAAGAACGGTCTGTGAAGATGATGGTACCAGAGGGGGGGGGGGGTCTGTCACAGCTGATGAAACCGACCCTGTTTTGATTTTATCCGCCAGTGGACATAGCTGATATCGTTTGTAATGCAAGCCTCACCAAGTAAACATTTTATGCACACAAGGGCACAGTGGATTTACTAAAAAAAGAAAACATCTAAACTTGAAAGAAATGCACTGAAATACACTTGAAAATATGATGCCTTGTTTAATTTTAACAATTCATGCCATTGTGTTTAGGTGAGTTTCAGAGCTTTGTGGGAAGGCTGCCAACACATTACGCCCTGAACTCTTCTGCCATGGAGCACCTATGGAAGCTGGATGGCGGCCTGGTGCAGCGATACAGGCAGCTGGAGCTCACCAACAGCCAGCTCCTGGCCAGGGCTCGAAGAACAGCAAACAAGCTCTTCAGCCTCAGCAAGAGGTGCCGCACACAGCCAAGAATAGTTGTGCAAAAGGAGAGGTAAGAGTTATTTATAGCGTCTCATTAACCCAACATTTCCAGACATTCCTCTGATGCAATTATGCAAATGATTTATACATTGCAGGTCCTCTAAGCAGGGGAATTTTACTGCCCTGCACACCGCGCTGACAGTGTAAATAAGTTACTCATGTTTACCATATCTTTTTTCATGTTTTAGAGCTAGTTTCATGTTTAGAGTTTTGGTGGTTTGTAAATCTTCCATTGAGGTTATTCCAGACAGACTTACATTTTTAATGCGAATGTGTTTGCGTAGACCAATGGTCAGATGATTCTTTCAGATTTCAGATAAAGGACTAGCCTGATGGAGTTCACTTTTAAGTGCCACTCGCTTAGTTGTTATAAAGGAATGTTAGGTTCCTGCTTATGTATTGAGAATTTTTACTAATAATTTAATTTCACAACATGGACGAGGCTTAGGGCAAACACTTTCATCTCTTGTTTGTCCCCAATAAAAAATGTCCAGAGATGTAATGCCGCACCGCAGTGCACTCAGATTACTGCATTAACTGTAGTAATTGCTGGAAGTCGAGGGTAGGAGGGGGCAATTTAATTGACATTTTAATTGGAAACTGATGCCATAGGCTAAAATTAAAATGAACGTATAAATGTATTCATATACTTATGTGGTGCTATATGAAAAATGTTTAAACAATGTTAATCACAGCAATGAAAAAGCTTCTTCGGTTCAGTGGAATGAAATGGTAGCATGTTGCTTATTAAAGAATGTATGATCTAGATAGCAGCTGTCTAGACTGATGTTCTGGACTGTTATTTATCTGAATTATTTGAACTTTATGCCCTTTTCTACCTCCATTACAAACGTTATGTTTTCTGTGCGATTTTAACAAATATACATTAGATGTAGCATGAGTCAAAAATCGATCACTGTCATGGAGTATTATATTTCATGTTGATGGCCAACTACAATTTTTGCCTATGGCTGTTCTTCTCAATAATAAAATAATAAAAGTTTTGTGATACACAGCAGCACAGCACAGCACACGGTGCACACAGTGAAATTTGTCCTCTGCATTTAACCCATCACCCTGAGACAGCCATGACAGGCGCCCGGGGAGCAGTGTGTGGGGACGGTGCTTTGCTCAGTGGCACCTCAGTGGCACCTTGGCAGATTGGGATTCGAACCGGCAACCTTCTGATTACGGGGCCGCTTCCATAACCGCTAGGCCACCACTGCCCCTCACAAGCTTTTCCTCTGCATTTTGTCTCTTATTAGGTCCATGCAGTACTGGTTGATGTACATCCTCTCCGTCCTGTACTGCAGTGAGAACAGCCACATTGGGCAGTATGTGGAGGAGACACGCAGCTGTTCCTGCCCTTACGATCACCCTTCCTGTCAGGGCGTGATCCCCTGCGCGGTCGGTGACGGCCCTCACTGCGTCTCCTGCTCGCCCGAGAACCGCACGCGCTGTGCCAGCTGCAACTCCGGGTACACGCTGGGCCACGGCACCTGCAGGCACACTGTGCCAGATTCTACTGACCACTACCTGGGCTTCGAGACAGATCTGCAGGACCTGGAGATGCGTTACCTGCTGCAGAGGCGAGACCGGCGCATCGCTCTGCATGGCATCTTCGTCAGCAACGATGTCAGGCTGAACGCCTGGTTTGACCCATCGTGGAGGAAGAGGATGTTGCTCACACTGAAGAGCAACAAATTCAAGTCCAACCGAGTGCACATGCTGCTGGGCATCTCCCTGCAGATCTGCATGACTAAAAACAGCACCCTGGAGCCGGTGCTCTCTGTCTACGTCAACCCATTCGGTGGCAGCCATTCTGAGAGCTGGACGATGCCCATCAGTCAGAATGGCTACCCAGACTGGGAAAAGACCAAGCTAGATATTCCACTGGACTGCTACAACTGGACTCTCACTTTGGGGAATAGGTGGAAGAGTTTCTTTGAGACGGTGCACTTCTATCTGAGGAGTAAAATCCAGGCTGAGTCAAAGCAAGGGAATAGCTCCATCTACTTGGAGCCTCTGGAGATCACGGACCCCTCCCAGAACCTGGGCTACATGAAAATAAACAGCATGCAGCTGTTCGGCTACAGCATGCACTTTGACCCGGAGGCGATTCAGGACCTCATTCTCCAGCTGGACTACCCGTACACTCAGGGATCGAGAGACACTGCCTTGTTCCAGCTAGTGGAGATCCGATACCGGGTCAATAGGCTATCACCTCCTGGACCGCAACCACTGGACCTGTTCTCCTGCCTGCTCCGTCACCGTTTAAAACTATCCAGCGCAGAGGTGGTGCGAATACTAAGTGCTTTGCAAACCTTTAGCACCCAACAGTCACATTCAGTGGAGTATGAACCAATAAAACTCTGTGGTTAATTAGTGAATACTCTTTATTTTTTTGCCATTGGTGTCCCATTTTTCTGACAGAAATGATCAAACTTATGAACAAGTTTGTCGATGGTTCTGGTGCTGGTGTTTGATATTAATTGCTTTACTGTTAATAGACGCAATTTCTACGTGTCATTTGATGTAACACTGGGCATAATTGCAAATTTGTGCCGCGTCAAAATGAAATAAATGTAGTACCAAAATTGTGATGTTGATGAGGCTTTGAACCTGATTCCGCACCAGGCAAGCGGGCTCACAAAAAAAAAAAAAAAAAAAAACACAGTGGTCCTCATTTCACTGGTGCAAGATTAATTTTCACACAGAGAACAATTTTCAACTTTCTACTGAGAGCGGTACATTCCTCAATAACAGCAATTTGTTTCGTGCGTCCCTGCTGCACAATTATACAAGAGAGAGTATGACAAACGAGCAGAGACTGCCACTGGCTATCCCATGCCCTTTACACATAGTTTCAGATAATGGTTACTGAAGGACTGGAAATAGCTTCCACTAACGTTCATTTGCTCCTTGTTCCTTTTGTAGTGAGCGGACGATTAACATGGTGCATGCTGTATTGAACACAGCCTGCTTGGTAGAAATTGTAATTGATTTTTATTTAAGGGATAAGCTTCTAAGATAATGAGTAATACATAGTAGGACTCATTTAAGAGCCTTCACTGGTGACCATGGACTATACTCTACTCCTCATTTGATATTTTAAAATCATCTCTCAGTAACATTATGGAGCCCTCAAAGCTCCATTGTTGACAGTATTCTTTAGATAATGAAATAAATGCTTTTTATTCAAAATAATAGTGCCAAATGAGATCTAGATCAGAGTCTATGTCATTAGTCAGAGCAGCCAGTGCTGTTTTTTATAATGGCATCGAACCTACTTGCAGGACCATAGCAATACTACGCAAAAACAAGCAATTCAGAGGAGAGGAAAACATGAATCAAAGATCAGACGCATTTATTTTCAAGGCTACAACAGAACTGTAAACAGACACAAAGTAGGATTATTAAAAACATCTGATTTGCTTTTAAGCTCTAACATGCCTCCTCTTGCTCTTAATTTTTGCTTCATGAAACAGAATTTTAAGATTTTAAGTGTATAGTTTCATTTAATAATTCATTGCATTACAAATAAAGACATGTACATGAAAAATCACAATAAGCTTTAACTGAAGAAGAGTTTACATAAATGTGTTAGCCGGCCTCTCCAGGATTTCTGTGTGACCATGCAATTTTGCCACCATTCCTTTTCTGTGAATTTAAACACTAACACAATAACAATTCTTCAGTTATACATTTTTAGATACAAGTATGTGTGCCTATTATATGCCTTACAATTTATTAAAGATATAATGTAAATGTTTAAATTTAAACTCATGCTCTCACAGATCAGGCATGTTCCACTGGACCTCAGTATACAACTCACACAGTATCATTAAGCTGGATGGGGTGCCATCCCACCTCAGGGCACACACTATCTTGGAGGTGTGAGGCTTAAAGCTCTATCCGCTGCACCACCAGGCAGCCAATGACTACATTGTTCTGTTCCCACTAAAACAAGATTTTTAGTGAATTGTTTCAGAAAAAAAAACTAAAATCATTGCAACAGGCCTTGCAATATTTTTTTAAAAATCTGCCATGGAATCAGACATTTTAGGCTGCAATATTCTCCCCAAAATCCCCTGAAATCATGGAGGGACTGTTGGGTGTAGGTCAGTCTCTCTTTTTCTCATGTTTCGTATGTGCGAAGTGTCACGCTTTAGGACACACCTGCATTTACAGCTGTGTCGTAACCGCTAACAGCCTCAGCTGAACACGAAGGCACCATGGGTGTATCTGCACGCGCCGCCCTCCGCGGCATTTTCTCCCCTCAAGATGCCGAAGCGCAAAGCCCCCAGGCTCTGATTGCTAAGCGGATGGCGGAGAGAAGGGGAGTGACCTCCCTCAGTCTCCCACCTGCCTTTTACGTTTACAGTGATGGATGAGTGTGTGTGGGAGAGAGACAAGCACAGCACCAGACACAATGCGTATTATCAAAGCCCATTATCTGAGATGTATATCCCATGGTGCAGGAGTTAGTTTAAGACACTCGCCCCGCTTCCCACAAGGTAGGGCTCCCACAAACTTGTGAAGCCTTTAACATGGGAGTGAGGCTGGCTTGTGGCTGACATTTGCATTACAAAGTCGACTCTCTCCCCCATTTCCCCCATTTTTCTTCATTTTAAATGCTTCTAGGGACAGGAATGGGATGGCTTTGTTCTTTGGATTCTGCTGAAACCTTATCTTTCTGCGTGCCAGATAAGAGAAAAAAATTCTTAACTGGTTGATGTATAGCCTACTTGGTTCACACTCAGATAGGACCCTCGCTATTTTGATGTCATCCCACAGAACATATGGTATGTATAAGCGTATTTGGACTGAATGCAAAATCGAACGGAAATCTGCCCTGTGCGCCGTTCATCAAGTGCAAGAATCTCATGGAGTGTGTGCAACGTAGGTGTCAGAATCGCCCCCTCCCAACCACCAAAGTCACATTCTCACAAACACAGACACACACATACACGCACACAGAAAGAGACTCATTAGTCGAACCTTTGAGCTGAAATGGCTCAGCTCCTCCGAGACAGCTCAAGCTGAACCAAGGTACGTGAACTTGGATTTAACAAGGCTTTTGGTGAAACGGGGAGATGATGTTTACAGGGACAAGTCCCTCGTGTGAGGAGCATCAAAAATAATGATGGAAAACACAAAAAAAATAAACTTCATGGGCATCATTATTTACCTTTATTATTATGGCTCAATGGTTAATAGATCCCAAAGCTCACATGTGCTTGTGAATGATCTGTCCTATATGTTCTTGGCAGCAGGTGTAGAACGCACCTCTGAACTACAGGTGTGCCGCATATTTTCACATTTCCCAATAATTTTGCATTTACATATCTTGTATTAAAATTATTTTGCATTGCACCAATCATTGTGCAATTTTTTGCTACTACAGTGTATGCAAAATCCAATGCGAATTTTGCATGAGAATAATTAAAATGAACCATAATTATTTTTAAAGTTTACGTCCTGGCCTGCATGTTCTACTCATGTCCCTCCGGGCAATTTCTTCAAAGGCACACGTGCTGTTTGAATTGGTTGGATTGAATATGCCCTGGTTTGAAAAACGTGTATTTGTGTGTGTATGTGTGTTTGTGAAATGGACTGTCCCTCCAGGGTCCCACAGCCTCGACTTGGATAAGGTCTAGGTCCAGATAATGGAGGGATGGATGGATGACACGTGCGTGGCCGTTCTTTATTTACTTTAATCCATAGATTGGTGTGGGAGATCTCTCACCTGGGCGTAAAACGTTCTGGCTTGCAGTTGATTTATTACCCTCCTGACTGTGGCGCACACACAAACCCTCCAAGGATAACACCGGATGCCGCCGTCTACTGGGGGGGCAGTCTGTTAGAGATTTGGAGAATATTATCAAGAGATAAGGGCATTTCCATTTACATTCCGCTGTGAAGCAGGCTTTTCCAATCAGTGCCCATGACGCAGTAACGTGGGAAATCAAAGCAGGTTGTGCTGGTGAGAACAAAGTCACGTTGAGAGCACAAAATAAAACGGATGTCTGCGGGAGCCCGGGAAGTTGCTCTGTTAGACAGATAACCCGCCACACACAGTCATATCAAGCCTAATGGGAATCTGCCGGCTCCCAGCACCAGCAGCAGATGTAAGGGTTGAGCGGAAGGATGCGAAAAAATCAGGCCTGACGCGAAGTGGCAAATTACCCACTTTTCCGAAATGTGCAAATATATTCTTGTGCTTGACTGACACTCCTTTGAACAAAACTTCATGCGCCTTTGCGCGGCCTCCGCGTTTGCTGGGGGAAATTAATTGAACCGATGATTGCGGTCCTGTTTCTCGGCACACGTGCTCTGAAGATTGCACAGAAGGCCCGAACAATGGCTGTTTTAACTTTGCCCATTTTTTTTTCCAGCCTCTTGTGAAATGCATCATTGCTCCACATCATGCTGAGCAGGCAACAATGCAAAAAAGCACTAACAGTAAATCCATTCGCCCGAGTTTTTCTGTGTTATTGCAGGAGGGTTTCCTCCCTGGGGAAGGGGGGGTTGGAGTTTGCGTTAATGAAAAGTAGAGATATAAAGGACTAAAAGCCGTGGAGATTAATGACAATGCAGCGCAGGATGCAAAGATTCCACTGTCTCTTTCTTTCTTTCTTTCTAGCCTCTTTCTTTCACAAGAGGGCTCCCGTTGACGCCGCTTAATCTGCTCCAAAAACAACTATTCGCGACAGTGAATTCAAGGCAGCAAAGAAAATCACACACATGCATCCACACATGCCAGCACAGCCATGCGAACCACAGGAAGCCTGCCAGCGACCGGGCGCAGGCATTCTAATCAGGTGCACTGGGAAACTTCTGACAGATTGTTGGAGGGGCGTGAGCCCTTGAAGTGTGATCATTGCTTGACAAGCCAGTTAAATGTTCAAAATCAGCTGCGCTCTCCCCATGGGGCCCAGCCGTACGCACCCAAGGCGCCTTCCTTCCCTTCCGGCAAGCTGCTCCGCTGCAATATATTACAGTGAGGGCGTCAGAAGGCGGTTTTCTTTCTGTGTATCTAAATAAGTCAGTGGGCGTTGGGCTTTCGCAACCACCTGTTTCCTCTCAGTAAGGCTTCGAGTTGTTCTGTGTTTCCCCTACAGCTCTGTACCTGATCTCTGAACTCATTCACCTCGGCGGAATGTTTTGTGTGTTGGAACCGCTGCGCTGCAAGTGTATTTGCATACATTTGATTTTAATTTGGGCCACGTACACTGCAACCCCCCCCCCCCCCCCCCTTCCCCAGCCTGCGCAAGGACAGCCCATAGCGCAATTCACGGCGGGCCGTCCGCCACAGTACATGACGACAATTAAGGTCCAAGGAATTTAACGGATGAATTCACAGCACAACTGCAAATTATTAGCCAACAATGATCTATCGGTAAGTGGTGTTCTTTAAACAGGCCAGGCGCAGGATAGGCAGCGTGCACAGGATATTATTCCTCTCCGGCGAAGGCCTCAGGGAACAGCGGTTTATGAGAAACTCATTAAAAAAAATAACACTTCACTGCCACAACATAAATCAAGCATCGCACACAAACAGGACGGCTGGGGACAGCTATGCAATTAAGTGTGCCAGAAAACCTCATGAAAGGATGTCCAGATCAGCATTTTTTTTTTGTCTTTCGAGACCACAGAGAAAGTACACAGCGCCGTGGAGGGATGATGAGTAATTTTGCAAGAGAAAAATGCGACCATCACGACAATGGCTATGAACCACCGTGTGTAGGGGTGGATTGAATAATCCTATTACTTACAACCATTAGATTCAATTTCTCAAGTGTTTGAGTACAACGTGGGGGTGTCTGGCAAGGGTCCCACCAAAAAGACGTGGGTTGCAAAATAGGAAGGGAAAAATGTTATAATTTATAATTTTGTCAAACTGAACCATGTATATCATCTGTATCATTACTTTTGCTGTAATTATGGGAAATGGGAGCAAGATTGTATTATTGTGCAATTACCTTGAGGGGGTCCACATGTTCGTCAGAAGGGACCGCACGTGTTTGAACCTTGGTCAGGGGGTGGCATAGCTTCCAGGAAGAGAACCAGATCGTGGCTGGAAACGCCCCGCCGGGCTCGGGTTCAGCAACAGTAACATGACAGGCTCTAAAACCTTCAGCCTGCGCTCTCACAGCTTAGCGCAAATTAGGTGCGACGCATGGCCGAGCCGCAGCGAGGTGGAAATTCAACCCACTTGAATCGGTGCTTGCGCGTTGGCCTGCGCCAGCCGAGATTTAGCACAGCTTCCAGGCAATTTCATTTAATATCTGGCCTTAAGTGCCCAGGACTTTTGATGGGTATAGTTACTGTATAGCACTCTCTAAATTATTCAAAATGTTATAAGCACAGCGCACAAGGAATAAGGAGCAGGTCAATTGATCATCCTGCAAGATAAATCTATATCTCTATATATGTGTGTGTGTGTGTGTGTGTGTGTGTGTGTGAGCGTGCTTCAAAGAAACAATCTCACCCATGGAAGCCTTTGTTTCAACTAGAATGTTTGCATCCAGATGAAACCAGCTTTCTTTAAAACACCGAAATGCCCTTGGTTAGCCTAACGACAACATCTATCATGCCGGCTGTCTCATTAATTCATGTATGAATCCAGAGGCATGAGTAATGGCCTATGTTTCACTATAAATAATCTCAATAACTGAGGTAAGTCTTACTGGAGAGGTGGTTTCATTTCTCCAGCATAAAAGAAGTACAATACAGTTCAAATGAATAATACAAATTATAATAAGGTGACACACAAAAAAAAACACATTTCAGATGCATCCTTTGGTTGTGAAAAGTGCCCTTTCTTCCTGACAATGGGAGCAGGCCCAGGTATAAACTTTCCCAGTTTTGCAGATGATGATGATGAAAGACTGGCTGTATCCTGGCTAAAGATGAAAGAGACGTCTCTGCTCCATTCCAGGCTCATTATTCTCAATTCAGGTGTCCTCCGCTGCACCCCTCCCCGCCCCCCTCTTCAACGCCTCTCACCTGTGGCTCCCTTTCAAGCCCAATGCAGTCATTTCTATTTAGCAGAAGCCTCTAATACGATCGTCACCATCCTCCAGGGGTTTTGATGGATAAACGGAGACAAATCTTCCAGCAGGCCGCCTGACGTGAAGCCATCCATATAGTGCCACTTCAAAAACGGATGAGTCACAGATGAATATCACTTGTTAATCTGTTAATCACTAGTTCCAACAATATCTGACATGTTTAGGTAAAGAAATACTGACAACAAACGTGGACATTTTAAGAAGCCATTTAAAATAGAAGGGTCATAAACATGGTTGCTATAGTAACCATGGATTTAGAAAAGGGCTTATGTGGACTATAGGGGTTTGATAATGATACTGATGATATAGTCTGGCAGCTTTAGATTTGAATTTAGATTTGAATTGAGAATGAAAGGGAGGCTGACCAATGTCTAAATGTTAATTTCGTGGTTTAATTTTATTTGTAAGACAAATGTAGCTTTTTCATGAGTGATTTGGATGTTTTTTTCCCAGATGACTTTAGATATCACCTTTCGGTGCCTTTTTCATGAATAACATTTTACAACATCAGGGAGAGTAAAGAAAGACAAATGTTAAAAGATCCACTTTCCCCCACCCTCTGTCTCTCTGACAGCTTCTCAGAACAATATATAATGGTCACCTTATCCCCAGATTCTGCACATGTAACATTTATCACAGCAGCATAGCTGTTCCACAGCTGTGGGGACGATGAATGTCATTCCAAAGTAGTGTAATGCACTGTTTTAAAGGTTTATGAGGAGAAACAGCAGCGCTGACTCAAGCTGTGCCCTCGTCCTGTGGAGATAGGGAGAGTCTCACGGACCAGGAGCACCAGGCATCTTCCGGAATCAACATCACTGATGTGTTGTGGCAGCTCAGAGCTTCTCAGAAGGAACCGGTGAGGTCCATTTCCTGCGAGCAAGGCGAAGGGAGGCAAGAATTGTGGTGCCCGGCACCTTACGTGCCACACATACAGACAGCGTCACATGACCACCAGGCACAGTAAGGCACTTGAGAGCATACTGG
Organism: Denticeps clupeoides; assembly: GCF_900700375.1. Lineage (NCBI taxonomy): Eukaryota > Metazoa > Chordata > Actinopteri > Clupeiformes > Denticipitidae > Denticeps > Denticeps clupeoides. Next base: position 16,758,004 of record NC_041710.1, read on the forward strand.
GTGTCCTCAGTGCCAGTGCTTGTCAACCCCCCTCTGCCCCTCTGAGTAACAGGCTGAGTTACAACCATAGAGATCATAAACCTCAGAAGAATTACGGCTTTGGCGCTGCCCTCTATGGCACGTTTTCACGGGGGTGTTTCAAACGGCGCCGCAATTAATCTGTTCCCTTTTATCTCTGCCCCAACAGTGTGATGTTACCATATGCTAATCTCCCTCATTTTAACTGTTCTGAGTTATTGTGTGGGTAATGATCCATCTCAACAATAATAAGGTGACGATGTCTTCAACATGCCCTTATGCACAACCTTGAAGGCCTTTTCATCGAGTCTTGGATTAAGAAAAAAATCCCATACGTTGGCGACGAACTGCAACTTTAAAGTAAAGTGAGACTGCCACACGGTGCAAATATCTCATGAAGTCTTCAACTGTACATTTTACACAATATAAAAAGTAGCTAAAAACAGGAACTGGTGGATAATGAGGTCTTGTGCTCCATGCTACAACTTATTGCTTCATTTTATTCTATATGGCACATGTGCTACATTCCCAAAGGTCTTTAACCAGAGCTGAATATAATAAATATTATTTTTAAAAATCAATATTTATTATTACTCTAAAAAATGTAGGCAAATTAAAATTTTAACAATTGCTTTTCTGAGAGGGAATCATGTTTCCATTAGAATACCTTTAGTATTAAGTAAACAGTTTGTGTTGTGAGGCCAGAAACCTGAGACCAGGGTCATGGTAAAAGAAACTTTTAATGGCCCTTGTTTCAGCAGTGACGGACCAGTGTTCACAGATACAATAACACCCTGACACTGATCTGTGCATGAACTGAGCTTATTTCACTGACCTTATTTCATTGATAATATTTTAAGATCCACATTTTTGCTCATATCTAAAGTAACTCTCAACTTCAACTTGTGTTTCTGCATGTTTCTCAAAGTCAAAAATGCTTAGTTGACTTCTGAGGTGGGACTAAAGTATGGCATTCAGAGAAGACATAGTGGAACAGCTTTTTTTTTAAGAAACCAGACAAATATGAAAAATTAAGGGTCCTGGACAAGGGTCCTGGACAACTCTTTCAGTGGAATTTGGAACATTCCATTCTTGCAATGTACCCTATTAAGGAGCATTGCTGCACCTTAAGAGCTGACATAGGTTAACTTCCTCATGCTTGATGGTGCACAATCTCTACAGGTTTTTAAATTGAAATTCACAGGGTGTGGACACCCTGTTCACAATACAAAACATATGATTTGGTACTTACTTAAATAAATAAGTATTTAGAATACTATTACTCTGGGTGTTGAAATATAATATATTTTGGGTGCTTCTGGAGGCAAGCCGCCTCTCTACATTGGAATGAGAAGTTCCTCTGGGTGCATGTCTCTAATGACTCGGCACCGTCTCAATGTGGAGGTGAAATGTGTTCAGAGACAGTGCCACATTCATTATTAGATTTTATGTTCCCCAAAATCTTGACCAACGTCTACAAGTGCTCCCCAGAGAGCATCCTGACTTGCTACATCACTCTCTGGTATACGGCAATTGCTCCCTATGTGGCTGTAAGGCCCTCCAGAGAGGGGTGAGAACAACAGAGCTCATCAACAACAACAAACTCTCGGCGCTTCAGGACATCAACCAGCAACAATGTCTCAGGAAAAGCACAAAAAGACCACAACTGCAGCCACCCTCGATACGACCTGTTCATCAGAATGTTATCCTACCATCAACCCACCGTCCAAAAGGCAGGCTGTCAGGATGATGAATAACCTCACCTTAGATCTCCAAGATCACATCATCTCTTTTACTGCCCCTACAGACTCAGCAGTGGATTTGGACAGTTTCTCTTCCTTTACAATCGGACTTTTTGCCTGAGCTCACTTCTTTAGAACATTAGCTCTTTGTAGTCTTTATATATATTATGCAGTGATTTGTACAGTCATTTTAGCTGTCCTTGAGATTATTAGGGTTAGAGATTTAGTTATTTGCAGTTGATTCTTGGTTTTTGACTCAGTAGTTTTAACAGTGTGTGCATGTGTGTGACAATGTAAGCAAATATTGTGATGTCTTCATTCCCCATATTTCCACTAGGTAGATTATATTTTCTCTTTTCCCCTATCTAGAGAAACATTGGAGTTCAATATACAGGCTGTTTGCTGCACTGCAGCTCTCACTTCCACCCCTTTTTATGCTGTGCTGGTAAATCTGTTGTGATATCATATACGAAGTGAAGTGAAGTGAAGTGATTGTCACATGTGATACACAGCAGCACAGCACACGGTGCACACAGTGAAATTTGTCCTCTGCATTTAACCCATCACCCTGAATGAGCAGTGGGCAGCCATGACAGGCGCCCGGGGAGCAGTGTGTTGGGACGGTGCTTTGCTCAGTGGCACCTCAGTGGCACCTCAGTGGCACCTTGGCGGATCGGGATTCGAACCGGCAACCTTCCTTAACCGCTAGGCCACCACTGCCCCCAGGTATACAGGTAGACAGACTGGTATAAATATAGATATATTTATGTGTTTATGCAAGGTAACTGAAATATTGACAACATTATTTCCCTGCTGTTGGAGTCTCAGAGACAGTGTTTGTCTTAGTTTAGTGTTTCCCAAAGCTGGTCCTGGAGGACCTGCTACCAGACAGTTTTCCTTCCAACCCGTGCTTCATACAGCCTGCCACATTCATTATTAGGCCATTAGCACACCCCTGAGTCTAATTAAGTCCATGTTGGAGCAAAAACATTTTGGCAGGGGGATCCCCTGGAACTGAGTTGGGTAACACAGCATTAATTCTTTGTAGAAACCTTTTTGGTTTATTATATTACTGAGTTTTAGCTCTTACAAGATATTAGCATTCATTTGATTTGACATGAGTTTTAAATAAAATAAATCCCTGCCAATCTGAAAGACAACTCTGTGCTATTCTGCCCATGTCAGTGTGTGTCTTTCTCCATGTGGAGCACTCAGATATCCACCAACTGGAATCTCTAAGGAAATGTCCATAGGAGGCGTGGCCATGCTGTACCTCCACCAGCCCACACATAGTCAGTCTCACTGGTTCATATGGAAAACTTAGCTAATTATTTATGCTCAGTAAAAACACAGCTTTGCTTATGAAAGGCTGAAGCAAATTGGCATTCATCTATCTATATAGCGCATACTGGCAACAATGGGGCTTCGTATTCATGTAGAAAAACATTTCATTCATTCATACATTTATTCACGAAAGGATTCATTATGTTAAGATTTTCACATTCCTTGTTTCTGTAAAATGTAAATCATAAACACTGCGCTCATATTAAGGTAGTTGTTTTATCCACAGATCTGGTAAAAGCTTCTCTTCTCCTGTTATTTCCTGTGATCTCTCTTTCTCTCTCTCTTGTTGCTCCTTGCTGGCATATCAAACATTAAATAACCATTATGCACACAACAGCAGTCTTTAGAATATCGCCCATTAGCAGAGCGCATTCAAGGGCGACACATATTGCTGATCTATGGCCTGTGGGACACTTCCTTTCCCTGATCCTACGCTCCTTGATCTTGTATACCCACACTGCTTTCATATTTCCCACAGTGTGAGCACTAGAATGCAATTAAAATGAGCAGAAATGTTCTGGTGGACTCCACCTGGCCCTTTGGTTTAAAATGCCTGCTTTGTGACTCAGCTAGCAGCACTGGAACTCATACCTGGATGTCCATGCTTTGAGTCAAAACAGCAGCAGGTTTGCAGGGGTGAATCATCGAGGAGACATTTGCATGTTGAATATTGAGTCATTTCCGATCTCTGACCAGAATAACCTGTTGCTGCAATGACTGATGGGTACAGCAAGAGCATAATACCTGTTCATTAGAGCAGTGTACAGTGTACCTTTTTTGTGTGTTGCCTGGAATATATACATTAACATTTAATGCCTGGTTCCCTAAATGCAGTTTTCAGCCATTATAATTGCTGAGCACTTCCTGCACTCAGAATGCCATTTGTGTCCACTAATTTGAGAAACTAGCAATTATGTGCTAATCTGCATTCATGACTGAAAGGGATTTTTGAATCCATCTTCCTTCAGCACAGGTCGACAATGAAGTACCTTGTTGAGTTGTCAAGATGATCCCTTGGTGAAAATAAATCTCTGATTCAAAAGTGAGGTATCAAAAAGAAAGTTGAATAAGAGCATTTAATGTCTCACAAAGGTTTCTCGTGATGTTGCATGGTAGTGAACTGCAGTTTTATACTTCTAAATTGAACATTACATTGACATCTTTAAGCATATTTTAGTGTCTCCTTTAATGATTTGTTCTAGGAAGCCAAAACTCCTGTTCAAGTATTGATTAGTAGAATTGATTACAGTTTTCTGACCAAAAAATACAAACAAACATGCAGGGGAATAATGTGACTCTCTACCCTGGATCCATAAATGAACGAGTGCTTGAACATGTTAATGAGAAAATATAGTGTGCCACTCTGGTCTAATGAAATTGATGACAACATCTCATTTTATCTTAACAAACTAATTTTTTATAAGAAGAGATGCTTGAAGAGATAAGCTTGAGATGGGATATATTAAATGTGCAACATTGTTGAAATAACCACAATAATGCATATACAAATGCATATACAATTTGGATGAATTATTAGTATAGATTAAAACAATTTAAAGTAATTTAGACAAATATAATGACATCATACAATGTTGAACTCTGATCCTGGGACACTGGGTGCAGGGCAGGTGCAAAAACCTCCTTCACAACTACGGCCAGTGTAGAGTCAACAATTCTTCAAGTGTGGATGCCTTTGTATGGCAGGAGGAAACATCCAGCAAATTCCACTCACGCAAGGTCCCAACCTTAGAGGTGGGATGCCATCTCGCTGTCACAACCATGGTGGCATGACGAGGCAGGTGAACGGAGACGATGAGAATATGTACCGAGGAAGACGAAGAAGAAGGACACATTCGCATGACATCACGAAACCGGACCTGAACCGGGTCTCAAAAACAAAATAAAAGTCTTTAGGAAATAAGAAACTAAAAGACACAAGAAAGAAGAAATATACTTATAAATCTAGTGTAACCATTTAACTCCGGCACAATAGCTTGCGTAGTATAGACCCAGCTCCCAACTTTGTGAATAGATTAACGCCGATAATTTTTTTATCGCCCGATAAAGAGTCTCACGTTAACGCAGCACGTTAACGCCGATAACGGCCCACCACTAATTAAAATACATATTTACTCCAGGGTGTTTTATTTTAACACTTATTTATATTACAGTTTTAAATATACATTGTGAACCACAATCATGAACCACAATCAAACTTTTTTTTTGTTATTGTCAGCAGCCAGTGCACAATTCACAGTAACTGAACAGATGATCCTCTGCAAATGTCGGCCAATGCACTGATTCCCAGGTGATTTTCTCCTGTCGCAGACGTCCAACTGTATATTGAATCCAAATCTCTAGTAGAGCCCAGGAATTCCCTCTACCATGCCTTTTCAGGAGATCTGCCGTTACGATCTGAAATGTCATTTTCTTGTGAGCTGTGACTTAGTGAGGCACCTAAGCTCCATTTTTTTGGATGTGTGACAGCCTTCAATGGCAATGATTCTTTAAAGTGACTATTATATAGATATCAACTTGATGTTGCTGCAGTTTTCTTTTTTCTTTTTTATACAGAGGAGGGGGGACACATTTTAGTTTCACATCTTAAAACAAAAGAGGCCGTAGTTTTTAATGACAACCACACATTCACACTGACATTACAAAATACTTCACTCAGCAGTAAAACCGATTAATTTCATTTTGGTCCAAATGAATGTTGCCACATTTTATTTCCTTTTTTGCAGAGCATTGGGCCAAATAAATTATGGGTATAAGTGGGTAGTATGCACATTTGTCAGCAACAAATACGCTTTCATTATTTAATTTCTTTAAACTGTTGTTGACCACTCTTCTGTGCAGAATGAAATTAACCGGAATTCTCCAGCCCCGAGCTGGAGGTGGCTCGGCATTTCAATTACTGGGAAATGGGCAAGGCAAGTCGGCACAATCGAGACGGATCTCTACAGCTCAAATAAAAGATTAGCTCTCAGAGTTACAATGAGCCATCGCGGGAGGGAGAGAGATGCTCTGACTCGACTGGCACTTTGAAATCCACCTTCAGATTTGAAGGGTGTCTTTTTACCGCCATCATTTCCACCCAAATCACTCTTTAACCGCCATCGCTCATAAATTACGGGCCATTTCAGAAAGCCGCTCCAGAGGTGGCCCGGCTTTTCTGCGAAAACCGTGTCTGGATATTTCAATCAGTTACGCTCACCATCCCCTTCCCTCAAACAAATTGCACCCAGTTGCTCTTGAAACATGAGACAAAGGTCCAGGACAGCCTCCAATGATAAACACAGGTGAGTGTATGAGCCAGTAGGTTTCCACCACATCTAGTACCCTTCTAGTCCTTCACTAGCAGTAGCCGAGACCACCAAGCAGGTGTGAAACGAACTTTCAATCTGTTAGTGGCCCTCGTGTTCTGCACTCCAGGGAAATGTGAATGCCAAGGCAATTTGAATGAATTTGTGCTACCCAGAAACAGGTGGCTTATCTTGCCATGTAATAAGCCATTTTAAATTCTTACTGCACTGAACGATGCATACCAAGTACATTGTTGGCCTCCGGGTGATCTGCATTTGTGCTGTGCATATGGTGGACACTTTCTGCGAACCCAACGCTTGACAGTAAAAAATTTATTTATTTTTTACCTCTACTGTGTTTTTCTTCTCCGTCAAAATGCATTAGGAGCACATGTCACAGACCAGACAAAGGATGCCATTAACATTCAGGGCAAAATTTTAATACAGATTTTTTTGAGGATGCTCAGAAACACAGTGATTGGCCTAACATCTTATTTTTGTTTTTATTGCGAGTGTGTGTGTGTGTGTGTGTGTGTGTGTGTGTGTATTAGAGACATAGAGCTTGTATGCCTGCAGTATGGAAACAATGCACCATCAGATGAGCTGGATGTGGACGGGTAAGCAATCAACGTCTCAATCAACTGCGGTGCTTTATGGAGAACTGATTTCAGAGCGGTGGCCACAATGTGTTCACCCCTGTTACCCAGACTGAAAAAAATGTCTCTAGAAAAAAACAAATGCCAGTCTGCCTAGATGCCCTGTTATTAAAGGCCCACAAACAGCCAGGGATGGCTGAAATAAAGCACAACACGAACCAAAGCATGCAAACAAGAAAGCCAGTGTTTCTTGTTTCGTGTTATTAAGTGACTGAAAGATTCAGTTGAAACTAATGGATGTGTGGAACGTCTCGTTCTTGTCCAGATTTCTCAGTGTCATTGAGTGATGGCCGAAACATCAGTGAAACTCAAGCACCAAAGGAAAAGTAAACATGCATAAATCCTGGCCAGGCACTGCAGCACAGATCTCTTAGTGGTCCTGTACATGATAGCAGGCAAACTATGAGCCTCATATAAAACTTGAACTTGGATGTTTGTTCATGTTAGTATGATAATCTATGCACTGATGCATTCCCATCCTGCTGATTGATGACACATTTTGCCCACTCTCTCAGAGTGTGATGATGACAAGTTACTGCAAGTGTGATGTCAATCAGACCAGTCATTTCATGGTTCATGTTGTGCAAAATATAAAATGAAAGGAAGGGAAATGCTAGTGTTAGAGCAGCAAGTTAAAATTAAAGGATCAAAAGCACATCAAAACATCAAAAGCACAATATAAACATGACATTTTAACCTGATAGTCAGTATGTGCACATTTTGTCAGCAAAAAAGCAATGATCTTCATTACGTTCTGAAGATATGCTGTGGTATCTGGCACCAAAGCTGTCAGTATCGTATCAGTGCCTTTAAATTTTGTTAAAGTTGTGAGGTGGAGTCTCCACCGTTTCATTTTTTTTTTTGGATGAACATGCCAGTTCACAAGTTTCATTCCTGGGAGAACCATGAACTTCCTGTCTAGAATAACAATTTAGCCCTAGTCAAAGTTACTGAAATCTTTAAACTTGCCCGTTTTTTCTGCTTCCAAAACATCAGTTGCACATTTTTTACTTGACTGCTTCTGAAATTTCATGAGGGGATTTATTAGGTAGTCACAGGTAGTAATTGTTGTTTTCAGATATTGACCCAACAGGTCTGATTGATGGCAAATTATTGGGAAGTCAACCCTGCCTATGAAATTTCATTTAAAATCCCAAAAAGTCATGAATAGCATTCCTTTCAACGCTCTAGTGAAGTAACTCTTGACTGAAGATCGCTGATCCCCTGTTGTGTTAAATTAGTGGTTGCTGATTTGTTGATGCTTTAACCAATTAAACCTCTGGTGTGCCTGCTTTGAAACAAGCTCTATTTCAAACACTGGCTTTAGTGGAGCACTTCAGAATACTTGTTGCAACTCGTTACACCCACCTAGTGGCAGATTTTGAACATTACAAGCTAGAAACTCTGGTTAATGTGCTTAGAAATTTTCTGTGGAGATGAAAAGCAAGGGGTGGTGGGGGTGGGTTACAACAATCTGGATAAAAGCAGAAACTAAAGTAAAGAAATTAAAAAAGGATTCTCAGCTGCATTTATTAACAGCACAGAAAATTAGGCATATGAAGTTGGTGTTGTCCACAATCCCATTCTGATAGTGATAATAATTTTCCAGTTGCAGAAAAAAAGCCAGAATTTGCCGTTTTGCTGCCACCTACTGTAGCAACTCTATCATGTAAATGACCAGAGCAGCTGTTCTCAGCTGCAGAGGGCAGAATCTTCACTCCAGACTTAATAAAAAAACTATTTCTTCTGCTTTTATTTTGTAAATGTTTTTGAATATGCATATTATGTTTCTAAATGCAGTATACTGTAAAGTCAATTATACATGCTCAAATCTAAATATGGAAACTGTGATCCTCTTAAATCCTCTTACTCAAAATAAGTTTAAAAAAATAATATATCATCCAAAAATGAGTAAAATTCACTTTAATTAAGTCATTTATTATTGTAGTATCTTGCATAAGCTTTCTGAAGTAAGGATTTTCATTCGTTGTATGTTCGTTCAACCTCGTACACTCTTACCTGCTGACAGTTTTATTATTCCTGAGAGGAAACGTACAGCAAGCAGTACTCACATAATCATCAGACAAATTATAACAAAAATTAATTCAGCACTCTTTTCTTCTTCTGCCTTGAGTTTCCATGCAAAATATCAGTTTAAGATCCTATCCTGTTTTAGATTTGTATTCATGAATTTACCATGTGTATTGTTAAATGTGTGTACGTGTTTCATTGAGAAAGAGATGACATACACTGGAATTGATATCTGTGCAAGGCTCTAAATGTCAAAGAAAATCTAAATAGATTGAGAGTTTGGCCTTGTGCATGAGTTGTGGTAATTACGCTGTGGTACAAATCTGCAGTCTTCCACACCTTGAGTGATTTCATTGGTGCCTAAACCTTTCAGCTCCAAATGAGGCTCCTAATGTGGAAAAGCTAAGTAGTGAACCCCCATTAACCTCCCCCATAGTAGGGGAAACACAGACCTCAGTGTTAATAAGTACCCTAAGGAACCCCATGCTAAGCGCTTTATTCTATCTGCATGTTTTGTAGGAAAAAGGTAATAATTACAGATGAATGCTCATGCCTGCTTTGAAAGAAAATTTAATTTCTGATTTAATAAATGAACAGGGGGGTAGTGGTGGTATGGAAACGGACCTGTAATCATTAGGTTGCATGTTCGAATCCTGAACCGGCAAGGTGCCACTGAGCAAAGCACCGTCCCCACACACTGCTCCCTGGGCGCCTGTCATGGCTGCCCACTGCTCACCAAGGGTGATGGTTAAAAGCTGAGGACGCATCTCATTGTGTACACCATGTACTGTGCTGTGTTTCACAATGACACTCACTTCACTTTCAAAAAAGCTGAATTTGTGCTAAAATTGTGATGCCATGGTGCCCATGGTCCACGAGGTGGCACCAGCTTGTGATTTGTATTAATTACCCCTGAGTGTTTCCTTATTGTTTGGGGTAATTTTGATGTCTATTCAAGTTGTGCTTGCCCTCACAATGAGTCCACTAGACACATTCATGTACTTGAGTCAATTTGCCATGGCAAATCAGGGTACACAGGACATGGAACACTATGAAAACCTGGCAGTTTGGGTCATGACAGCAGTTATTTGAGGGCTCATAAAAAAGAATATACAATTTACAAAAATTGAATGCATGTAACGGGAATTATTTTTGTCACTTAAACAGCACTGCATCTCACATGCATATTCTGGATGTACACTTTTTTTTAATCTTCTCAATGTCACCACCCAGAATATAGGGCATCCACAATGACACCCATTAGAGGAAACATAAAATTGAGCATATTGGTGCTCAAGGCATTTTAAGGGCACTTTTTCAACGTTTTAAGAGCAATTTAACAACACTTTTGCATCCATTAATTTAATGGTCCAAGGTATGAAAGCTACTTTAAAGGCCCTCCACATCTACAGATCTACACACCTTTAGTTCATTCACAAGCTAAGCCCCTTGTCGCAGATGCATTCATGGCTTCTTTTGACCTGAAATGATCATTGAAAAGTAAAAACACTGTAATGGGATATTTACAGTGTAATAATCAGTAGAGTTTGGTATGCACAATGAAACAAATCAGTGGTTGATGAAATACAAATTCAAAATGAAATCCAAATGTCAAATAATAGTCTGTGAATTTCCAAAAGAAAATTAAATGCCTTTTTAAACAATTATTATAAATTATTATATATAATAAGCAGAAAATCTTTGCAGAATTGGCAGAGATTTGCAGAGATTTTCTGTGCTGACACTTGGTGGTGCTAGCGTTAAGAGCAGAGTGTGACATGCTGACCTTGGTCACATGGACATGTGGTGTGTGGCTCATCTCTGACAGGGTGTCTGTAATTGGCGCCTCCACAAGCAGAGTAAAGTGAGTGAGATTAACCATTGCATCAGAATACATTACTGTAATACTAAAAAATTAAATGCATTTTCAAACAATTAAACAATGAAAACTGCAAACACTCTAGAGATTATGTACATCACCCGTCTAAAGTGTATTCTACTGAATGTAAATTGTGTTCGTTTTTAAATGTAAAGTTCTTTGCACTAGGACTTGTGACCATCTGTAACTTGTTGATTTAAATTGCGCTAAGTGGAAAGTATTCCCAGAGCACTTTTCCCTCCCATTTCCCTCCCATTTTGTTATGTTACAGATTTTCCAAAAAGGATTAAATGCATTTTGTTCCTCAGAATTCTTTACACAACACCCCATACTGTCAATATTTTTACAGAATGTCTCACACCTTACCTATCGGAAGAGATTTTCCATGCTGACACTTGGTGGCGCTAGCGTTAAGAGCAGAGTGCGACATGCTGACCTTGGTCACATGGACATGTGGTGTGTGGCTCATCTCTGACAGGGTGTCAGTAATTGGCGCCTCCCCTTCACGAGCAGAGTAAATCCTACAATCTGTGGGGCGGATGAGGAGTTGTGTGGGAGGTGGATGATGATTTCCCACACACTGTGTTCCCCTGGCAACGCTTACAGTGGTTGGCTGACTTCATACGTATTGAAGGAGTCATGCAGCAGTATTTGCTGTCATTGATCTCTGCAGACGTTGTGCCACGAATTGGAATCAAATTAGCAGTTAGTAAACTCAGTCTAGCACGGTTAAATTCTGGAAAACTGACCAATGTCAGTTTGTTATACTGCTTGTTCTAAATGGGGATTGAAGCTAATGGTCATTGCGCATCCCCACATTGTAATCTAGGTGATGAATCTGGCTCATGCATCCGATTCAACATCTGAACTGATTTGAATAGAGTTCATTTTTAATCTCTCTCTAAAGCAGGAGTTTCAGAATTTCATTCCTAGTCAGTATGGCTGGTAATCCTGATGGTCAGGATGTAAATCATAATTCAACGTATCCTTATCTTATCGCTGTTTCCCTGTCATGTAATAAAATAATTAGTAAAAAATAAGATATCAAATCTGAACTTCATCAATGACACCCTTGTCTTTAATGAACTGGGCACACCATATCAAAGGTTTGATGATGATCAGTTATGCTTAATTATGTTTTAATTTATGATTATAATAATTTCATTGTTAGTTTTCCTAATTCTTTGCACAGATCACCTTCCCTGCACCCCCTATATCTCACAACAACAGAAACTGTGACCATAAAGACTGGTCACAGGCATTTTCAGCAAAGTCTTAATACAATTCGTTATTAATATCGCGTCGTGAGATTGTGTCAGGATACATTACCGGAATACTATGGCCAATAGTGCAGCATGCTTCAGAGTATTAATTTATTTCTGTTTTTATTTAATAAGCACTGCCACTAATCCTTTAGCAAAGGAATAGTGTGATATGTTCCACCTATAATCCCACAGTCAGTACATCACTAATCCCACAACAGCACAATGTACGTCCATGAATATATAAAACAGTGATTAATTAATTATGGTAATGTATAATAGTCAATTACAGTACTTACTAGATGAATTTTGATTGCAAACAGTGACTCAGCCAGGGAATCCCACCCTGACTAACAGTGTCTGAAGCCTGCAGCAGACACTTTGTGGGAGAACGAGTCAAACACTGTCCACCCACAGCCTGTTGAATGGCTGACGCCAAATGAATTTGCTACCGGAACACTGCTTCAGGACCAAAAAAATAGACATTTCCCAAAAGTATCCACAGGATATGTGTCCCTTATATTACAACTGGGTAATTTCAGCGGATGTGGCCCAATATCTCCCTCCATGGGGAAGCCAAAGGTCATCTTGCTAAATATGCCTCACTTGAAGCAGTCCATCCACATTTTAGCGTTTTTTTTTCAATGCTGTTTTTCCAAATGGAGGATATGGCAGATAAACAAATCTATTATTTAATGCCACCATGTAATCTGTTTTAACGCAATTTTGTGAACGATTGGTAGTGATGCCAATCCCAACATTTGAATGCACTGACTATACAGTATTTACACAGTGAAGGGCTGTGAGTTTGGTCTCAATAGCAAAATGTTATTACGCATTGATGACCACAAGGGGTGAAAAAGTAATAAAGCATTTTATTTAACAACAAATTAATTTATAGACAGGAAAGCCATTTTGAGACAGTCCAACACATGAGGGCAAAAAAACGCAGCAGCTGGATCACAAACAGGTCTCTGCGTGACTGGTGATGCTGTGCTTGGTGATTAGTCATTACTGAGGGCTTCAATTGCGTCTGCGGAGCAACAAGGGCCATGATGCCTTTTCTCCTGTAAAGTGCTGAGAGTCCTTGAGTGGCAGCGTGGGTGAGCCATTCGCATCATTTGCCTTTGTGGGGTTTCCCTTCCAGGCAGCATTTCAGTGTGGTGTGTGTTTGGGATGTGCAGGTTCACACGTTGTAAAATTGTGTGTTAAAATATTGAAAAAAAACTCTAGTTGTTTAGCATCAGCATATCAGCTTAAGGAAGGATTTGAGAAATGGTATTCATAAAGCAGTACAAGATTTTTTTAGGCTAAAGATTTCAGGGGGTGCAGCAGCCTGTCCAAGTAATGTCCAAGCAGCCTGTCCAGGTATAACACACACACACATGCACATATACACACAGGGACAATTTCACATTTTTTGAAGGTGTTGAGAGTATGCAAACCCGAAGCAAAGATCACCCAGGTTATATTAATGTGTAACCTGATCCACTCACATTCGCTCACTATCCATAACTGCCAGTCCATCTTGCTTGCACGCTTTTAAATGATGGGAAGAAACTGGAGAACCCAGGGGAAACCCACACAACATGGGGCAGAGGTATGAAGCCACAAAGGCCATAACCAATTCAATTGCTCAAATGCAGTACAAAATTTCCATTCCATTTTGTCCTTGGTGACTCTATGGACACTCCATGTTATTATAAGCTGCTTACAGAATCCAACCGGATGCATTAGTGGACCACTGCCAGTAATCAACTGCCATTAAACACACATCAGACTCCAATAACACTCTTCTTACAATGTTCCCAATTAGAGTTCATATGAAAACATCCTGCTGTTCATCCATCATCCACGTTCTCAGTAAGGGGGTGCACCAGGTTCAGAACAGCATCGCGGAAACCCCTACAGTTTTACACCGAAAGTGTAACCCAAATGATATTCAGAATCACCATCTTTTGCTAAAGTGAAGTATTAACTGATACATTCAGAGAAAACACAGCAAGGTGCAAAAGAATGAAAAGAAAAGGACAGACCAGCTGAATGTATTATCAACTGATTCTAATGAAAGAAGTTCAATATCACAATTTTAAAAAATCACTAAAATCTCCTGATTAGCAAAGTAGAACAGGTAGAACATTGAAACAGGTAGAACATTAATATCAGTTAAACAAATGGACCAGTTTGTCACTCTGCCAAACACTGACATTTTTTTTTCTTTAATATTAACAATAATAGTATGTGAAAGGAAGGACGCATAAGGCATTTAGCAAATAATATGGGTTAAAAACAAGATGATTATTTACAAATGCACAGGCATTTTAAAATGCATTTACTGGCAGCATCTGTCATGTAATTGATACAAGGGCAGATTATTCATGAATTCTACCATCTTACTAAACAGCTGCCACTATCTGAATCGGTGAGCCCACAGCACTGTGTGTTTGAAACTGACTCAATGTAGAACACATTTAATCTAGACATCTATTTTTTTTTTTTTTTTTTGCATTTGGCTTCATCCAGAGATGCGCCCTGTTGTTTTGTTCATATTCTGTGCGTCTTTAGTGATCTGTGTTGTAGCCACTCCGTTGGGAGATGAATAGCTATCAGCCATATGGCACGAAACCCAGCATTGTCTGGAGCCCCAACAACCATTTTACTTTAATAACACTTTTTAATAACACTTCAGTTTATGAAACCAGTGAAATGTAACAGGATTGAATTCTCACACAGGTGAACATTTATTCAGTACATCCTTGCATTCAGATAAGGATATTAGTCCTTCGTTATGGATCCTGAGCAGTGAAGAAACTTGGCTGTTTATCTGTGGTTTACCACACTTCCCTTGGTCAATGCAAATTTTGTAGAAAGCAATCTGAATAGTCCACCAGCAGCACACTTCGCTTCGAGAGGGATAATTGTTTTCTGTTGACTGTCTACAGTTCTTTGAATGTCAGCCAATATATGGTGTAAATCAATAAAGAAAGACGCTGGGGAGGCCCAGGAAATACCAGGAAAAAGCGTCTCTGGGCTCCCTTTTCCTACTCTTTTCCCAAAACATCCTCACTGTAGAGAGGGAAGGGGGAGTGTGGAAATGGCATTTCCCACTGTCATCACAGTCATGAGGGCAGCCGACGTCACAGGGTTTTTTTACCTTAATTTTCCAAATAGCCATTTCAGTACATGGTGAATTAGTCATTGTTTTTTGTATTGAATGTCATTTTAAAGAATGTCCCTTATATATGACACCCCTATATATATAATATAAGGAGCCTTCTCATGGTAACAGCCCGAGTACATTGCTCTGCTGAGGAGGGTTTATGAATACAAGAGATCAACACATGAGAACGTTTAGTCCAAGAAATCCAGAGATAAGACAGAACAGTCACATGGTAAATCCATAAAAACAGCCAAGCCTGGCAGCCTGATGAGATTCAGTTTAATTGTATTATATAATCCAGATAGTATACAGGGAGTGCAGAATTATTAGGCAAGTTGTATTTTTGAGGAATAATTTTATTATTGAAAAACAACCATGTTCTCAATGAACCCAAAAAACTCATTAATATCAAAGCTGAATGTTTTTGAAAGTAGTTTTTAGTTTGTTTTTATTTTTAGCTATTTTAGGGGGATATCTGTGTGTGCAGGTGACTATTACTGTGCATAATTATTAGGCAACTTAACAAAAAACAAATATATACCCATTTCAATTATTTATTTTTACCAGTGAAACCAATATAACATCTCCACATTCACAAATATACATTTCTGACATTCAAAAACAAAACAAAAACAAATCAGCGACCAATATAGCCACCTTTCTTTGCAAGGACACTCAAAAGCCTGCCATCCATGGATTCTGTCAGTGTTTTGATCTGTTCACCATCAACATTGCGTGCAGCAGCAACCACAGCCTCCCAGACACTGTTCAGAGAGTTGTACTGTTTTCCCTCCTTGTAAATCTCACATTTGATGATGGACCACAGGTTCTCAATGGGGTTCAGATCAGGTGAACAAGGAGGCCATGTCATTAGTTTTTCTTCGTTTATACCCTTTCTTGCCAGCCACGCTGTGGAGTACTTGGACGCGTGTGATGGAGCATTGTCCTGCATGAAAATCATGTTTTTCTTGAAAGATGCAGACTTTCTGTACCACTTCTTGAAGAAGGTGTCTTCCAGAAACTGGCAGTAGGACTGGGAGTTGAGCTTGACTCCATCCTCAACCCGAAAAGGCCCCACAAGCTCATCTTTGATGATACCAGCCCAAACCAGTACTCCACCTCCACCTTGCTGGCGTCTGAGTTGGACTGGAGCTCTCTGCCCTTTACCAATCCAGCCACGGGCCCATCCATCTGGCCCATCAAGACTCACTCTCATTTCATCAGTCCAAAAAACCTTAGAAAAATCAGTCTTGAGATATTTCTTGGCCCATTCTTGACGTTTCAGCTTGTGTGTCTAGTTCTTCTTTTGACCCATTTTGCCAAAGGAAAGGACGTTGCCTAATAATTATGCACACCTGACATAGGGTGTGGATGTCATTAGACCACACCCCTTCTCATTACAGAGATGCACATCACCTAATATGCTTAACTGGTAGTAGGCTATACAGCTTGGAGTAAGACAACATGCATGAAGAGGATGATGTGGACAAAATACTCATTTGCCTAATAATTCTGCACTCCCTGTACAGTTTACTGAAAGGGTATTTCTGTCTCCATTTTTGTTTAGTTCAACACATAAAGGTTCAACAATAAAGGTTTATTATGTTCAATTAATTTCACATAAAGCTGAAATCAAAGAAACCTAGAGTCAGTCACTTTGTAATGTGCAAGCAGGATCAGATGCTTTTGGCCTAGTTCTTCTATTGCTTGGCATGTTTGCCTCATGAATACTCAAAAGACTGAAAATACTGAAACTGCATTGACTATATGTCTTACATAAATGGCGCTTTTATGTGCATCTGAAAAGAAGTAGTAGTGAAGAAAGCCAATGGTTACAATAACTAGTCATCAGCTCAAGGTGCTATTTGGGCTATTTTCTCCAAAATGGATAGAGTCACATAATCGCAATACAGAAAAGAGGACATATTGTGCCTTAAATTAGTAGTCTGCTCTGATTTTGATGTTTTACTAGGTTAAAGTGACACGAACTGGAAGATTGTGAAGACTGGCGATCATCTGGGTCAGCGGGCCACAGTCATTGAATCACAGCCATGTCCTCATTGTTTGTTTGTTTGTTTGTTTCCCTTTCGACCTTGTACCTTAAAAAATATGTTCTATAAAAAATATATATATACCATCAAGTGCAGTGCAGTGCAATGCTTTTAAACTCATAAAAGAACATTTGTTCTGGTTGTATAAGTGGAAGGCTGGAAGGTTCATGGATCAAATCCCGAGCCGCCAAGGTGCCACTGAACAAAGCACTGTCCCCCCACACTGCTCCCCGGGCGCCTGTCATGGCTGCCCACTGCTCACCAAGGGAGATGGTTAAAAGCAGAGGACACATTTCGTTGGCACTTGATTTCCATTGATTCTGAAATGGATCTAATCCATTGATTAGACCATTGTGCATGAATCTTTCCCTAATTTTGCCAGCTGCATAAAAATTCTTATTAAATTCACAAGCTAGACATTTTTTATAAGATTTACATCTATTCAAGAAAAAAATTAAGACTATAGAAGATATAGTCTTGGCACCTTGGCAGATTGGTATTCGAACCGGCAACCTGATTATTAGGCCGCTTCCTTAACAACTGCAAAGAGAAAGCATGGCCCACGAGGATCATGTTGACGGTATGTTCTTTTCTTTTTCGTTTGAATGCATAACAGAGCTATTCGAATGTTACTGCATCCCTGTAGGCCTAATTCTTTGATGCCTCCACTACTGTCTGAACATCCCTCCAGCATCAGAACATTGACTCTGCTAGCCTCTGCTGCTTCTGACTGTGTAGACTGAGAAGCTGAATCACTCACTGGCACAGATGGTTTTGACAAGCTTTATTTTGCTCTCATGCTTGACGAGTTTATAGATGATTAACTGCACGTGCTGTGTGTGTTGCTTCATTCTCATGTTAATGACCACATTACCACATTCTGACAGTATAAATAATTAATTATAGAGATAAAAAAAAATAAACAATACAACCAATACATAAACATTACATGTGGGTAAACAAGAATGACCCTACGATGCTCATGTTCATATCACAGAAACGCAATATGATACCAGTAAAGTAAAGTGGAGTGGAAAGTTTCAGAAAAGGACACATCCACTAAAAGCAGACATCCACTGGCATGAGGCCCAAACGTATCCAAGGCAAAGTGTTCCCAAATGTCATGTGCTGCCCTGGCTGCAGTGTTGCACTCGGACACCATGTTCATTTTTATTTGATTTCAGTAGCACATATAATAATTCAAATATTCACGTTTGGACACACAAATCAATTAAAAATTCTAAGAAGTTAGCTGCTAATCTGTATGGATAATCCACAATCATGTTAAAAGCAATGTTGACAATAGATGAGTATTTTTTGAAAAGGTGCATTTTAATAATTAGCAAACTTTTGGTTTTATTGTCTTAATATTTGATGTTTTTTGGAAAGCTTAACCTTAAACACAAACCTTTTGAAAGGATCCTCTATGCAAGGCCCCTGTGTCTTCTCATAATTGTTCTTCAAAATAATTCTTGGTCTGCATTTGGTTTCTAGTTTCACATTTTGTGTATATTGTTTAAAGGGGATTATTGCTGATGTTTTGACTGGACTTCAGTGTATATGCTATGTAACTGTTAAAATGTTCAGTGGTTACGTGTTAGTTGTTCTTTGTCTTGGCCATGGAGAAGCAAGAAGTAAGAATTTTGTTGCACCTCGTACACTCTACTCTGTATTCTCAGTTTTTTAATGGTATGCATGTAACAGTCTTCTTACATGTTAAATGTATTCAACTAATTGTTCGCAAAAGGTATCATGTCTAAAAAGTGTAGTTTTAAATAGCATGCTAGTGTAGGTTCATAGACTGGAAAACAATAAACAGTCCCATTAAAGTGGCATTAATTCCGTGTAACAGCATAATAAGGTGTGCGTACATCGACCGAGTGTGATGATGAAAAGAGCAGTGCGGGGAGGTACTGGGCTATGTGAGTGAATCACGGCAATCAGCCGGCCCACTGTAAGACTCCCCCTCCTCCCACAGGCCTCAACGTCATTGGCTGAGAGAAGGGATGTCGTAGTCTGGGCTACAGCATAAAAAGGCCCGTTCTCCCAGGCTTCAGGCAGGATGCAACTCAGATTTAAGTGACTGCAGACAGCCGCTTGTTGGAGCACTACAGTAAACAAGGAGCCGTGATTTCCGCCTGGGAGACTTGTTATCTGTCATCATGTGCCGAGGACTAGAATCCCTGCCAACGCTGTGTCTGGAATGGTATGCCTCACGTTTTCAATGTCACAGCCGCAAATGCATTAAGAGCAGATCTACAATGTGATTGTGATGCTGACATATGATTTTATCTTTTGTCAGGGCAAAGGAGCTGAGAGCTCATTTCGGAAACATCCGTCACAAGCAAGAGCTTTGTCATTTCCACAGAACTAGCAAACAAATGTAAGTGGGGATTCTGCCCTTCTGGATTATGAAATTCTGATGAATTATAAATATAATCTGTATGTAACATATCTGCTTATTTCTCAGGATGGCGTCTGACGAACCTTTAAAATGGAGAGAGTCCTTTCAAGACCTTCTTTCTAACAAACGTGTGTATGCATTATTTTTCACCACAGACTGCATGAAATTCATCTTTAACACCACAATTTAAAAAAAAAACCTTTTTTCATGTTTTTTCTAGATGGCCTATGTGCCTTCTCTGCCTTCTTGGTCTCTGAGTACAGTGCTGAGAACATGGCTTTCTACCTGGCCTGTGAGGACTACATTAACACCAAGTCTTCCTCCAAGCTGCCTGCCAAAGCCAGGAAAATCTACGATGAGTTCATTGGATCTGAGGCACCACGAGAGGTAGCTATTGTTATACAAAACTGTACTGCACAAATGCACACTGGACTCTAAAAATGATTCTCTTAAACAGGTTAACCTAGATCATGAGACCAAAAATGTTACCAAGAAGAACCTGGAGCACCCCACCCATTCATGTTTTGATCTGGCCAGGAGCAAGATCTACTCTCTCATGGAGAAGGACTGCTACCCACGGTTTCTGAAGTCTGCTGCTTACAAGGACCTCAGCAGACAACTAGCAGGTTAATCTTGACCCATTCAAGACCTGTGCACACCATACACATTAAAGCAATTGTTGCCAAGTGTAAGGAGTCACACCTTATGATGGGCATGTGGGCATAATGCCAATGAGAGTCGTTCATCTCAGCAAGGGCCATGAACCCACTCAAGAAAATGAGATACTGAGATTTGTACAGTTAGCCAGGAACATGAGGCGAGGATAGGAAGCACTTTCAACCTGGACTGACTGGAAATGAAGAGGAGCCTCCAGGAAGAGGTCAGCTGTTCCATTAGTGCCAAGGTCATTCAGGAACGCTAAGCTGTCTTTCATAAGGACTGACTTCCTCTCATATTTATTGTGACTTATGAGTGATTACTATTTATTACTGTTCTGTACAAAGAAGTGTCCTTTTCAGGTATTTATGTGTGATATCTTATGAAGACTTATTTCTTATGAAGTTTATTTAAATTAGGTTAATATACATATATATATAAATTTGTTGTTTTTTTAGCTAACATGTGTCATATTTGCATGTATTGTGTGTGATTTGAAAATCACAATGCCAAGAATAATAAAAAAAATAGAAATTTCTCTCCCAACCTCTTCTGCTTTCTTACACTTTATACACCCGCATGCATTGACCTAAAGTAAATCCATTAGAATAGGTCTAAATCACTTCAGATGCAACAAGCAGAAAATGGCCTTGGCTGGCCATATGGCACCTTTTTTAAACCTGAGCCAATTAACACAAACCAAAGTCCGTCCACATGGAAAAACAACAACATCACAGCACGCAAAAACCTCTTTACTGGCATATTAAGTGTTCTTAAGGTGTTTTTTCTAAGCAAAAAAAGAGAAGCACAGCGCCGAGTGGGAGCAGGTCTCCATGGAGACCACTCGCCCACTCACCGCCTCCTCAGGCCCCTTTACCTCTGTGCTGCACAGCCACTGTCTCTGTAAGACACACGGGTGTGCCGAGTGAGTGATCATGCTGCCGTCCTCCCTTTTATTTTTAAGTTTATTCCATTCGATGTGACGCTTGACCTGTGAGCAGGTTGTTGTTTTGGCTTTGGAATTAAAGAAACAATTGACAATAATTGTTCTCAGTGTTCATTAATCGTGTGACCGAATGTTAAATTACAGGAGATTTATGATGTGCTGAATAAATGAGATTTAAATTCTCCAAAATAAGTATAGATTTTACATTTTAATTGTTCAAGCACTTTTTTTTTTTATCCTCTTCTTTTTGCTTTCTAGGACATTGTGATACAAGCAAACCAGCCAGCTAATGGTCTCTGCTGTGGGCAGTCATCTTTTATCTAAAGTTTTCTACTACTCTGTGTAAGATCCGTTTTCAGAAGAGAATCTCCCTTCTGTCATCTCCCTCATCCCTCAGAAGCACGCAGCACAGATGGATCCATCAAACTAAATGTAAAACACAGTAGGAGGTGTGAATTAAGAGACAACTGCCTGCAGTAAGAGACATTTGAAAGAAACATGATCACACCGCCAGATAAAACACTACAGCGGCGAAGTAGTATTAACTGATACAAATGGTTATGATCATCACGTGCGACAGTATCACAGAATAATGCCCCAGTGCTGGCTTACAATAAAATATGTATTTAGCTGCCATTGGAGTTAAGGAAACTGTCATGTGAAAATGACCTTTATTAAGCTTCAGAATATGTACAGTGTCATAAGTTGATATACTGATGCACACCTCCAAGATCATGAGTTTGAATCCAGGCTTGTGCATGCAGTGCGCATTTTCCTTCCCGTGTTTAAACGGGTTTCCTCCGGGTTCTCCATTCCCCCCAGCCATCCAACGACATCCACCACAAAATAGTGGATGACAGTGAATATTAAACAAAATTCACATACCTACTGAATGTTTCTGCACCAAAATGACAGGTTGACAAGCTTCCTGGCAGCTTTTAGATGAAGACACCCCCCCTCTCCTTTCTGTTGTTCTTCACACCTCACCTTTGCTGTTAGTTCTGTTGTGGCATTTTCACTTCGGTTCAGGCTACAGTTCATTCTGGGGTGAATTCCCATCACAGGGTTTGGCATGAAATCTGGACCATATAAGCATACACACGCTCAATGTCATATGTTTGAGGTTTATTTGCATAAACAAACCCCAATACCATCAAGATGCAAAATGCACATTTTCGAACAGGCGGTGGCGGCAGTTTTCTAATGATGTGTGGCAAATTCAGTCCTGATCAAATGGATGCGGCTGTCAATGCTGCTCACAGAAACTCTCATCTTGCTGTCAGTTTACAGTCATTGAGGATCATCATAAATTAAAGGACCCTGGAAATGTTGTCATAATGGGATATTATATATAATAATATTTTCACAAAACAAATTTTATAAAATTCTACTTCTAAATCCCAGGAGCACATGTTCTCAGAACAGAGTTGGGCTGGTTGGTTAGACTGTTGAGAACTGTCATTCTGGTGGACCTTTCATGAACTTGGAATTCCAGATTACCTGTAATTCTTCTCTGTCCACAGAATAATAAATGGTTTCATCAGCAGCATGTTTCTTAATTGAAAATTACTAATTGTTTCTGGTGACAAAGTCAGAATGGTCTTAGATCTAAAATAATATTTACGCCATTTATTTACCAGTACTGCCAAAGGTGCAGACTGATTGATTGATTGTTTAAAAAAGTGCTGTCTTTGAATGGATGCGATTCTGAAATAATTATGGTCACTTTGACACACAGATAACAAGGCCCTTGACTCATTTTGGATCAAGATCCTATACAATCTGGTACAAAAAGTAAAAAGACACAGTTTTTCAGTCGACTCCCATACCAACAACAGAATCTTGTGTCAGATTTTAGGCTGCCCCTGCAACACATCTGGGTTTATTTATAGCCTTCTGCTGTTGGATGACGCAAATTAATCTCCTGGAAAAAAAATAATAAAGTGTATGATGCGCATGCGCAAAATATTCACGCATACGTCAGACAAGTTTAATTTTTTTAAGACATAAAGCAGAGCGACTTACTGTTGTACTGCAATTTTAAAGAAAATTGCACGGTGCTTCAGTAACAGTCGTTTCGTGGCGTTGTGAGCACCCATTCATTAGCACCAGAGAGCTGTCACTGCGCCCTGTTAATTATCCTGGCACCAATTATTAAACTGGACTGGGCGCAGCCCGAGTACTTCCGCGTTCCCGCCGCCAGGTGTCCCTGCTCGTCCTTCCCCATCGAGGTGTTTACTTCCTCCTGTTCGGCACCTCTGAGATGTTCCTCCAGGAACAGGTGGGACTTCACATCGATCGCGCCCTAGCGGCGCCATTTGGTTTTACGCACGGAACGGCGCCGGGCAGCTGCGGCAGGGCGCATGCGCTCTGGGGACAGAGACGCGCCGATGGCTTGCCGTCGGGCTGCCGGGGGATGAAGATGTTCGCGGCGAGGGATGAGTGTGTTTCTCTGCCGTCTCGTTACAGCTGTGCGATGGACGCCGTGAGAACGAAGCCAGGCTTCCCGCGAACCCACTGTCCGCGTCGTGCCGGACGCCTTCAGGGCTGAAATCCGGTAGGGTCGCCCGGGGCTGATCATTCACGCTGTAAAAAAAATTAAAAAAAAAAAAGCTGTGTTCAGCATTTGGAGATGTCGTGCATGTTGGGAACTTCGCCGGCGTAATGTCTGAGAAGAGCAAGTACAACCTGGTGGACGACGTGGTACATGACCCGCGGCTTCCAGGGCAGCAGGACGAGGCGTTTGAACACGGGCTCATTTTTGACGTCAAGGTAAATCAAATCATTTAATTTTCATTTTTTTATTGCCCCTCGGGGACAAATGACGTTCTTCGAATTGGATTGAGTATAACACATCATATGACATTGTTGAGAAGTATTTCTTTTTTTAAGTACATAGGCAGTTTGGATGTTGTGAGACCCAGTAACCGGATGGACATATTGGCAGCAATGAGGAGAATACGAGTAAGTCTGTTTCTCTTAATAATTCCTGTTCAAAGAGCATGATGCTTCACTTTTATCACACAGCCCACATGTGGATGGAAGGAACAAAGACTGTAAACCCATGAAATGTATCATTTTCCTCCCATTGGAGGAACTTATTTAGTGTGTGCGTGTTCCTCTCTGAAATAAAACACATTTCATGCCTGGACCCTGCTCGGGCTTGATGTTTTATTTACAGTCGGCTCTTGGCACAGATGCCAGTGCAGTATAAAACCTTGGACAGCTGTGTGTATTTTGCTCCACGTTGCCAGATCTTCTGCACTTTCCCTGGGCACTCATGTTGCTTCGATGATTTGATTTTTGCCATAGGGTGCAACTGGAGGTGGATGTAAAATTCTGATCTTGACTGCCAAGTTTTTATCAGATTGTGAATCACCTAGTTTGATGTCTATTGATTGCATGTTGCATGTTTGTATTTTATTATTACAGTTTGAGATTATTAAATGTGTTTTTCTAGTATGAGTTCAAAGTGAAGAACATCAAGAAGACAAAAGTCAACATCATTGTGTCGGTTGATGGGGTCAAGGTGGTTTTGCGAAGAAAGAAAAAGGTGAAGGTGAGGCTCCTGTGTGGTGGTCTTACTGATATATGGTGCTTACATGCACCATTTCATATTAATTAATAATTGGCATTATATCCCAATATTAAATGAGGTTTCTGCTGTTTCTCACAGACAAAGGAGAGGTGCTTGGGTGACAGCCATCCAGTCACGCTTACCCAGGACCCAATATACAGGTAACTGTGTTACATGGGTAAAAACCATCTACTGATTTTTATTTCTCATCAGATTAAATTTTTATACTGTCAATGTTGAATTTTGTAAATATTCATAGTCCCATATTGATCAATAAAAAATTAACAAGACAAATAGAACTAATGTTCTAAAAGTCAGATGATTCTGCACACGTCACAAAGTACAACCCAGTAGCCAGAATGTATAGTCAATAAATGAGGCTACGTGCTGAGCTCTCCAATTATTAAAATGACAGTTATTAGCTCTGCGTGGTCTCTGACCTTTTATATTCTCGAGAACACATGGAGACAAACAGTGATGAAGGAGCACTGCTGTTGTAATATGTCACAAATTACAGAAACAAGGGGCTAATTAGCATGTGGAATAATACGTCGCCATGGCAATAATATTTCCAGATTTTTGTATAGCTTCCTGTGGTGGTTTAATTTCTCTTTTCATATTTTCTGTCAACAATTAGGATTTTCTACGTTTCTCATGACTCACAAGACATGAAAATTTTCAGCTACATTGCACGAGAGGGCCAGAGCAATGTTTTTCGGTGTTATGTTTTCAAATCTAAGAAAAAGGTAAGAGAAACTTCTATATAAGATTGAAGGAAAGTTGAAAGTATACAGAACTATACAGTTATGTAGAATCAAGTCTGGGCTTCTTGCATGAAAGTGATTTAATGAAAATATAAACCTGATCATGTGCCCCCCATTAATTGCTGGCTGCAGGTAGTTTCAGTTTTGGATTTCCAGAATTGTTTAGATGCCTCAAGCAGAAACCTCTCAGGGTAAAACTGAGGACAGTCTCCACACTGTTCTGCTATGTAATGAGCACATCAGTCGTTATGACACCCTGTTTTGGTGCAAGTCACACCTCAATGAATAAACACCTTCCTTTCTCTTCCATCCCTATCTCTGTCCTGCATATCAATTCAAGCACTCTTTCAGAATGGAAAATCAATAAAGCGCAATGTAATAGGAAAATGTGCTGTTTTTCCTCTCCGTTTCGTCTCTATCAGACTCAAGCCATGCAGATCGTGCGGACTGTGGGCCAGGCCTTTGAGGTCTGTCACAAGCTGAGCCTTGAAAAAACAGATGAGTTATTAGGTGACCCACCTTTCATTGTGCCTGTAAAACACCTGCAAGCTGTGCTGAGATACAGTATCTGTACTGATATATGTACATATATACTGATAAATATGTACTGATATATGATGTACTGTGTGGGGTAATGCTGCTGAAGATGAAATGTATCTGTATGTTGTGGTAGCTTAATGTAAAGTTAGGGCAGGGGGAGTGTGATGGCTCTGGGGTAAAGTCTGACAGATGCTCAGATACCCCAAGGCATCTGTGGGAAGGACAAGTCTCAAACATTCTTGACCCATCTTCTCTTTCTAACAGCATGGATGGTGAAGAGAGATGAAGACAAGACAACAGAGGGCAAAGACAATGTTCCTGACAGCACAGCAGATGATGTGGGCAACTCTAAGAAGGCAAGGAAGATACAGAATATACTCTTGTTACGAACTACCCCCTGGTCTAGATTTGAGTGTTGCAAGTGTTTTAAGTAAAAGTGTAGCCAAAGTGTACGAAAATAGAGGCAGAAGCTTATTTCTATTATATACACTATATACATACACAGGCGAAACCACCGTGGCAGGGACAATAAATTGCGCTAAAGCAAAGAAATAAATATTAATAGTGCTAAAAAAAATCCCTAGTCCTAACTGATAATAACACACTGACTACCTGGTGCCTGGGTTCACCAGTCCACAGTAGAGTGAGATTGCTGGAGCTGCTTACCAGCGTACACTCACCAGGACAGTCTAAATGTATCAATAATAAGAACAATAATAACAAAAACAACAATCTTAACACTACTAGGGAAAATATGAATAATAATAATAACACACACACACATACATATATTATGAGGCATCCCCTAGGCCATATATCAAGAAAAACTTGCACGTGCACCACATTTCCTCATACATCTAAATACAAAGCTCACACATACACACTATATTCTTCAAAAATGTAATGTGTGATGTGCACAAAAAACTATGTGAATGTGTGCATGGCAGAAGTAGAATGTATGTGAGGAAAAATTGGTGCGTTTGCTAGCTTTGTATGTAGATGCATGAGGAAACGGTTGTATATGTGTGAGCTTTTTATATATGGCCTAGGAGGTTTATATATATATAAAAATACATGGTAGCGATGTGTAAATTGCTGCAATTAATTTATAAATCCATAAATACACTAAAATAAAGCACAATTAATGCAACTGTCCGTACTTCAAAATGGCTGGTTCAAATGCACACACAGTATCCCTACTAGCTGGTCTACCTCTATGTAACATCCGACCTCTACAACTCATACAAAATGCAGCAGCACGACTGATCTTTAACCTTCAGAAATTCTCCCACACCACCCCTCTGCTGCGTTCCCTCCACTGGCTCGCAGTAGCTGCACGCATCAGGTTCAAAATACTAAAGCCAAAGCCAAACATGGAGTTGCACCATCCTACCTCACAGCCCTTATTACACCTTGAACTGCACCTCGTATACTCCAAGCCTCCAGTACTGCTCGCCTGGTCTCTCCATCTCTGAAGGTAAAAGGAAGACATTCATCTAGACTCTTCTCCGTCTTGGCCTCTTGGTAGTGGAATGAACTTCCCCTCAAAGTCAGAACAGCACAGTCACTGAGTATTTTCAAACGGCAGCTCAATACCTTCCTCTTTAGAGAATATTTAGATTAACTTGTAACCTTCTTATTGTCTAACTTATGTACAGAATCTACAACAATAGTGAATAAAAAGATTGTATTCATAGTTGGCAGTCCTAATGAACCGGAACTAATCACTTCATCGATGGTAACTTGAAAGCATGTTGTAAAACTGAGAGGAGAATGGAGTAAAAAAACTCTCTCTCTACACACAAAAGCACTGTATTCAAACCACTCCAACTTGATGTTACCTGGCAGAAAGAGGCATGGTACAATATGATGATGAACCGTTTCTAATTTATTAACACCAGTAAATTATTATTGCAGTTACATGTGAATATTGTATGTAAAAAGGTATTATTACAGAGAAAACCAAAATGAAAGACAGGAGTAAAAGATAGAAAAAGACAGTACAGCCGGAACCAAGCTTTAGCGACATCACCTGATCCAGGAGAAAAATGAGAGGAGAGAGAAGACTCGAAAACCGGAAAAATCGGTTTCGATGGAAGAGCAGCTGAGAAAGAAAGTGAACTCCCCCACACATGAACAATCCTTTATACACCTGGCATACAGGAAGCTGTCACAGACCAATCAGAACCTGTTGTTTCTGAAGTCACGCCCCCGGTGCCTCCCGTCTGGGGAAGACAAAGAGAGCAGCCGGTCCCGACGGCCGGCACCTCACACTTTTGGCTCGGGGGAGGGCCGCCAAATGTTGCAATGCCGTTCGACAAAGACATGCAAAAACGGAGGTGTTGAATCTCCATGCACAACAAAAGCACAGAAATGTCATGGCTCCGCGATGTCCCATCTTACAATGTTGTAAGTTGCTCTGAATAAGGGTGTCTGCCAAATGCCGTAAATGTAAATGTATGTGACATCTTTTTTGTGTGTGTTTGCTGCCATTGCAGATGCAGGAGAACATACTTTGTAACTGTTGTAACATTTTGTAACTGTTGTTTTACAGGACACTTTAGCAGCTCAGCAACACAGCCAGGCCACAGATGGCATGGCCCTGCCGGTGGACCAGCATGTCCAGCTGCTGCAAAAGCAGCTTCAGCAGCAGGAGCAGAAGACCCAGGCGGCCACTGCGCAGGCATGGAGGCATTAAGATATCTACAGATCTGTCATTATGTAACTTCAACCCTTAGAGCCCAGCATTCAGATCCACAGACAGCGTGTCTTGATGATTCAGTAATTATAACAATGAACACAATCCAAAACTAGTTAAAAACTGAATAAACAAAGCATGTCAAGTAGTAAAACCAGATGAAATACCTACAAAACACAGCAAAGAACAACTGATTATAATGAGGAAAACATGAAATTAGGAAAAGTTCCAGAAACAATGTCCAAAGATTGTTTTTCTGTGTGTGCTGTTAAGTTTTGGTGTGCCTGTATGTGTGTGTGCAGGTGGCCCTTCTCCAGCAGCAGCTGTCAGTCGAGGTGACAGCACGGTCCGAGGCTCAGGCCAGAGTGCAGAAGCTGCTGCTTCAGAACTCAGAGCTCCTGCAGCATCTGTCTCTCCTGGTCAAACATATGCAGGATCTGGAGCTGAGGGTGTCGGCACACTCCTCCAGTGAGTCCAGCCTTTACTCCCTCTACGATTTGGAAAAGGGAGACACATTTTCAAAATGTGTTACTGTAAGGCCATTAAAACATTATTACAGCCTCCATAGACAGCTGTATACATCTAGCTTGCTTCAATTTTAATAGCTTGTTCCATAAAGGTGGAATATAATGTAAATGAAAGTAATACAATTTGCACAGCCCTAATAAACAATACTACAGTTATTGTATGTAATACAAAAAAGTTAAACCTTTAACTGTAATACATTTCTGATATAATTAACATGTGTTTATGATATTTCTATTTTTGCCCCCAGTGGGGTCCCAGGACAGCCTGTTGGAGATAGCTCTGCGTCCCAACATGCCATGTGGCGCGTACTCAACCCGTACACAGGACAGGCAATTGGAAACCAAGTCCTGTATGTCCCAGCTGGTGGATTTTGGCTTCTTCCCAGAGCCGCCGGATGAGGGACGAAAGTCGGACCAGGACCGTGACTCGGGCCAAGGGGACGCTGATGGATCCTTGGCTGTGGGCTCCCCTCCAGAGGACCGGTTTCTGAGAGGCCTGGAGATCCCTGGATTTAGGGAGTCTGGCATTGCCTCAGAGTATGAGTCCAACACAGATGAGAGTGATGAACGGGACAGCTAGTGCACCTCCTCAGCAGTGTCACACACTGCATGGGACAGTGTATGAATCTATCGCTCCCTCATATAGCACTGTGATCATCAGCAAAATATTTACAGAAAAATATTTAGAGAAACTGCCTGCAATGTGTGCATATGTCCATGGAATTGTTCTTTTTCTTCTCTTAAGTGCATGTTGAATGTCAGTGCCAGATCAGACATAATGTCCAAATGTAAACTGATCTTTGTGTCCTTGGATGGTCATTTACTAAATAAAAACTTTTCTGCTATTCTGCTAAAGTGATTTTTTTTATTGATATTTTTGGGTGGTTTTTTTACTGTACAGGATTCATTTTAAATCTGTTGACTCAAATAGGATTTTACATGTTTATTGTGTGTAGCAGGGGCCTGCACCATAACAACCACATATGTGATCCTGTCAGGACACACAACCTTTTGTGCACATGGGTTGTTTCCTATGGTCTAGTGCCACCTCTTAGTATTTTTAGAACCTCAGATATTAAAGTGATCGTTGAATCTCTCATTTATCATCATGAAATGCAAATGAATGCTGGGTAAAATGTCACAGCATGAATAAACTGTCTAGCCTTCAAGTGTGAGTAGCTAAGCGGCTTCCTTACAAATCCACTATAAACAGCAACAGGCCGTAATTGAAACCTTATGTACTTCAGGTGGAATTCTGGGACAGCTGGCATCATCCCAGGTTTCCCAAACTCTCAACCTTTCATTTGGCTTCTCCTCCTGCTGTTGCAGCTCTGATCTTCTCCTGCATTGCACTTTTGGAAACGGGAGTCTGGGCTTTTTTTATGGATGTTAATCAGTATTACAGGCTTGGAACAATGAAACAAAACGCTGAATAATTCATATGTAAGTACATTTATATTATGCACATAAGTCTAATTACCAGTTTGCTGCAAATAAAATTAATCCTAGTTATAATATTTATTCTGAAATATAGTCGTGACTGATAAACCTTTTCATCTTTTTGTAATTACAAAAACTGTAACTGTCAGTCAGGTATATGTGTGAAAAGCCTTTATAGTGCAGTTGTAAATGTAATTGATTTCAAACAATAATTTCATTTTGTTTATGTTTTGGTTTATAATTTTTCTTAGGGAATACATAAAATAAAGATAAATTCTGCTGGGATGTATGGATGTATTAAGTAATGTAACGTGTTTGTGACTGCATGTGAAGGTATGGGCTCCAGCGTGGGGTACAGTATAATGGTACAGTGTTACACCGAATTCCCGCCTTGCCTCAGGAATGACTGTATATACATTACACCCCCCTCACTGCATTTTGCAAGATAAATAAGTGTATAAGTAAGCACATTTTGGAGTGTATATTTTGAGGACAGTTGACCTGTTATCTGCATGTTCAGAAGTAAAATGTACATAACCCTTTAAAAACAAATGTGTGATTGTTGGAACTACCTGATCTACAGAGGACTAGTTCAGTCTGTCCTTTATATACACTGGACAGACCATAAATTGATATTTATCTGTTAAACGCTTTTTGTTTAGGAATGTTTATTAAATCTTCCTAGATTATGTTTTCTCATGTTTTCGACTGTGGTCCTTTTCTCAACAAACACTAATCTAGGATTTTATGAGAGAGCTTTTTCTTAGAAATCCATAAAGGGTGTGTGTGGCGGCGTCTCCACCCGCTTTTACTGCCTAATGTGGAGAGCTGCTGCAGCATGAGCTTAAGCTCTGAGCCTGAAACAGACGTAAGGAGACATGGAACAGATGGAAGACTGGCACTCAGAATATCAGTCATTTCATCAGTATATAATAAAACTGATAACAAAGTTTATTATTCTCCTTCAAATGCCAGCTGCTGTTACTAGTTCTGCAAAAAAAGATTCATTTTCTTTCTGTAGGGTTCATCCACCAGCAGTTAAAATGAAGTTTCTTCTAGGATGGCACGTCTTACTGCTCGTGTTCTGCTGCCCATCACAATCCCAGGTAAATCCAGGTAAGCAGCATGGTTCCATGATCACATTTGTTCATCATCCCAACAGTATCCATGTGTTTATCATGGTTGATTTTCATTACGGAATCATTACAAAAACAGTTATTTGTAGTTGCAGCAATTACCTTTTAATTGTAGACAGAAAGTGTTTTTGGTTATTTCTTCCTCCAATAGTTGGGTTTGTTTTCAATTATATGCACTAATATTATGAAAATATTTAAATTGGACACCACTTTGGAGGCTTTATCGAAATGTCCCTTATTTCAACATATTTCTGTGTGCTCTGGTAAATGACCTCATCTGTTATTTGGCCTAATACTCACATGAAGGTAAGCTGTTCATTATGATGCTATGCAGTGCAAACAAAATAACTGGACAGTGCACACAGTTAACAGGCAAGCCTTTCACACACTGGTGGCTTGGGAGCCGCAGAGTGGACACCACGCTGGCGGTCTGGTGTCTGTAGCACTTGCCAAGGCTAACAAGGGCAGCATGGGAGCAGAAAGGGATGCATTCACACACCACTCTTGGACTTTTCCACTTGCTGAGGGTCTACCAGTGGAGTCAGTACAGCAGAGGCTATTAATTTTCAGTCCAGCCAGTTGTTCTAGTCGCATAATTTCTGTGTTTAGAAAGTACAAAAAATAATTCTGTGGTTCATCTGTTTAAAAAACAAATGAAAAAAGCCCACCTCTACTTTTGCTTGTGCTGGCACCCATATAAAGCTCTCTCTGTTGCTCCATGGAGGAGGCCTCACCAGTAGGAAGTGGGGTGATGTGGCTATTTGGATTCGGGGTGGGGGCGCTAGCAGAAGGGCCCCATTTCCATTTTTTCCTCACCTCTGAAGTTCCTCATGTTAGTCTAGGATTACCTGCTGCTATTGCAAGAGAAAAGCTTGCAAGAGAAGAAATACAAATGTTTGGTTACGTCAGCATTCACTTACAGTGTGTGTTAAGCTGCAGCGAGGTGACAAGTAGAGAGAATGAATGAAGTTGTTGAGATGTTGAGATGAGATGAGCTGAGTCGTAGTCCATAAAACAAAAAATGACTGTCAAGCTGTCAAGACGCTGATTATATAGGAAACACGTCACCCGCTCCGCGTTCGTGAAGTGATTGTCATTGTGATACACAGCACTCGGTGACACAATGAAATGTGTCCTCTGCTTTTAACCATCACCCTTATTGAGCAGTGGGCAGCCATGTGTGGGGACGGTGCTTTGCTCAGTGGTACCTCAGTGGTACCATGACAGATCGGGATTCGAACCACCAACCTTCTGATTACAGGGCCTTTTACCACCATGGGACTGAAGTCTGGTGACAGTACCCCCCTCCAGGGCCTGGAACAGAGGAGGAGTACCCCTGGTATTCAGTGATGAGAGCTGGGTCCAGAAAGAAGCGGCTCGACGTCTAGGACCATTCTTTGGGGTCACAGCCCGCCCAGTGGCTATGATGAGGTATTGGATTCTGCATCCCAGATGGCATGAGTCCAGGATGAGCTCAACCGTTGATGCGGGACTCCCGTCAATGATTCACGGTGGAAGTGGAGCTAGAGCAGGTGGGTGTAGATGAGAGGTGATGAATGGAGGAGACTAACGTGGAATACATGGTGGACTCAGATGGATTGAGGGAGATGTAGCCAGTAAGTGACTGGGCTGATACAGTTGAAGATTTTGTAGGTGCTGAAAAACTGCGGGGCCAGCTTCCACAACTCTGTGCAAAGGTGGAGGTCCTGGGTGGAGACCCACACTCTGCCACCCACACAGAATCTGATTGTGCTGGGCTATGGTGTGTTCCTACAAGGACGAGAGGAGGGTGGAACGCGCATTGGCCCATGCTCACAAGAAGCCTTGGATGAGCTAACGAGCAGAAGGGGGCCCACCCGCAGGTTCCTGATCGGCAGCAAGGTTGACTGGTACCCACAGCAGACCTTGAAGGGACTACTGCCAGTGGACCGCTGCCAGTTCTGCTGACGGTTGGAGACGAAGCACTGCAGAAATCGTCCCAGCTGCAGGTTGGCTCTCTATGCTTGGCTGTTGTACCTGAAGGGGCGATAGCCAGAGGAGAGGCTGCAGGTGGTACCAATGAAATTGCAGAACACCTTCCAGACAGCTGAGATGAATTGGTGACATGATGTCTTGAGAGAACACAAATGGAGCTTCTGGTCTGGATCATATTGAGATGTCTACCTCAATTATGAAGGGTAAGAAAAATCAGGACAAGAGCTGAGCTTAACCTGTGGCAGAGTGCTTTGAAGGCTTGGATGGCGGCAGGGGTCATGTGGATAGGGCATGGTGATGGTTTCGTGTTCAAGGAACTGTTGCAGTGGTTTGAGCATCATGGGTAGGGGCCAAGATGCCACTGCCTCCAGCTTCTTTTTTAACCCATCACCCTTAGTGAGCAGTGGGCAGCCATGACAGCAGTGTATGGGGATGGTGCTTTGCTCAGTGGCACCTCAGTGGCACCTTGGTTTGATTCGAACCAGCAGCTTCCTTAACCGCTATGCCACCGCTGTCCCCAGGTAGTGGTTCTTGTAGCTGAAGATACTGATGGTGGCAGCAAGGGCCCCACTCCAATACTGGACCAGAGGACCAGCGGCTTGTGGGAGGCCACCCAGGGATGGTCCAGCAGAGACTCCCTCAGAATTGTCATTTTCTTTCTGTGGTGGTCAGGGAGGTCCATCCGAGCTGCATGGGTTTCCCCAGCGTTGTCGGGGCAGTTGGTGTTGGTTCCAGGTGGCGACAAGTTTGATTGAGGAGGCTGGTGGCTGGAAGTCCTGGGTCAATCCACAGGGCAAGCTGCACTATTACTTTAAAAGTCCATGGCCTCTCCCTACTGACCATCTTGATGCAGATCTGAGGGGCCAGAACTCCATAGTACAAGGACCAGAGGGAATGGAGAGTCATGGTGTTCTTGGTTGCCAGGACAAAAACTGGTATAGCTGTGAAGTCACATCTGCTGAAGTCCAAAAATAAAAAATTGAGTGGTGACAAGGTGGGGGAGAAGGATGAGGTGGAGCGCGTGCTCTGGAAGCCAGTTCATGCAGGCGCTGCTGCAGGAGATTAACCTTCTGAGACAGACACTTGATGACGACGGCTTCCCAGGACACTGTATCACACAAAGTGGCAAAGTCCAAAGGATTAATGTTGGGCTCAGTCATTCTGCAGCTAGGTAACAAAATGAGAGAGCGATTGCTGGAGGAGACGTGAAACTAGATTGCAAAACGATGCAATGAGGTGGGTCTCCACTTCTTGATCTATGAGCATGTCTCAGCTTTCCGTTCAACACCAATGGATGTTGACACTCGCACAATAAACACAACAGAGTCGGGGACCAGAGAAGGCAGGTAAGAGGGATTGGGTTTATTTGAAGTTGTCAAGATGAGATGAGTCGAGTCTCGGTCCAGAAAACAAACAATGAGTGAGCACCAAACAGCTGTCAAGTTGCTGCTAATATAGAAAACGTGTCACCTGGTATCACGTTCGTACCGGCATGGGACCAAAGTCACTTGACACTGTATCTCTGCATCTACTGTACAGGCCAAAAGTTTGGACACACCTTCTCATTCAATGTGTTTTCTTTATTTTCATGAGCATTTACATTGGTAGATTCTCACTGAAGGCATCAAAACTAAAAGTGGGTGGTAGTAGCCTAGTGGGTAACACACTCGCCTATGAACCAGAAGACCCGGGTTCAAACCCCACTTACTACCATTGTGTCCCTGAGCAAGACACTTAACCCTAAGTTGCTCCAGGGGGACTGTCCCTGTAACTACTGATTGTAAGTCGCTCTGGATAAGGGCGTCTGATAAATGCTGTAAATGTAAATGTAAATGTAAAACTATAAATGAACACATGGAGTTATGTACTTAACAAAAAAAGGTGAAATAACTGAAAACATAAATACTATTTACATACTAGTTTCTTCAAAATAACTGCCGCCCTTTGCCCTTGATTACTGCTTTGTACACTCTTGTCATTCTCTTGATGAGCTTCAAGAGGTCGTCACCTGAAATGGTTTTCCAACAGTCTTGAAGGAGTTCCCAGAGGTGTTTAGCACTTGTTGGCCCCTTTGCCTTCACTCTGCGGTCCAGCTCACCCCAAACCATCTCGACTGGGTTCAGGTCCGGTGTCACGTTCGAAGTCTAGGAGTCTAAGAAACGGTGTGGAGAGGAGGACGTCCACTGTTACACACACAACCAAACAAAGCATACAAACAGTGCTTTTATTTACAGTGAGCTAACAGGTACAATTAAACAATGGACTCAGGACAGCTAACCAACATTAAAACAGCCTAAAGGAAGGGATGGTCCAGCGGGGATAACTCAAATACACACATAAGGTAACAAAAAGGGAACATAAAGCTAACAGGCTAACACAGCTAAAGGGTCTATCACACAAAGCAACAAGACACATTAATGAGATCCCCAACAGAGTTTCTTGCAGATCTCTGTGGACCCTGGGTACCTCCCAAAAGAGTAAGGGCCTAGCAGACCCTGGCGAACTCCTGAACACCGTCTGAAGTCTCTTTATATAGGTAGAGGTGGCAAATAGGCAGATGGTAGGTGGAGCTGGTAGGCTTCAACTCCTCCCACGAAGTCAACCTAAAAGAGACAGGACACAAAAACACAGCCAGCCACACCGAAGACGTGGGAGCAAACGTCTAGGGACGTAACATCCGGTGACTGTGTTAAGTACATAACTCCACGTGTGTTCATTCACAGTTGTGATGCCTTCAGTGAGAATCTACCAATGTAAATGGTCATTAAAATAAAGAAAACACATTGAATGAGAAGGTGTGTCCAAACTTTTGGCCTGTACTGTACGTACCATTAAGTGTTCAATCAACATGATAGTCAGCCAGCTTACCACAGTTCAAGGTCATAATAACAATGTATTTTAAATAGGAAAATATTGCAGAAATACTTGCTAAGCTATCACAGACAACCAGGCACTGCTATAGAAAGCAATCAGATTAAAGTCATGATGAAGTCTGAAAGAAGAACCTTCTAGCACTAGCACGCACTCCTCAGTTAGGTTGCTTGTATTGCATGAAAGTGGGTAGTAATTACATTTTTTCTCCTTAAAATATGTTAAAAAAAAAATTTTGTTATGACAGAAACACATGTTGCAAAGAAATTAGCTAGCACACTTTTTTTTGTTTGTCTTGCTTATTTAGATTAGGGTGGACAGCTTCCTGGTGATTCACTGCCCCCTATTTCTGCCCCCAAGTGAAAAAATCTTACAAATTGCACCATTAATTGTTGGCAGTTATACATTAATTTAAGGCTGTAATATATTGAGATCATTTTTATTTGATGATATTGATGATCATAGTGATATTGAAAACCTTTTCCGGTTCACTAGGACCCCAACTATGAATACAATCTTTTTATTGACTCTGTTGTAGATTCTGTACACAGTATATAAAAGGAGAGTTAACGCATATAATGTAAAGCAGCAAATTAGCTACAGTGTTAATCGTAAATATCCACCTTGGACATTTAATT
Source organism: Denticeps clupeoides (assembly GCF_900700375.1). Taxonomy (NCBI): domain Eukaryota; kingdom Metazoa; phylum Chordata; class Actinopteri; order Clupeiformes; family Denticipitidae; genus Denticeps; species Denticeps clupeoides. The sequence continues at coordinate 16,795,624 of NC_041710.1, forward strand.
CTCTGCAGAGCTGTAAGGTTTCTATGTGTTTTTGAAGGTGTGTGCCGGTACCCGCTGGGGATGGCCGGAGGCCAAATTCAGGATGAAGACATCTCTGCCTCCAGTCAGTGGTCTGAGTCTACAGCAGCAAGATATGGCAGGTGTGCTGCCTTCAAGACTCTTTTTTTTTTTACATACATACATTTTTGATTTGCCAAACCTTGCATTTCCTTCAGAAATATAGTTTATCACATTTCTAGAATTCTTTTGCTTTTTAACATATATTAAATATTATTGAAAAGTCAGCCAGGTAAACACATTTTACAATTATTGTATTAAAATTTGAGTTCCTACAATAAGAGTAAAATAAACACTCCCTCACACACACAGATTTTACATTCTGGCTCCATGCTGGCTCTGCTCTCTGTCAGGCTTGACTTTGATGATGGGGACGGTGCCTGGTGCCCAGACGTGATGGCAGAGCAGGATGCCCTGAAGGAGTTCCTGCAGATTGACCTCCGCACACTGCACTTTGTCACCCTGGTGGGCACACAGGGCCGCCATGCAGATGGGGTGGGGAACGAATTTGCTCAGCGCTACAGGATCAAATACAGTCGTGATGGCAGCCGCTGGGTCTCCTGGCATGATCATAAAGGCCATCAGGTGGGCAGAGGGATGTTATAAATTTTTATGTGATTGGTTGTTATTAACTGTAGAGGCTGTCTGATTAGATATTGTCACCAGCAGGCTTGTGACCGTGCCTGCCAGTGGTTGTAATGACTGCCTTTCATCCTGCTTGGTACAGATCATCGAGGGGAATAAGAATGCCTATGATGTTGTTCTGAAGGACCTGGAACCCCCCATCATCGCTCGTTATGTTCGCTTCATGCCGGTCACTGACCACTCCATGATTGTCTGCATGAGAGTAGAGCTTTACGGTTGTGAATGGCTGGGTAAGTGATCATATGTAAAACACACTTTCAAATGATAACACTGTCATTTATGGGAAAATATCAACTTACCAAGCAAAATCCAAGGAAATCTTAGAGAGGTAATAAATCCCTTTCTCTGTGTTTTGGAAAGATGGCTTGGTGTCCTATAGTGCTCCCAATGGCCAGCAGATGTCCTTGAAAGGCCAGCACGTCTACCTGAATGACTCTGTGTATGATGGGGCCATGGGCTACAGGTGAGGTTTTCTGGTTTTGTGTCATTGTGGGAAAGAGATGTCAACAGGAACTTTGTTGGCTACAAATGGGTTATGCATTTCATGTAGCAGTTGATACATGATGGATGTTGTTGTATCCTTGCTGCTTTTCAGTGTCATGAGCAAGCTATGATATTGTTTAGCCTGTATATCTGTGATCATTCCAAGTCTTCCTTCTTTCCCACAGCATGACAGAGGGTCTTGGTCAGCTGACTGATGGTTTTTGGGGTCTGGATGACTTCACTCAGAGTCAAGTGTATGGTGTTTGGCCAGGATATGACTATGTGGGATGGACAAATGCAAGTTTTCCCAGTAGCTATGTGGAGATGACCTTTGAGTTTGACCGTGTGAGAAACTTTACATCAATGAAAGTGAGAAAAAGTCCTCTTGACCGAATCTAACTGGCATGTTTACTGAAAGCCTGCATACAGTGTGCATGACCACAATGCAAAATGTTGTTTTTTTTTTCTATGTAGGTACACTGCAACAATATGTATACCTGGGGTGTGAGAATATTCCAGCGAGCCACATGCTACTTCCGCTCTGAGTCAGATTGGGAGCATAACTTTGTGTCATTCCGGCCCAGAGGTGACAAAATTAGCCCAAGTGCTCGCTTTGTAACCATCGCCCTGGGCAACCGCATGGCCAGTGCCATCAAGTGCCATTTTGCTTTCAGTGACGCCTGGATGATGTTTAGTGAAATTGCATTTCAATCAGGTAAATCTGAACAAATTCGATTTTTTTTTAAACCCAACATAATTCATTATTTTATTTTCCCTTCATTATGTCTGTAAATAAATGTACACATTTAACAACTGGGAAGCAAGGGCGGTAGTAGCCTAGTGGGTAACACACTCACCTGTGAACCAGAAGACCCAGGTTCGAATCCCACTTACTACCATTGTGTCCCTGAGCAAGACACTTAACCCTAAGTTGCTCCAGGGGGGCACTGTCCCTGTAACTACTGATTGTAAGTCGCTCTGGATAAGGGATAAGATACAGAGTTTGCCGGAAGCTGCGGCCTTTCTCAAACTCGGACTCGCTCTCCCAGCCGAACCGAAATGAAGTAAAGCAGATGCAAATTCTGACAACTATTTTTTTTTGTTTTTTTTTTCAGATACAGCTGTGTATAACACATCTCTGGTTCCTCGCAAGAGAGGTCACAAAACACCAGGTAGGTCACAATAAAACCATTTGCACAAATGCACATGGAGATGTGAAGACAAATTAAGAATCTTTCTGCTCTAAAAAACACTTAAGCGATATAAATCATTTTTGACCCAACAGTGCCCCCTGCTGTGCTTTAGCAATAGTGACATTCATTTCCTCAATTTGTCAGTCCTTGCAAACTACAGAATTATACAGTGAGCTCCATATTTTCCTCTATCCCTGCAGGGGACGATCCCACCCACAAGCTTGATGACAGCAACACCAGGATTCTCATTGGCTGCCTAGTTGCCATTATTTTCATTCTTTTGGCTGTTATCACAATCATTCTTTGGCGGCAGGTCTGGCAGAAGATGTTGGAGAAAGTATGCAAACAAGATTTATTGTAAATTTAAAAGAGGGAATTCTAAAATGAAGCCAATTTTGTGACAGTTAAATCCAATTCTTAAAGGGACAGCAGGCATATTATACCAAACATGCACTCTACATTTTACATCTTAAAGACCATGTTGTTTAGAGCAGTTACTGCAGAGTTTGTCAGTAATACAGAAGGCTTTCCAGATGTCTATGATTAACATCTAGTTATTCAGCTGGGATGGGAATATTCTTTTATTCTGGTCATGAACTTGTCAGGCCTCACGTCGTATGCTGGATGATGAGCTGTCTGCCCAGAGAGATGCTCTCTCCTCTCACCACTCCTCCCAGTCCAGCGAGGTAGAGTCCACCTCCGCATATGAGAGGATCTTTCCACTCCACTCAGATTATCAGGAGCCGTCCCATCTAATACGGAAACTGCCAGAATTTGCAGAGTCTGCAGAAGACGCTGGTAAGAGAGAAGGAAAGTAAATGGATAAATAAATCAGCATTAAATTTGCTCCTGTGTATACTTAAATAGTTGCTGTTTGCTTGTGTGGCAGCAGGCGTGGGTGCCACATCCAGCACACCCCAGGTCAGTGCTGCAGATGAGGTGCCGCATTATGCAGAGGCAGACATAGTGAACCAGCACAGTGCAGCGACCCGGAGCAGTTACTCTGTGGCTGCAGTCAACATGGCCGTCCCGCCAGGCAGAGAGGGAGCACTGGAGGAGTTTCCCCGGGAGCAGCTCACCTTCAAACAGAAGCTGGGAGAAGGGCAGTTCGGAGAGGTCAGACACAACATACTGACCAGTCAGCCCACACCAAAGTGAAATCCAGGTCCAAATCCTGTCCTAGCTCGATGCATCCTTACATGAAGTATATGGTCACCCTGTTGTCATTTGAATGTAATTTGTTGCTCAAGTAAACAGTAATCTGTTGACAGTGGAGAGTTAGAAGGTCGATAAAAATTTTTTTTTTTTTTGTTCTGATAGACAACAGACATCCAGGACAGTCATTCATGTTGATTCTGCTATGTATGTTCCTTCTTATTCTCTCACAATTGTTTTGTGTCCTCCTGTTGAGCAAAGTGCATTATGAGTCACTACCACTACTGTGTGTGTGTGTGTGTGTGTGTGTGTGTGTGTGTGTGTGCACGTGTGTGTGCACATTGCAGACATTGCAGAAGAGAGAGAGGGAGGGAGTTGGGGAGGAAGGCTTTTCATATTGTGATTCATTTGCGGTCATAATTATCACAGGTCCACCTTTGTGAGGCAGTTGGGATACAAGAATTCTTGAAGGAAGATTTTGGCGGCAGTGAAGGCAAGCCCCTTCTTGTGGCTGTGAAGACCTTAAGGGAAGATGCCAACAAGAATGCAAGGTGAAGTGTTTTAAACACTTATATATGGGACAGGGGGGTATTTCACTGGAGATGGCTTTCTGAATCTGAACAGCTATCGATCTCCCTCACCTGGTAGGAATGACTTCTTGAAAGAGATTCGGATCATGTCTCGGCTGAGGGATCCCAACATTATGCGCCTGTTGGCGGTCTGTGTGGAAAGTGACCCACTCTGCATGATCACAGAGTACATGGAGAATGGAGACCTTAACCAGTTCCTCTTCAAACTTGAGCTACAAAATGAGTCAGAGCCACTCCATGGTGCAGCAATTAGGTAGCCCCTCAGTTATATTTGAAATATGTAAAAGCGAACTTAAAAATGGCCAAAAAGTAGACACACACAGAGTCTGTATTCTATTCTTCTACAGCTACGCTGCTCTGTGCGGCATGGCTACTCAGATTGCTTCTGGTATGAAATATCTGGCCTCGCTGAACTTTGTGCATCGTGACCTGGCCACACGGAACTGCCTGGTTGGGGAGAACCATGCCATCAAGATCGCTGACTTTGGCATGAGCCGAAACCTGTACAGAGGGGACTACTACAGAATCCAGGGTCGGGCGGTGCTACCCATCCGCTGGATGTCCTGGGAGAGCATCCTCCTGGTGAGAATGTTCTGGGCTGTTCTGTCGATAGTAAACTTTGCATGGATGCATCCAGCAGACTAAACGACGACATTAACTGACAGCACAAGTCTGTACTCTGCCTACAGGGCAAATTCACCATGGCAAGTGATGTCTGGGCTTTTGGAGTGACACTATGGGAAACTCTGACTCTCTGCAAAGAGCAGCCCTACTCCCAGCTGTCAGACGAGCAGGTCATCGAGAATACTGGGGAGTTTTTCAGAGATCAGGCCAAGCAGGTGACCCCCCAACCCCCCACCACAACACACATTTCCATTAAAGGGCAAACAAAAACAGATTCAAAGTGACAGAGGTTAACTGCATGATACTTTTCTTTTCTTCCCACACAGATTTATTTACCTCAGCCTGCCGGCTGCCCAGACCCAATCTACAGGCTCATGCTGAACTGCTGGAGGAGGAATGCTAAAGATAGGCCCACCTTTCAGGAGATTCACAACAGCCTTCAGGAATGTCAGGAGAAGGGACAGGACGATAATGCTGCCAAATAGCAATGCTGCCTGTTTGAACAGACTCCACCCTGCCCTAACGTCCTTCTCAAGGTCAACAGACCTGAAAGTTGAATATTTTTAAATGCAAATACTTCATTATATGTCAAATATAATTTTAGTAGCAAAACATATTTAAAGTCTTCTATATTGTAAATAACTGTTTTGTCCATTCATAAGAGACAATGCACATATGTCACCAGGAATATTTATTTGTATTATTATGTTGTTTAGAAATAGGCATTATTTTGTGCTCTTGTGAAAAGTGTTGCCTTTTGGACAATTTTCTCTACGTACAGTGCACATGTTTTCAATACAATTTCATGTTAACAAACCCAGTCTGTGCTATTCATTATGGAAAACAAATTGATTGGAAATCGATGGCCCACACACGTTTAATTCTTTGTTTAAATCCACAGGGTGATGCACACACACACACACACACACAAAACCCTAGCCAGTTATATATCTTACAGTATTAAGACATCCGGTGCGCTCTATAAAGAAAAATAATAATAAAAGCCACACGTGGATGCTCATAATCAGAGCTGAGCAGATGATCATGTGCATGATACATCTACGTACATAACAGCGATTAAAGATTAAAATGACTTCAGCTGGCTATTCTGATTTGGTGCAATAGGCAAAAAAAAAAAGCCGCAATCGGTAGGCGCAGATACGCAGCGCCCATCTCATCTGCCACCTTTTACCCAGAACGCTGGCTGACGACGACATGACGTCATTCGCGGACAATGATGGCGGCGCGGGACCTCGGCGCTCTGTTGTCACGATAACGCTGCCCTGCGCTCGGTGGTGTGTTTGTCCCCCAGCGCCGACAGCGGCACGGCAGCTCTGTTCGCCGGGAGGGGCCCGGGAGCGCAGGGTGCGGGCGTGAGTGTCACCTGTCCCCCGTGTACTATGTGGAACAGGGACCGGCGCTACTGGAAGAAGAGCCGCCGCCCGGACGCCGATGCGCAGCCAGCGCCTTTCATGCCCGTCCCTGTTGATGCGCGAAATTCGGACGACCGTCGGCTAACACTGCGAACGGCGACGAGAGCGAAGCATGAAGTTCACGGAGCATCTCTCCGCGCACATCACTCCTGAATGGAGGAAACAATACATCCAGTATGAGGTGAGGAGCGCTAGCTGTTGTCGCGGGGGGGGCTCACGGCATTCGGCTCGGGGTTCAAAGCGTGCTGACGCCCGCTGCTCGCGAAATACAGTGCGTATTCTTCACGCTCCTCACGTAAATTCCATTAAAATCGTCTTTACGTCAGCGTCGTATTTTGTGCTGGCGCCTCCTTGCCCTGAGCCAGCTAGAGTTAGCAAGCTGGCTAACGCTAGCTGCACCCCACCATTTCGTTATTTGTTATTATTCAGAAAAGTATTTGGGATGAGTTTACTGTCTAAATGTTGCCGTCGTTGACTGCAGAGCAGGTTGACCGTATCTGGTTTCTGAAGGTTCTTCGTCATAATGCACGACGTAACCCTTTCTGACAGATGTGTTTGGTCGATCGGTTTTAGCGCCAGTGGCAGCATTTCACTGCATTTTCATTTACAGCGTTTATCAGACGGCCTTATCCAGAGCGACTTACAATCAGTAGTTACAGGGACAGTCCCCCCCCCCTGGAACAACTTAGGGTTAAGTGTCTTGCTCAGGGACACAATGGTTGTAACTGGGATTTGAACCTGGGTCTTCTGGTTCACAGGCGAGTGTGTTACCCACTAGGCTACTAAGAATAATTATGTAATATATAAGAAACGTCCTTTCACTCCGTATTGAACAACTGTCTTACATCCCCCATGCATTTATTTTAATTGTCCAGTCTGGTCACTGGATTTAATTCGTTCTGGGGCGGTTTTCTGTTCCACTTTACATCCAGCTTCAGTAACCAGGTCTGCCTCGAAGTCTTGGAATTAATTATGTTAAGTGTGACCCGCTGGTCTACTGTAACGGTTCGACTCTTTTATGTACCATTACACTGATAAAATATGTACATGCGTAGTTACATCTGTTCTTACAGACAGTTCCTTCAGTCGTCTCCTACGTGGCACCGGCCGCTGGGTCCTGCAGACTGGAGACAATTTCTGGAGACGTGTGTGCGGCGTGCCTAATGCTTGCCCAGGCCTTGAGGGAATACTGCGTTGTGGTGTAATTGAATCATTTCACATGATTACACTGGAACATGTCTGCCTGCAATGTTGTTTCTGGGTGGGGACGACAGGGTTTACCTTTCTGCGGCTTTCTCCTTCAATTAAACCACCAGCACATAATGACATTATTTGTGTATTTACAGACTAATTGCTAATTGCATTGATTGCTTTGAGAAAGAGAGCTGGTCCCATCACCGGTGCTGTTGTGTGAGTGCGTGTCTGAATCACACAGTAGGTACAGCACTAGGATTTCGAAAATAAAATGAGAATTTCTGGTAATGACAAGAATGCGTAGGTGTGATAAAGTATTATCTGTATCTTGGTATGTAGATGACAGAAGAACCTTGGTTGGCAGACAAAAGCTGATGGTGGCCGTTTTCATGGGAAACTGAAATTATGCATATTACTAGCGCCCGAGAACATCACATTTGTACAAATGTCAGATGATCTGAAACAATGGCCAGCCTGTGGGTGTGCACCAGGCACTTTCCCCCAACTGCACATTTCCATTTAGATCAAGAATATAGAGTCAGTATAATGTGGCTTTATGTTATTTATATGTCTGGCCAAATAGCTTTTTTCTGTTTGTGATATTGAATACAGTGGAAGATAAAATAAACAGTCCACAGGCATACTGCTGATGATAAAGCAAAGGTCACCCCTGGTCAGGGAGTCTCTTTATGTCTCTCTCATCTTCTCTTTATGTTGACCACTGAAGAATGGCCATATGACCCCTCCAGGTGAGACGATTCCACATGTGTGAAAGGCCAGACTCATTTTCAACATTAACCAGGCTTAAATTATATTCCATAAAAAAGTGTGTTCCATATTTATTATTAAAACAAACATTCTGGTTTATTACAGTTCTTTTTTTTCTCTTTATCATAAGAATGTCGACTTGTTTGAGACATTTGTTTTTATAGTTTGCCACACACTAGCTTAATAAGATACTCTGATCAAAACACTGGGATTTAAAAGCCACATAAACACAGAGAGACTGTGGAAGTGGTGGGGTGGAAAGAAGTCTCATTCCTGTGAACCAGAAGTGCTGACCTGTGTGTGTGTGTGTGTGTGAGAGAGAGAGAGAGAGAGAGAGAGATCAGGTTCAGTGCCTCTGTCTTGTTTTTCTCCCTGTGGGCCTGCTGCTTCTTCACAGGGCTGTCAGTCTAACCCAGCGCTGAAAGCAAAATCCTTCACAGTGGGGCTCACTTCTGCTCATACAAACACAGCCGTGAACACTGGCATGTGTGTGAAGGAGCACAAAAACACGTATATTTCTCCCGCATGGGTTCAGGCCACAGTCAGGGATGTGTGGATATAGGCATCGTTTGGGTTTTTCTTAGATTGTGTCTTTATCTTTATGTCTTGTTTGATTCATCAGTCAACCTTTTGATTTAATTAAAAAAATATATATCTATATTCTATTGAAGTCTTTTTCTTTAACTTAATTCTTCTATCACTGTTATTTGATCAGCTCGGCCTTAGTTAATGCTGTGGATTTTACTCCTGAATCAGGTACCAATCCCTAATCATGATAATATATTTTGATAATCCCTTTTGTTTTAGAGCAGCAGGATTCCTCAGTTAGCTGGGATAATTTAAGGTGAACCCCCAGTTAGATCTAGTGTCCTTTTACTTGTTTTTCTTGGAAATGGCAGAAGTGTGCACAGAAAACCAGACATATTTGGCCGGGTTTGACTAGGCTTGGTATGGCTACTGACCGGACCACCCAATTGTGAGGGATCGGGCATGAAACTGTTTGTAGAGGTTTTACCGTGTTTGACTCTTGAGGAACTGTTTATCCAGGTATGTAGAATTGTGAAAGGAGCATGACCATTTTTGATTGTCTTCTCCCTGCTGTTAGCATACAGTATCTCCCACTGTTAGTTTATTGACAGATGTGGACTGATGCAGATGCTGCAGTCGATGGATCAGGAGGTATTGGCGTCTGCTAGCTGGCCCCATAACACCCCGCCCCCGTTTGTACACGTGACCTTTCACCTCTTACAGGCCACTTAAAAAGAGGCGGGAAAAAAAAGCCCAAATTGTGAAATGCAATGAAAGCTCCTGGGTTTTTGAGACTGATACAGGCCCTCGTCCAATCAGGGTTATCGGTTCTTACTACTCACATGTAGTCAGTATTGTCTGTCCATCCAGGCATGCGTCACAGTTTAATTTTCCAAATAGGCTTCTATTATTATTATAAAGTTTTTTTTTTGTGTGTGTTATTTCCCGTTAAGAAATAGTAAATGGCGGATGTGTTTTTGTGCTCAGAGTGCTTCCCCTTTTCTGCTCAGTAACACGCGCTGTCTTCTGTCACACCAACGTCTCCCCAGTTTCCCCTTTTTTTTTTCCTTAGCGAAGTTTCCTGTCTTGTCCAGTGCTGGCCTGTGTATTTTCTTGTGACTGATGATGTGTAATATGACAGTAGATTGTCTGGACAGTTCAATGTGGCTTGTGTTTACTTTGTTCTTTTTCTCTGCAGGCTTTTAAAGAGATGCTGTACTCTGCACAAGATCAAGCTCCCTCCATTGAAGGTAAACTTTGTACAAGCAAATCCGAGCTTCAGAATTTTTTTTTTTTCCCCCTTGCAAAGTGAAATTACTGTCAAAGATCGCAGCAGCAAATACCTTCACCCACACGCACTCTCGATGCATCTTGCTGCGAGAGTGGTCTGAAGACACATCAGTGTACTCTCAGGCCTGACTGATCATAGACCCCGTGTTTACAGTGTGAAGAATGACATGTTTCAAGTTTCACCGCTTTGTTTATGAGTTCCTTTCAAATAAGCCACATGCAGCTGAACTGAGCCAAGTTCTGTGGTTTGTGCCTTATGTAACACATAGGGTGGGGGGGGTCTGCTCTTGATGTCACTTTTTGAGATTTATTCGTTGCACTTCTATAGCCGTTACCAAAAAAGAGAATATGAGCCTTTCTGAAGGGGAACCTTCCCATGTGACCATGTGGCATGTGTTTCGTGCATAGTCTGCCAAAAGATGGGGACTTGTTCTATCTATTTCCTACACTGGTCAGGGTTTGGCTGGGATGGCGCAGACTTGGACAGTCATTGTCTGAATTCCTTTCAGTAATGTAAAGGTAAGGGTATAATGAACCACGCTTCTTCTAAGTTCTTCTATTTTTCATCTGGTCCTCTTGAGTTTTTTTTTTTTTTTTCTTTCAGTAAATACTCCAAGCTCCTGTCAGGACTGATAGCCTATCACGTTCAAATGTGCTCCCGAAATCAGTCAAGAGGGCAAAGTCGGCGGGAGGTTTACAGAGTTACAGAGCCTCAGCATGGAGTGGCGCTGCACAGACAGGAGACAGATATATTGTGGCTATTATCTCACCAGATTAGTCAGTCTCACATCTGCTTTATTTTATTTTATTTTTTTTTATATATATATATTTTTTTTTTTTATTTTTTTTTTTTATTATTTTTTTTTTAATGATTTTTTTCCCTTAACACAAATGTTTTTATGTTCCACCATTCCCTTTATGCTGATGTAGAATGGCCCTGTTTTGACCGTCTCGCTCACCTGGCCGATGTAAAATTGCTGTGTGGGGCAATATGATCTGCACAAAGACACACCCACTATCATCACTGTGTTGTGATGCATATAGGTCTGCCCTTGGATGTTGTCATGCTTTTTGGCACCTTGCTAAATCCTTTATTTGGTTGGCTTTTATATTTAAAAAATGTCGGATCTTCAGCAGTGAGTGAATTCAGTACTTTTTAGTTATGCTGAAATTTTACCACACTGATTTATTGACATGTCAGTTCACCCAACCTGATACAGACATGCACTTTTAAAAGTCATGACTTCAGTAGCAGAAGAGGTTTTAACATTAAATGTAGATCTTTATATTTTATAGGGCAAGTTGCTATGTCCAAATCATCATGAACCATACGAGAAAGTACTTCCAAGTACTTTAACAACTGAGTGAACAAATCACAGAAAGACTGAAGTTATTTCAGTGTTTTCCTGTGATACTTATTTGGTGGTAGATCAGCTGGTTTTGGATTCCATTTTTTAAACCTGAACCCCTTAACACCATTGCAGTCATACAGCAGAAAAGTCCATGATAATTGACTGTAAATTGCTATAATTTGCAGACAGTGTGTGTATATATTTGTGCATCTTTGAGAGGTGCAACAGAAAGTACGATTTTCCAAATGGTGGTTATTATTTTGACTTGGTCACCACCAGGCACAGGGTAATAACACCCCTGTATTTTTGGTCATATTAAGTGTGTTTTAGAAGGTGATGATGATGGTGCTGCTCCCACTGACGTGAAGTCTTGGGTCTCTTATTTTAAGACAGTGGCATAACAATTATGGCCATTACCTAACGTCCCAGAGTGAGGTCATTCTCGGTCCGTCCTTTAATGGTTTTATGTCAAGCACACAGCCAGCAGGGACGAACAAGGGTGCATCACCAGCCAGCCAAATGGACACTTTGGCAAACGTCCGTGTGCATCTTGTAGCCCATTCTTTAATGCTGTGGCATTTACTGTCATTCAGTGCTGTGTCCCTTTCAGTCATACTAATATATATCAGAGTCTGCCTTTGACATAAGTAGATCTCCATCCAGTCCACATAATCTTGAATGTGAGGGATCACATGGAATCTTTTCTTGATTGGAAAAACTTTAAGTAGCTTGATGAAGCAGAACTAAACACTATGAAAAGGTTGGCAGAAAGAGGTCATTTTTCTGTAAACATTAGAGAAAGGTATGAACCCAGACACACTTCAATCAAGCCAGACTCGAACACAGCCAGTGCGGTGAGAGTCGTTTGAACTGGAGCTGCACCAGTGAACAGAACACTGTGAGGCAGAAGCATGTCTCATCGATCATGTTGTGACCTCTTACTTGCTCTCGCTCTCTTTTTGCCTGTGGGCTGCACATGCAGCATGAAGTGTGTGTCCCGTCCCGTCCCCCCCACAAACGCAAACATATTCACCAAACGTCCACTGACCGTTTACTCATCTTTGCTCTAGTTTGACATACATTAAATTATTTTGATGACCAAGTGCAGAGTCACTATTAACAGGACTATAAATTTGAATTAGTCTGCCATGGAGAGTCAGTGGTGGTCTGTCAACAGTAGTTCACCATTGTTGATTGATCTGAAACACAAACGGCACGTTCTGATCATAAGTAAAGTTTTTAAGTCCAGGCTGGGAGATCTGTGAGGAGAGCATTGTTGATTAGGCAATAGACTACGATAGCATGTACCAGAGGCTGCATGGTGTGTTGAGTGAGGTGAGCCCTGGTTGTCCCCATATTACAAAGTGCTAAGTGACGGGACCATGACACAGATGCCATCAGTAATGAAATCCATTTTTTGTAGCCTTGGTTGCCTACACGCAAGAAGAAGAAGAATGTTCCAGGCTTTGCATGGAATGATCAGGAGCTCCAATGAGCTGTAGGTTTTTTTTTTTTTGTTTGTTTTTTCCCCCTCATGCTCAGTATGTGATCAGTATGCATCACATTCAGAGGATGGTTGGTTGAAGGTTAGTTTAACCATATTTAAATATACCTACACATTTGACCTACATTTAAGTCATTTAGATTCTTAAGACTCCCATTTAAGTTGTGCCATGAATTTTTATTTTTTACAGCATTTATCAGACAACTTAGGGTTAAGTGCCTTGCTCAGGGACACAATGATAGTAAGTGGGATTTGAACCTGGGTCTTCCGGTTCATAGGCGAGTGTGTTACCCAGTAGGCTACTACCACCCTAAGAGCAATTGAAATTGTATGTATATTTTGCTGTGCTCTATGCCACCAAATGCCATTTTGCTCTTATGACACACATGGCCTTGTGTGATGCGTATCTTATGGATTGCTGTACTGATCTGAGGTTGCTTTTGTTGTCTGAATCAATTTAGTGGACAGCCTCAAACACACCAGGAGATTTGAGCTTAGTCTGGGAACGTGGAGTGTGTCATTCCATCAAGGATTAAAAACACGAGCATTCTTTCGAGCAGTGTTATTTCTGGTCCCTGCAGATTAAAATTCCACATGTCCCCGTCCCCTTTCCAGCATCACCTTTCATTGTACTTGATCTGTGTGCTTCTGTTAAAACCGAATTCTGCATTTTAGCCTTGTATATACATGCGTCCCACAAGTGGTTAAAAAGCCAGTCGGAGATGTTAGCTTAATGATATACGTGTGAGAACCATTTCGTGGTTTTGCTTTAAGACTCTTAAAATTTAATGAATGCTTAAACTCAGTCATTATGTGTCATTGTAAATTGTCACCTTACAGAAAAACCCACTGGCTTCCCTAGCTTGGGAAACATGACCTGCTATCTTTTAGCTTTAGTGAGCACACAGGACTTTATTAAGACAGTGAGGCAGTCATTGTCGTCAACAGTCCCTGTTGTGTCCCTGTGGAGATGAACTCTTCCAGACTACAGTTCGACACTTCATGGCTCTTCGTCACAGTCACTCAGACAATGACTCAGTGTCTCCTGCTACAAGCCCACTCCTGTCACCCAAGAGCTGTGTCTGTCTGCTTGGTGGGCAGAGCATCAGGATTCCACCCACCTCCTGTATGACCTGTCATCATGACTGGAGTGTGTGTGTGTGTGTGTGTGTGTGATTTCCCATGATTCTCCTGTGTTTTTGACTGTGTGATGTTGGCCAGTAATTGCTGTGAAATTGGATATTGCTCTCAGACTGTGGTGCTGACGCACCAGCGCACACTGAGCCCACATCTACAGAAAGCAGCATTGTCACCATCTGTGCCCAACTGGCAAATGTCTTATATGTGTGTGTGTGTAAACTAAGTAAATCCCTTTCTGTTTTGCCCACCCAGTCACTGACGAAGACACGGTGAAGAGGTACTATGCCAAGTTTGAGGAGAAATTCTTCCAGACCTGTGAGAAGGAGCTGGCCAAAATAAACACATTTTACTCAGGTAAACTGGAGGTGTATCAGCTGACCTGAAGATGGTCCAATTCATTAAATGAACACAACCACTAGGTTTGTGTTGTTGTTGTTGTTTTTCTTCTATACCCAGGGTTCTTATGGTCATTAAAAACCTGGAAAAGTCATGGAATACGAAATAAACATAAAGTTATGGAAAAGTAATAGAAATCGTTGACTCATTAATGTATAGCGATGTATCGTTCCCATTGCAGGGTGGAGCTGACATTATAACACATTAAGTTTTTGCTTACTGTATACTGAGAATGTGGCTTCTCTTATTCTGCGGCACCACACAACAAAGACGGTGCCTAACCGCCCACCTACACTAAACAGCATTTAACCCCCATGTAACACTCATTCAACTATTTCCAACCAACCCGCTCATTTCCTTTCCCTCTTAGTCTAGCGCTTGAGGAGCATGCTGCTACAGTCAGGTTGGCTGGCCAAAAAATGCCAAAAGATGATCACCGAGATTAAATTTATCGCAATCATTGATCCAGATCATATAATTACTCAGCTCTAGTGTTAATGAACACTCCTGCCTGTTTATGTTTGGGGTTTTTTATTTATTGTTTCCTCCCAGTTTAAGTTAAGCTTTTTGGGGTTGTAATACATTTCTTTAACAATATTTTGGTAAATTTTACTTTGGGTTTTAACAAATTTCAGAGAACATTTCGGTGCCGTAGAATAGTTAAAAAGTTAGGGAAATTCTGTGAATGTGTTACCCTGTAAACCTCTTGATTTTATTTGTTTCATAAAACAATTAATGAACCATTTGTTTTGAACCATATACTAGATGTATATGCCTGAATATTATGTAATTTTTTTTTCCATTCATAGCTCCAAGTCTTCTCTTCACTCTATCACTACACCTACTTTGTTTCCTGCCTTGTTTCTCTTCCAGAAAAGCTAGCAGAGGCACAGCGACGCTTTGCCACTCTTCAGAATGAGCTCCAGTCTTCTGTGGATGCACAACGGGAGAGCAACAGTGCGTCGGGTCTTCGCCGGCGGCGGGCCATCTTTCACCTCTCACACCAGGAGCGTAGCAAACACAGAAACATCAAGGACCTGAAGCTGGCCTTCAGCGAGTTTTACCTCAGCCTCATTCTGCTGCAGAACTATCAGGTCTGCCTAAAACAATATAGGACTTGTCTTGCTAGGATCAGATTGAAATCCAAAATTCTGTGGATGATTTCATGGAGCTAAAAATGTATTAATGCACTAGTAGTACCTTCAGTAATACAAACAGTGTTTTTGATACAAGATTCAAGAGTGTTTGTTTATTGTAAGTCCATCACGTTCTCTAGAGCAGGGGTCACCAACCCTGGTCCTGGAGGGACATGTCCTGCACATTTTTGTGTTTACCTTCATTTAGCACACCTGATTCAACCTCTGTACTCATTATCATCCAGTTCTTGAGTTGATTGAGGTGTGGTGGAACATGGTGCTCTCCAGGACCAGGGTTGGTGACACCTGCTCCAGTGCAAATGGTAGGAAATTTGACAACAACAAAATACAAATTGAACAAAAAGAACTAAACAATACAAGAATAAAAAAAAAAAAATTGTGCTCATTTTTACATCCAATCACCGAGCAACTGCAATGCAATCCGTGAAGTAACTTTTTTAGGGGAGGGCTGGGAAATTCAAATTTGACATAAGGGGAGACATAAAAATAAGTCTTTTGCTAGTTGACGTAATCCTGACTAATCGTGGCAGCTTTAATTTGTATGAAAGTAGTGCTGCTGACAAGAAATCGGCATTGGGCTCAGATTTTATTATACCAGTCACCTACGCATTCTCAAAAGGCCTCTTTTTCTAGCGTGGGCTGGCCTTGACCTTCAAGTACTTTTACTCCCTCCACAGAATCTCAACTTTACTGGCTTCCGGAAGATTCTGAAGAAGCATGATAAGATCTTTGAGACTGTACGGGGGGCCGACTGGCGGGTGGCTCATGTGGAGGTGGCGCCATTCTACACCTGCAAGAAGATCACACAGCTGATCTCTGAAACTGAGGTATTTGTAGACCTTAGTGGGTGTGTGTGGGGGGTATGTGTGTTTGATTATGAGCGTTTCTTTTTTCAGTATACAGTTCAGTTTTGTTTTTTGTTTTTTTTTTTATGTTGGTCACAGAACTAACCCTCCCCTTGTTGTGGTTAAACACAGAAGAGTTCAATGTCTCTAGACAGACCCAGGCCTGATTACTGCAAAACCTATTCTCAGTCAAGAAATCACTAAAACAAGACCTGCCTGATTAAAGTGAAGTACACAAAAATAACTTAAAATCCAGACATCCTGCAGAGATACAAAGATATTCTGGAGCAAATGAGATATCTGTCAGTCTGGAAAAAGATAAGCCATTTCAAAAGTTTTGGGACTCCAATGAACCACAGTGCGAGCAATCATCCCCAAATGAAAACACGGAACAGTGGTGAACCTTTCCAAGAGTGGCCAGCCGACCAAAATTACCCCAAGAGTGCAGCAACAAATCATCAGAGATGTCATAAAAGACACCACAACAACATCCAAAGAACTTGAGGCTTCACTTAAGCTCAGTGTTCATGACTCCACCATAAGAAAGAGACTGGGCAAAAATGGTCCATTTTTGGGCCAAGATGAAAACCAATGCTTAAAAAAGAACATTTAAGGCTAGTCTCAATTTTGACAGGAAACATCTTGGTGGTCCTCAAGACTTTTATGAAAATGCTCTGTGGACAGACAAGATAAAAGTTTAACTTTTTGGAAGGGGTAGGGGTTGCCTAGCAGTTAAGGAAGTGGCCCCGTAATCAGAAGTTTGCCACTTACTGAGCAAAGCACCGTTCCAACACACTGCTTCCCGGGCGCCTTTCATGGCTGCCCACTGCTCACTAAGAGTGATGGGTAAAATGCAGAGGACACATTTCACTGTGTGCACCTTGTGCTGTACTGCTGTGTATCACAATTTTTTTTCTATCTGGAATAAAAGTAACATTGCATACCAAAAGAACATCATACCAATCGTGAAATATGGTGGTGGTAGTATGATGGTCTAAGGCTGTTTTGCTTCAGGACCTGGAAGACTTGCTGTGATGAATGGAACCTCAATGGTCTGCTGTCTACAAAAAAAAATCCTGAAGGAGAATGTCCGGCCATCTTTTTGTGACCTCAATCTGAAATGAACTACAGCAGGACAGTCTAAAACTCACCAGCAAATCCATCTCTGATTGACTGAAGAAAAACAGAATGGACAACTTGGAGTGGCCTTGTCAAAGTCCTGACCTGAATCCTATTGAGATGCTGCTGCATGATCTTAAAAATACAGTTCATGCTCAAAAACCCTCCAATGTGACTGAATTACAACAATTCTCCATGATGAGTTGAGTGGGCCAAAATTCATGTCAAGACCCATTGCAAGTTATTCCAAATGCCTCATTGCTGTAGTTTCTAATGGTGGCCCTAACAGTTAGGGTCAGTGGAGGCCTGGCGCTTAAGGAAGCGGCCCCGTAATCGGAAGGTTGCCGGTTCGAATCCTGAGCCGCCAAGGTGCCACTGAGCAAAGCACCGTCTCCACACACTGCTCCCCGGGTGCCTGTCATGGCCGCCCACTGCTCACCAAGAGTGATGTGTTTATATTTAATGTTATTTGCTGATCTGAAACATTATTAATCACATGAAACATGTGATTAACATAGGAACAAAGGAGGCAAACCTTTTTTTTCTTCACACCCCTAGGCTAAAATGTAAAGTTTATATTAGATTAGAGGTTGTTTTTCTTTGTTTATTCAACAGATTGTGTGATGTGCATCTCGAAATGTTTACAAAATTGTGCTGAACATGAGTTTGCATAAATGGTCCATCTCCAATATATTTTCTTTTCTCTCTCACAGACGGTTGTCACTTCCGAATTGGAGGAAGGTGACAGGCAGAGGGCCATGAAGAGGCTGAGAGTTCCTCCTCTAGGTGCTGCACAGGTCAGCTGCAACCCAAACTGACACCGCTGTAGTGCGTTTTTTTTTTTGTTTTGTTTTGTTTTTTTCCCATATTTCCCCCATATTTCCCCAAAATTTGAATTGTAGATGATTAAATACCCATCTGGTGAACATAAATTTCTTCATTTGAAGCACAATTACACAAGAAAGGTAACTTACTGAAAATGTGTTTTGTGGTTAAAGTGCTTCACTGAGCTAAATTAAGATAAATTAAAAAGAAATAAAACAAGATTAATTAAAAAGTAAAAATTTAAATTAGAAGTTAAAGTGTTTTAAGGGTTTGAACTTGATTATCATCTCAACCTGATTTATTTGCTGCTGCCTGTTGCTGAAAGGCAGCGGGGAGAGGTACTGGCCAAGTGTCCCATTTATCACTGCATGTAATGTTTTATGGATGCATTGTGCTTTTTCAGCATTCTGATTAGCGCAATAATGTTTTTAGAAAAGGCTTGTAACGCACGCAATGAATGTACATACAGTCATGTTGGC
The DNA here is from genome assembly GCF_900700375.1 of Denticeps clupeoides. NCBI lineage: Eukaryota > Metazoa > Chordata > Actinopteri > Clupeiformes > Denticipitidae > Denticeps > Denticeps clupeoides. Next base: position 16,814,401 of record NC_041710.1, read on the forward strand.
CGGCATCCACCACCACAATAATATTGGGTTTGTGCTTTTAAAACAATCTTTTTAGGCTAAGGTCTCATTTATTAGGCCTGGTTAAAGATCTAATCTGTGGCTACATTCACTCTGTCTATCTGAAAAATCCAGGCTACTCCGATCACGCTGTTTGACTGCAGCACGCTCACTTTCAAATGTGTAGGAATGTCTGTGCCACAGCCAATAAGAGGCGGGTCCCACCCTTCACGATCTCTGATTGGGTTAGAATATGACATGCACCTAATATGTGTCTGCTGCTCAATTCACAGGGAGTTTATGGAGATTTTTTTCCACTGAACACCTGATTGCACCCTGTAGTGCAACTTTTAGTCTTAGATGTTGTTAATCAGCACTTGGACCCAAGTGGTGAATGACTTTTGCTTGAATAATTTTTTTAGGTCAGTACCACTACTGTTGATGAAACGTGTTTATTCAAATTCATACGTGATTTTTGTGTGGTTCCTCAGCCGGCTCCAGCATGGACTACTTTCAGGGTTGGGCTGTACTGTGGAGTCTTCATCGTCCTCTTGGTGACAGTCATCATCACAGGTACACTCAACATATTAATCTCATCTCAGTATATTAGCCTCATGGATTTATTGTACCATTGTTTATCAAGATTTCTCGGAGTCTGACTAACAAGACTGACTTGTCTTGTGCCAGGAATCGTGATGTTATTGCCGAATAAGCGTTACAATGTGTGGCCTCTGGTGCGAATCTACCGTGGAGGTTTCCTGCTCATTGAGTTCCTCTTCCTGTTGGGCATCAACACCTATGGTTGGAGACAGGCGGGAGTCAATCATGTGCTGATCTTCGAGCTTAACCCCCGCAACAACCTCTCACACCAGCATCTTTTTGAGGTCAGCTGAGCACATACACCCTTTATCTGTAGGCAAGATTTGAATAAGACAAGAGTTCATGAATCTGCTGACTGTATTGTCCAACGGGCAGGCAAATACAGTGGCATTATACTGCTATTCACTGTTACTATTTTTATTATTATGACAGCATTCACAGTCATGTCTCTGTCTCTATGTCGCAGATTGCAGGGTTTCTGGGGGTCCTCTGGTGCGTCAGTATCCTGTCCTGCCTTTTCTCCAGCTTCATCAAGGTGCCTATGCTGGCCAATCCTCTTTTGCTCTATGGCTTCTTCTTCATGTTCCTCATCAACCCCTTCAAGACCTTCTACTATAAGTCCAGATTCTGGCTACTTAAGCTTTTGGTAAGTCTTTGAACAGTATTGGAGTTGTGGGGAAGACTCCAATCACATATACAATCACAGACACTACAATATGTACAATATGCATCTAAAATTAAAATGAATCTTTTATAAACCAGACATCGTACAGCTCTGGATCACCCCTATTGTTTTACACAGATTTAAGTGTTCAATGTTATCTCAGTTAATTGTTACTGAAAACCAGTGTATACATCTGTAATGTTTTGTGAAGGTGTTTTATGGATTATGGACTGATTCAGTGAATGTCTGACCCACTTTTATCTTTTTTTTTTTTTTTTTTTTCCCTCAATAAATGACAGTTCCGCGTGGTGACTGCCCCATTTCACCGGGTAGAGTTCGCAGATTTCTGGCTGGCTGACCAGCTAAATTCTTTAGGAGTTGTTCTGATGGATCTGGAGTACCTGATCTGTTACTACAGTATTAACATCACCTGGTCAAATCCATATGATGCATTCACAGAAGGCAAGGCTCATTTATATTTAAAAAAATAAAATAAAAATGTTTTTCGGTGTAAGTATTATGTGTAAGTATTTTGTATCATTTATACAAAAATGTATAAATACATTATAATTTTTCTTCGTCTAGCACCTAACAATCTCTGAGCATGCTCTTCACAGACAAGTTTGAGCCTTATCAGGGCTCTTAGTTTTTAAACTCTATATTCTATAGAAATCGAACGAGAATTGCTGGTGTCTTCCTCTTGTAAGTCGCTTTGGATAAAAGCGTCTGCTAAATAAAGTAAAGTAAAGTCTTTCATCTGTTGTTTCTACTACTTGTGTTGAGGTTTTTGGAAATTCTATAGTTGTTTGACTATGTTTATTGTCTCATATATCTCCAGATCTTCTGCCAGAAAAGGGCACATGCAACTCATACTCTTATGGGGTGCGGGCCGTGATCCAGTGCCTGCCTGCCTGGTTCCGTTTTGTGCAGTGCCTGCGCCGTTACCGGGATACTAAGCGCGCCTTTCCTCACCTAGTCAACGCCGGCAAATACTCCACCACCTTCTTTGTGGTCACCTTTACTGCTCTCTACAAAACACACAAGGGTATTTGAATATTATTTTTATTTTTACTAGTAGTGCAATATGATATTTAACTTGCTCCACAATCTTTTCAGGATTTTGCTGTCATGGAAACCCCCATAATATGTTTTTTGTTTATACATTTATTCATTTCATCATTATTGATCACAATAAATGTCAGTCGTCTGTCATTGCCACGCATCACTCATGGTTTTTACTATGATGTGGGGTGGTAGTGGCCTAGTGGGTAACACACCTGCCTATGAACCAGAAGACCACAAATTCACAGGTTCAAACCCCACTTACTACCATCATGTCCCTGTCTCTGGTCCCTGTCCCTGTAACTACTTATTGTAAGTCATTCTGGATAAGGGGGTCTGATAAAGGCTGTAAAATGTGAAATGTAGATGGTGGCCTAGCAGTTAAGGAAGCGCCCCTGTAGTCAGAAGGTTCCCGATCCTTCTGATGTGCTACTGAGTACAGCACTGTCTCCACACACTGTTCACCGGTCATGTCTGCCCACTGCTCACCAAGGGTGATTGTTAAAACCATAGGACACATTTTTATGTTTGTGATGTAAGGGATCAAGTGTGTTCTCTTTCTCTTGTAAAACTACAGCTTGACCATTGAACTGTTTTTGTTTTGTTTTTTTTCTACCCCCCCAGACAAGTCAGATTTGGACACCACCGTCTTCTTCTACCTGATGATTGCATGTTCCGTGGTCAGCTCCTGCTACACCCTGATCTGGGACCTGAAGATGGACTGGGGCTTGTTTGATCGCAGTGCTGGCGAGAATACCTTCCTCAGGGAGGAGATTGTTTATCCTCAGAAAGTGAGTTAGCATGCCTGATTGATGCTGAAAGTAGAGAATAATAGTGAATTATTTAACTATTAGTTAACTTAAACAATTTATACTGCTGTTGTTAATTTCTGATTTGCCCAGATTTCCTTGATTGTTGAATTGTTTTCATTGTTAAGCATGTGTTCTTTAGACCTCTCTTCAGCTGCGTTTCTCTTATTGAATAGGCATACTACTATTGTGCCATAATAGAAGATGTTATCCTTCGCTTTGCCTGGACCATCCCTATCTCATTGAGTACCATGACCAACATGTCCACCACCTCAGACATCCTGGCAACCATCCTTGCCCCACTGGAGGTCTTCAGGTGATTACTGTCAACCACATTTTATTCATTTTATTTGTAACACACAGCTCACTAAGTGTTGATAGGACAGTGTCAGTCAGGCTGATGGCAAATTATATGCAGATCCACCTCTGGTGCTTCTCTGTGTGATGTTCTGATTTCTTACTGGCAGGCGTTTTGTGTGGAACTTCTTCCGTCTGGAAAATGAACATCTGAACAACTGTGGCGAGTTCCGTGCAGTCCGGGACATTTCAGTGGCGCCACTGAATGCAGATGACCAGACGCTGTTGGAGCAGATGATGGACCAAGAAGATGGTGTGAGGAACCGACTGGGCAAGAAGAGCTGGAAGAGGAGCTACAGCATGTCCCTCAGACGACCTCGCCTCGCCTCCCAGTATGTTATTGGCTTCCAAACATTGTGAAACGGAGGTTAACGCAGGCTTTTCCAGCAGCACTGAGGGCTAGGGTGTGCCCACACTCATCTCAGAGTGCTCAGAGTTATTTAGCATGTTGTGTTGCTATTTACATGAAACATTCTATGTAAATCAAGTCTGGTTCTTTACAAATGCTGAAAATTTGGTTATGAGAATAAATGGGAAAAACCTGCTAATAACACTGGATGTCTGTCAGGCTGTGCAGACTTTTACTGCTTATTGAATACACTGCCTCTTTTTCTTTTTCAGGTCAAAAATGCGAGACACTAAAGTTCTGATAGAGGACACTGACGATGACACCTGACCCTTCCCATCTGGGCTTCATGCCCTGCAAAAAGGAAAACAAATCTTAGTTGTCCAATAAGTCATCACAAAGCTGCCTGTCTATTCATACATACATACATACACACACACACACACACACATACATATATATAAATATATATACTTAAAAGCAACCAAGTAAAGTGCATACCACTATTGTCAAAGACATACAAAGGACCGTACTCTGACATATGCAACACGCATACATACATACACACACACACACACACAAACACACACACACTCTGAGACACACCTCAAGCTGACATGCAGAATATGCACACTGACACAGGCTCACATGGAACAAGCCACTTTTTCATTCCTCTTGTTTTAAACATTTTTACTGCCTTGAGTTACAATGCAATGATTGGGAAGTGTACAGTTTGGAATTATCGCCCACAGTTAATTGGGCAATAATAGGTGAGCAAAAGCATTCATTGGAATTATGAACCCGGGGCTGGATTTTTTTATTTTTTTTTTTAGGGCAGGGGTCATTCATGTAGCAATTCCTAAGATATGTTAAACCACATCATCTGTGATTTGATTGACATGACATTTTTATTTTGAATGTACATTTCATTGTTTATTTATGTGAAATGAGAAATGCCTTGAACGTTGCGTAAGCAAGAGTTGTTGTTTTTCTTTTCAGTCGGTGCAGATGATGACAGATCCCCAGAATGCTTTACTTTGTGCTGTATGTGTGTTGTAACCCTCAGGTGGCTTCCATTTGTGTTGGTTTTGTTTCACTCCCCCATCTCTTAACTTGACAGGCCTGATTGTTATACGTTGCGCTTTTATGTTTACTGATGCCAAATGAAAACTTTACCCACTTCCCAACATTCTACACGTGTGAAAGTGGGTTTTACACGTGTGAAGGTTTGTTTTAGAGCAAGTCATATGGATGGGAGCATGCTTCATGGATGATCATCTGCCTGCCGGTGATGTTCAGCCATACCCAGTCTTGAAACCCTCTTCATTCTCCAAGGGTTCTGCAGGGCACCTGTGTGCATGTCTCCCATTTTAATGCGAAATGAAAGCCATAAGAATGGCTTTAATGACTCTTCATGGGCAGTAACTTCAGGTAACCTTGCTTCCAGATGTCACTGCAGTGTCATGACATGTGATGGCAAGATCCTGATAGGCCTTTTTTATTATTATTTATTTGTTTAGATTAGCTCAGACCTGTTTCACATTCCAGAATGGCTGTGTTCTAAGTCGTTCCATTGTTGGTTTGTTTCATTTCTCACATTGTGAATGTTCTTGTTTCTGTTGCCACCAGGGGGTTTCTGAGTTCCCAGGAGGAATAACTGTGCTGGTAAAGGTGTACGCAGTGTTTGCTTGGGTTTAAAGGAGTGTTCTTTGAGTCAGGTTGTGAATCCAATCTTTTTTTTTTTTTTTTTTTTTCTTTCTTTCTTTTTTTTTTTGTAGTCTTGTGTCAGTGTGTCGACAACAAAATGAGGCCAAATCCCAAGTAGGAGGAAATCATAAGCAGACCCTTTGTCCTCCTTACTTCCCCTATTTCTGATGGATAAGGGCATTCAGGAACATGGAATCACCATGTGCAGCAGCAACACCAGCAGCCCTCTATGGAACATCAACCTACTGTATCAAGAGCTTGTGTGGATTTTATTATACCTCCATGTTATTTCCCATGACATTTTGACTCAAATGAAGGAGACATTCTCCCTAGTTGCCATGTGATCTCATGGGCAATCATTTGTGATCATTGTACTTTGAGTCCCTGGTCAGTGAAAGGTCCTCAGGAGGAGGAATCAACATGCATTTTGACGTTCTGTATACATCAGGAGGAAAGCATCAAGCTTCTCTCATCTCTGTTACATTTTTGAATTTCAGAAGAAAAAGAAATAAAAAAAAATGTCTCTTGATGCAGACAAACAGAATGGGCAAGTTTTAAGCCTTTATTTATTTTTCTAATGCAGGGATTCCAATTCCTATTTTCCCCCCTGATATTGTTCAACTAGACCACATGATGTTACCTAATTGATATGTTTTACACTGAATATACATCTAGTTTGAGCTACAAGCAAGGTCATTTAACCTCAGTGGTTATATGTGACATCTCTTTGAACCTAACATGAACATTTAGAATAATAATAATAATGTGGTGCTCAGAAGGCCTCCTAACTTCTTGTCTAGTAGCATCCAATCCTTCTTCCAGTAAGGAAATGGAAGAGAATTTACTAAAATACAATACTGGCTGAAAGTGCAGGAATCATGGTTCTGGCGCAATTTTACACAGTACCTAGCTCAGGTCTAGCACCATGGTAGCTGGGTTCTCCAGATAGGAACGCCACAGATTGGAGAAGTGACACATAGTGGCTCCATCAATAATGCGGTGGTCAGCAGACCAGCTGACTTCCATGGAGTGAGCTTTCACCACACTGCCATGTGAATTAAACCTGGACAGGACCTGAAGTTTGCAAGAGTTCAGACACTTAAAACAGAGTTAAACATTGAAATGTCCTGATGCGAAAGCACAAAAGCTCACCTGAATTTTTCCCAGCGCTCCAATCGCCACCTCAGGGGGTAGGATCCCTTGCTCCAGCACCCTAAAAAAGGACAGAGGTCATTCTGTCCATTAAATGTATTCTATTTACACAACAGCCAGTCATATTTTAGTATCCAGAATGGGACAGAAAAGGTTTTATCTGACCAGTGGTTACCGAGCCAATGTTGGAGAGAGTGAATGCGCCCCCTGTGAGGTCTGCAGTACCCAGCTGCCCCACAGAGCCCAAGTTCTGCAGGCCATTAAGCGCCACAGCGCTGTCAAAGATGCTCAGCACCTGAACATTCTTGATATCGGCTACCAGAAGACCCTGGGCAGTATCCATAGCAATGTTGTGTTGTGAGAGGCCTGAAAAAATATGGCCTAAATATTACAACCATTTATTTCAAAACCTGATATGGTCACTTGAGCAAGTAATGAATCAATCTGTGAGTGGAAATAGCAAGCAGATGGCAGGCGAGTCAAGGTCAGGTTCTAAATAGGAAAGTGAAGTGGTTGTCATAGTTCAGTCCATTGTGTGTTACAATATTAAGACGTTTTACCTTGTAGGTAATGTTCTGACAGTCCACATCCACAGCAGCATTAAGGATAGGGAAGTGCAGTAGCCCAAGATATGCTGCCAGGAGAAAAATGAAATAAACATACACACACACACAAAAAGGTCAAAATATATATTTTTTAATCTGTTTGCTTCTGCATCTTACGATGTTGCTCTGTTTGGTTTTCAGTGTGTTCTTGATTATGCTGTAGGTTTAAAGAAAGTAAAGCATGTAGCTAGTGTTGATGTTCACCTTGATAAAAAAGGGCATGTAGTTGAGCTTGACTCTTCGCGACTCAGCCAGGCCCTCCAGCTCAGAGCGTAAATGAACCAGTCAAGTCAGGTCCACCTCATCACAGTAGGGAGCTGTGGGATCTTCAACGCTATGGTCATGGTCTTCACCATGGTTTTATTAAAACCTGATGTAAGGCACGTAGCACTGGTTAGGAATGAAAAATAAATGCAAGAGTAGTAGCCTAGGGGTAACACACTCGCCTATGAACCAGAAGACCCGGGTTCAAGTCCCGCTTACTACCATTGTGTCCCTGAGCAAGACACTTAACCCTAAGTTGCTCCAGGGGGACTGTCCCTGTAACTACTGATTGTAAGTCGCTCTGGATAAGGGCGTCTGATAAATGCTGTAAATGTTAATGCCTATGGGATGGCCCTGAATCGAACATGCGTGTAACACCATGGTTACCTTTTATTGGTTCAGACCTGTCTGTTCCTGTGAACACTGGGCGGGGCATCGCTTGAAGGTGGGGTGGGATGACAGGTGCTTTGTCTTTGGGAGGGGTGGGGGGCTTGACAACAGAAGGTGGGACCTGCTTCACCTCTTCATATGGAAGGATGGCACCTGTCTGCTTGTCCAGGGTGAAGAGGTTGTCTTCATTCAGGTTCATCCCATCTTTTCCTGTCCCCACTACCTCACTCAGTTTAATCTGAGAAAAAAAAATCAGTCCAGTCTTTCCCTAACATGGTCAGATGCCATAACAACACAACAACTACATCAAGCAGAGATTCATCTTCATTCGTACAAAGTGGATGAGTGACCTACAGAATAAACTGGCTCAAAGCCTTTATGCCTGCATCCAGAGAACTCCATGGCACAGCTCTGCCTCCAGTTCTATGATGTGCATTTGTTTATCTGGAATTCATTCATGATGAAAAATCCTGAAACCCTGAATGGGACTGTTCAGATATTAAATTAAATGTTTGTTGCCAATATTTGATGCCAACTGGGTCAGTAAAGAGGACAACATTCAGTCAACTTTGCATTCACGGGTGCATAGGTGCACAGATTAGCGTCATAAACACCATTTGGGCTTGAGCCATGTCTGGCCAGGCTGTAATTGACTGGTTTAGATGACATGTTGGGCCTTAACTCCCAGTAATTACAGAGAAAACCTATAGAGTTCTGGAATAATGTTTAGAAAAATGGGGTCTTGTTGTCTACACTGCATGCTTTTCCAGATAAGTACTGTGACCTAATGTAGACAGCATTGCAAAAAGCACATTAATACATCCAGTACAGCACGCTTTAGAGAATGTGAAGCAAGATGGCCAGTTATTTCAAGACTCATTTTGCAAGACGCATTAAAACTGCATAAAGGATATTTAACATTTTTTAACATTCATTTGCTTCTAATTAGCCATTTTGATTTTCAAAACAAACCAGTGACACATTTAGTCATGTGTGTATATATACATATTGCCTAAAACTGAGCAGAATTAGAAATCCCACCTGCTTTAAACAATCTGGGCTAAATGTTGCCAGACAGAACTGCAGGGCTATAACTTTATCCAGTGGTTGTAGATTAAACTTTTCTTATAGGAAACAAACAAAAAAGTAAAAGACATTGCAGTGTTCATACAAACATCATCACTAGTTGTAATGAGTTGACCAAAAAAATGACCAAAATGTCTCTGTCATGTAATATGTAGATGATGATGTGCATTTTTTCCCCAGACAACTGAACCCTGCTTCCTCTCCACTTGTTCCATGCGTAAGTTGGTCACAGTAGGGGACTCTGTTTAGCCCATTGCACAGCCCTGTTTCTGTCTATAGAAGACATGTTGTATGTATTCAGCAACAACGAACACGCCTGATCTGGGCCGAGTTGCTTCGTATGTATACTCCCCTTATCAGCTTGCAGGATGATGATGTTTTTGTCCTTGCTCTGGAATGTTAAGGCCCCCTCAGGGGAAAAGAGGTCTAAGATATCACTTCTCATCAGTTTACAATGCAATTCCTCACTTTAAGGATGTCTTATGTTGATGAAAAAAAATTGCTAGACACCTTACAGCTGGCGGGGCCTGGGACTTATGGCCCTTTATCTCCTGGTGTATGTGATCATGTGAGACTGCAGGTGTCTCCACCACTGTCAAACTGAGACACTCGGTCACCTTCCTTCACATACCTGAGAAAAAAAATAGTGGTAGTAGTGGTGGCCTAGCGGTTAAGGAAGCGGCCCCGTAATCATAAGGTTGCCGGTTCGAATCCCGATCCACCAAGGTGCCACTGAGCAAAGCACCGTCCCCACACACTGCTCCCCGGGCGCCTGTCATGGCTGCCCACTGCTCACTCAGGGTGATGGGTTAAATGCAGAGGGCAAATTTCACTGTGTGCACCGTGTGCTGTGCTGCTGTATATCACATGTGACAATCACTTCACTTTGACTCTATAGTGTTTTTACATGAGTTTTTCCTCTCCTCTAATATGCTGACTGTGCAGAATAAAACGTGAAAAAGTACCATTCTTTCACGGTCACCTCCCTTATGCCCTCTCCGATGTCAGACAACCTGAACTCCAGAACTTTCTACTTGAAGAATGAAGGACATTAGAACAGCAGTGTCGACTTGGATGCTGAAGTTAGGTCCTTATTCGAATGGTCCGTTCTACCTTAAATGATGCTCAGCAACACCTGTATTATGTCTGTAGGGGATAGTTCAATGAGGCTTACAGTCAAGAAAACTGCATTAGAACATTTTAAATCTGATCTCTGTGTCCACTCACAATACTAAACAATTTCACCTGGGACATTTTAAATCTGATCTCTGTGTCCACTCACAATACTAAACAATTTCACCTTGGACCTGTGCATGTTGAATGGGAATTTCTTAACAGGAAAACTAGGATTTAAAAGCTTGAAACACTGGTTATCCTACCTGTAAATGTCCATATTCATCAGAAACCTACATGCACATGAGCAAAGTTTCCAGTTTAAAATTTCAGTCAAAACTGGACCAGACAGGAAACACCTGATACTATTTGTGGATGTCCTATTTTACCCTTAACAAGTGAGTTTTCAGTGTTGGGCCAGACAGGTAACAAGTTATGCTAATTCTAATAGTTCCGAATTTTGAATGGTCAAAGAGATCATTAGATTTTAAATGTTCTTACATTTTTAAGGCCTGGTTGAACTACCGCCCCTATAGGCGCATTGGCGGTATTGCAGCCTCCAAAACACCATTTAAGGTGAAACGGACAATTCGAATTAGGAGCTGCGAATACGACTATGTCACTGCATTTATAGTCTGCCCGGAATGAGAGTAGGTTCTCTGCACGACACAAACAAGAAAAGAAAATTACCGTGTGTTTGAAAAAAACTCCCCTGCACAAAGACTGGAGGGAATGTGCGCTTTGGTCCAAATGTTCGGAGTGCGGTGTACAGTTTACGAAGACAGAATGCAATGCGAGGCTTGAAATAAAGACGTTCATTACAAAACTAATATAGCAATATCTGTCAACAGGGAAATAGACAATAACAGGTGTAATGCATTCTTCAGAATGCTATGTGGATCGCTGTAACAACTGTAACATTCTCAAATGAAGCTGAAAAATGATGGCCCTTCCTCTGAAGTTGCCCTATATCGACATTTATTTATGGAACCTTACGTACGAGAACCTACCAGGCAACTAATAACTCGAAGTGAACTCCGCAATGTTGACGTCGCCATTTTTATTCGCGCGCATGCGCGGAATCCAAAGCTCTAAAGCCGCAAGCGAAAACACGTTTAGTCAGCGTTAAAAATCAGCATTTGTGCAGCTGAGGCTTTAACTCTGCAAAGACTGTATTATGTATCGCTATGTATTATGATGTTAGTCCAATACTCGAATCCTTGATTGACTGTAATCAAATTCGGTCCTTTTTAGTAAACTATCCCTGCTGAGTCCCTAATCAATAGAATTTAAATCAGTGCTGAGTACTATTAAATTGTGCTGATACAATTTAAGATTTGGTGGTTAAAAAAAATTAATTGTGATATTGTATTTATTTGCATGCTTTGGGTATGTAAGTGACAAAGCGTGACCTGCCAACTCGAACAATTCGGTAGCAGCATAATTTAGAACCAGTCTATACAGAGTATAATACTGAAATGCTTTTTCTGAAATGCACTACTGAAACAAAATCCTGCGGGATTTGGCTTTCCGAATCTGATATGTAAACCTCTTCTAAATAATCCATTCATCCATGCATCCACGTGCAATATTACATCACAGGGGACGAGCCCGGTGGGCAGATTTCATGTTTTTTTTCACCACAGAAATGGTTTCTTCTACCAATTAGGGGGGCAGAAAGTAAATCAAGGGCCTTTGGACCATCAGACCTCTGACATGCCTTTTGTCTTGTAATGTAATACTCCACATTATTCCAAACCTGTTGCACAAATGTAAGTCCCAATACAAACGAGTGGCACAGACCCATGGATGAACTCATCTGGTAATAATGTACTATTTTATCCTCAAACAAATTGATGAGCATGTGTCTCGTTTTCCTGGAACCAGTCTGAGCAATTGAGCTCATACGCCCCAGTTCCCACACTTTGGAGGAACTATTTACCAGAGATTAGTGGGGACGGTCCATCTTTCCACCACCCTGTTAAGCTGCTGCTTAATTGATTAATTAAAGCGGATGGCCCGGGACAGGAATAGAAAGTGAGGACTGCCAGTGTGTCATGCAGTTCCAGCCACAGAGATAGGATTTTATTGTTAGCGTAGAAATCTAGTAATTCATTACCAAAAGGGGCACTGAAATTGATTGATGAAATTGATCATACAAGGATTTTCAAGATAAAATGTAACATTTTTCATGCTTTTGTTGCGATACCTGTAAATGTTTGTTCTGTCCCCTGTACATTGACTTATAAGCATCAGACAGAGGGTGAACACCATATTCATATCCTGCCACTGCTCCTCCCTCCAGCATGCTTCCAGACACATTCTAATGTTTCTTCCACGTATGTCTACGGCACAAGCAACCACGCCTTGTCTTGTTTTTAGAAGCATGTACCTAAGATCAGGCCCCTAGATAGTGTGACAGGTCATACTAACTGTCCGACAAAGGCACATTGCACGCAACGTCAGTGAGTGAGAGCTGCCCTTAACCTCTGGAAAGAAGATATTGGAATATAGTGAAAACAAATGCTAAGTAGTGGTCATATCGCAAAGTAAATCAGTCTGAAAAGAGACAGGGAGGTGACATTCTGATATTAAAGGATGTAAGTGAACACTAATGTCAGGCCCAGAGAGTGTTGGCTGGATGAACAGAAACCTGAGTCTGCTATCTGAGCTGGTCATACCCCTGTTTGGTCTTGCTTTGTCAGGCGAGGCCTCAGGTCTGTTTTCTTTGCCTGGACACCTGAAGCACAGACCCAAGGCTCCTCCACTTCGGAATACCATCATTTGGGACCGGCAAAGACCCCATGGCTTAAGACATAACATAAATTGGGATTCTGCTGACGTACTGGTCTCCGCTGGTCCTTCTTCTTCCTGTTATCCGCCTCAATGACGGCATGTCTCGTGTTGCAGCCTGGCGGGGACACTGGCAAGGCAAGCGCAGGTCTCCTGTACTGATGCCCCATGGTGCCTGGGTTACCCACATTGCAGGTACATTCCAGCTTTGTTTATGATAAGATATTTCCACAAGATGCCCTGATCCCTTTTGTAACAGAATACGTAAGAAAAATGAAAGACGAGACATTGTATTGTAATGTATTGTTCATGTTCCGGGCCTTTTCAGTTTATGTCTCGCACTGCAACAAGGGAGGAGATGGCTGATCATATTAAAGGGAGTTAAGGGTAAAGCTTGTGAGCTGCACGTGCCGAGGTCATCCCAAAGAGCTCAGACAGTACCAGGGCTCCATTACAGACTGGCAGCAATGCTAGATTCAGTCCAAAGCATCTGCAGATGGAATGGCACATGACACATAATTGGGAAAACAGGCATGAATTCACCACAGCCATCCTCATGCTGCGTTACTTTACTTTACCTTACTTGCCAGACGCTTTTATCCAAAGCGACTTACAAGGAGACTGCTGCTGCTGCCTTTAGGTGCTTGTTACAAGATCCAATTGTCCAGTTATTACAAGAGTGCATTTAGTCCTAAAAATATTTGTTTGTGGTGAAACACAGCTTCCTAGAAAATAAGCTCAAATAGAGGTGCAGCAATTATGTTCACACAACAATATAATTTAACAGGCATCAGAACAGTATTTTAAAATAACCAGACTTGATCTTAGATTACCCATCTTCCCATCTACTGCTACTCGACTTTCACCAAGTTTCATAATCGCAATATTTACAACAGCACATGAACACGTCATATCTATATTTTTCTCTATGTCTGTCTGTCCATATGATAAAATTTCTTATTGTGTTTCAACACACTTTTAAACCAGCAGAACTCTGTGCGTGCGTGTGTGTGTGTGTGTGTGTATGTTGTGTACGTGTCGGTGAGTGTGTGTCGGTGTGTATGTTGTGTACATGTTAGTGAGTGTGTGTGTATGTTGTGTACGTGTCGGTGAGTGTGAGCGTGTGTGTATGTTGTGTACGTGTTGGTGAGTGTGTGTGTGTATGTTGTGTATGTGTTGGTGAGTGTGTTTGTGTGTGTGTGTGTGTGTGTGTGTGTGTGTGTGTGTGAATGTTGTGTATGTGTTGGTGTGTGTGTGTATGTTGTGAACGTGTCGGTGTGTATGTTGTGTACTTGTTAGTCTGTGTGTGTGTATGTTGAGTATGTGTCAGTGAGTGTGTGCGTGTGTGTATGTTGTGTACGTGTCGGTGAGTGTGTGTGTGTGTATGTTGTGTACATGTTGGTGAGTGTGTGTGTGTGTGTGTGTGTGTATGTTGTGAACGTGTTGGTAAGTGTGTATGTTGTGTACGTGTCGGTGAGTGTGAGCGTGTGTATGTTGTGTACGTGTTGGTGAGTGTGTGTGTGTGTGTGTGTGTATGTTGTGTATGTGTTGGGGAGTGAGTGTGTGTGTGTGTGTGTGTGTGTATGTTGTGTACGTGTCGGTGAGTGTGAGCGTGTGTGTATGTTGTGTACGTGTTGGTGAGTGTGTGTGTATGTTGTGTATGTGTTGGTGAGTGTGTGTGTGTGTGTGTGTGTGTGTGTGTGTGTGTATGTTGTGAACGTGTTGGTGAGTGTGTGTATGTTGTGTATGTGTCAGTGTGTGTGTGTGTGTATGTTGTGAACGTGTTGGTGAGTGTGTGTGTGTGTGTGTGTGTGTGTGTGTGTATGTTGTGAACGTGTTGGTGAGTGTGTGCATGTTGTGTATGTGTCAGTGAGTGTGTGTGTGTATGTTGTGAACGTGTTGGTGAGTGTGTGTGTGTAAGTTGTGTACGTGTGTGCGTGTGTGTGTGTGTGTGAGAGACCACGGCGCCTGCGCTGATTGGCCGAACCCCCTCCCGTCCTTAGCAACGTGTCGGCGCGCGCTGGTTAGACACGTGGTTACTAAGCGATGATGCCCCTTTAATGGTTCATCCGCAACTTTATTACTTCGAACGAGGCCAAGACAGACACCGGGAATTCTAAAGGGAAATACACTAAAGCGACCTGAGACCAAGACCGAGACCGCAAGAGCATCTTGTTTGTCATATTGTCTTTATTTTTATACTTTAAAAAAAACATGGAAGATTTGCGGTACAGGACTGGACGTCCATTTGTTTGGTTCCGTGTTGATCGGACAGCAGCTCGCCACCGGTGACAGATTAACTAAGAAGCGATTTGTTTTGTCGTTGCCGTTTTTTTTTGTTTGCCTTTTTGTCGCGTGATTTAATGAAATGGGTGATGACAGTGACCTCCTCGGTGCCACCGAATTTATTAAAGGTAAATACAAAATGTCCTCAAGGAAACGTTACCGCGTCGTGTAATAGTCTTTTAATATTTCTGTTCGGTGCCCTTTACAGACCGACTGTACTTTGCAAGCCTCCGCCAAAAACCCAAAAGCACGCCAAACACGCACTTCTTCTGCACGGACGAGGAGTTTGTCTACGAGAAGTACGTTTTCACTGCATACATAACCTGTGTGTGCGGAGCCAGTGTGTGTCAACAGCGCCTGTCTTCTCAAGTTTCTATGCAGATTTTGGACCGCTCAACCTCGCCATGCTGTACAGATTCTGCTGTAAGCTGAACAAGAAGCTGAAGGTGAGGTAGAGTTCCTGTGTCGTGCCCCCAGGGCAGATGCACCTCACCTTGTGTTGTGTAACACGTTTGTTCCCCTTAAAAGAATCAGAGCTTCGGACAGAAGCTTACAGCTTTGGTGCTTTAAATAAGCACTTGGCATGTGTTTCTGGCCTGATGCAGCAGCCCCGTATACAGTATTCTGCCACGTAATTTATTATTCTGCAGGTTTCAGCCAGGTTTGGATGTAAAATGGAATTATACAATGTTGTGTGCCTTAATGATGTTTCTAGAACCTCCACTGTATTTAACATCTGGCACGGGGTACTGTTCCTTCAATGGTTATTGCAAACCATTTACCAACCATTTGTTGGCAAATGGTTCTTGTCAAAGTTGTAGTTAGGTTTTTAAAACTCCAAACACTTCCATTTGTGGATAAATGTTGCCATACCTTATAAATGATCTGTTTGAATGGAGGTGCTGTCCGACAGGGTGGTAGTAGCCTAGTGGGTAACACACTCGCCTGTGAACCAGAAGACCCAGGTTCAAATCCCACTTACTACCATTGTGTCCCTGAGCAAGACACTTGACCCTAAGTTGCTCCAGGGGGACTGTCCCTGTAACTACTGATTGTAAGTCGCTCTGGATAAGGGCGTCTGATAAATGCTGTAAATGTAATGATCCTTGGCTAAGGGAATTTGGTTCTGTGTCTCCTCATACTGTATATGTATCTCAATTAGTCAGGGAGTCATTGTTTTTTTTTTTTAAATGTTGCTTATAGAGGAATGTGATCTATTTGCAGTTACATTTATGTTATTGTATCATGCTATTTTTGAGCAGAGACTAGTCGGTTTGGTCTGGCATTGTGTTGGTTGCAGTGCAACAAATGCAATACTGACTGACTCATTAACACTTTTCCACAGTCTTTCACTCTCTCCAGGAAAAGAATTATCTATTATACCAGTTACGACCAACGCAAACGAGCCAACGCTGCATTCTTAATTGGTGCCTATGGTGTAAGTGCACTCTCCAGTTCTCTTGCACACATGCATTCACACACACCCCTCATGCTGTTCTGGATTCATTCTGGCCTCCTTTGCCCGTGTTTTAGGTAATCTACTTAAAGAGAACCCCTGAGGAGGCCTACCGGGCCCTCATCTCTGGAACTAATGTGTCATATTTGCCCTTCAGGTAACAGATCATTATATTAGTTTCTCGGATATGAATGTACACATCTCTGGCCAGCTGTTGCTGCATTCCCACATTTTTATTTATCCACTAGGTGGCGCTAACAAACCAGTAAATGGTGTGCATTCCCACTTTCGGCCATTTGTACCTTTGTCCCCAGAGGCACACTGACCCTGTATCTGGACCTTTCTTTTCAGAGATGCAGCATTTGGGAATTGCACATATAACCTGTCTATCCTCGACTGTTTACAAGGCATCCGGAAGGTAAGGAAACCAGGGAGGGATTCTCAGTTGACAGGGAGTTGCACCAAGCACCTCCTGAGGACATTGGTGACCCCCACACACTTATTTGGTTTACCAGAGTTAATCTTTATATCCAATTATCATTCGGCAGTCAGGGACGTGCCGTTGAAATGATTCAGGATAGAGCTGTTACACAACAGCATTCCTTAAAACAATGATGCCACTTGTTCTGGGAAGTAGCTCACCATCTCCCCTAAATTGTATTGTGCCTCAAGTAAGGAAGATCATAAAAACAAATATAGATCAGCTTATCTCTGTAATTAATATGATTAATGTCAATTATCGATAAATAAAATTTAAATAAATAATTTTTGATTAAGCTAATGAAACATGACCTTTTGCCTTTAGAGGCACTGATAAAGTTGCCTTTTTTTTTTTTTTTTCCAGGCCCTGCAACATGGTTTCTTCAACTTTGAGACATTTGACGTTGAAGAGTATGAACACTACGAAGTAAGACTCCAAAAATATATAAGAAAAAATCATTATTTTTATTTGTGCACACATGTTGCTTATTACTGTTTTGTCCTATTGGAGAAGCGGGTAGAAAATGGTGACTTTAACTGGATTGTACCAGGAAAGCTTTTGGCCTTCAGTGGGCCACACCCCAAGAGTAAAGTAGAGAACGGTAAGATGAAAGTTTTAAATCAGTGCCTGTGTTCAACCTATCAGTCGGGTGCATTCACCATTTAGTTTAACTATGATAAAGAAAAGGTTTCTTCCCCCCCTCTCAGGCTACCCCCTGCATTCACCTGAGGCCTACTTTCCCTACTTCCGCCAGCACGGTGTCACAGACGTGGTGCGACTGAATAGGAAAATCTACGAGGGCAGGCGCTTTGCCGACGCCGGCTTTGAGCACCATGACCTCTTCTTTGTGGACGGCTCGACACCCAGTGACCTCATCATGCGACGCTTCCTGCACATCTGTGAAAGTGTGGAGGGGGCGGTGGCTGTGCACTGCAAAGGTTAGACATGCGTATACAAATGTGTAGAATCTAAAATATTTTGTTTATTTAGGTACAGAAGATGGGTGAATAAATGATCCCTTACGTTGCAGCACTTTCAATATGCGTCATTATGTGACACTTTGAGAGAACATTCAGCAGATCCCACAACTTCTATTGTAAACTTCAGACACATTGTCTCCAGTCCCTTAGGTTTGAAGTAGCTTTCTTTGTGCATCGCATGTTAACACTAGTGAGCATGATCTCATTTGTCTTTCTGTGTCCTTCCCCTTTCTCACTGTGCAGCGGGGCTTGGCCGAACAGGCACTCTAATTGCCTGCTATCTGATGAAACACTATCGTTTCACGGCAGCAGAAGCCATTGCCTGGATACGGATATGCAGGCCGGGCTCAATCATTGGTCCACAGCAGAACTTTCTGGAAGAGTGAGTAGAGCAAGACATTAAGCAGCGAAATCTCACACCATGAGCAAGGTGGAGTGTTCTTATGGTTGCATTGCATTGGTCATTGCAAACGGGTTCTGGCCTTTCTCCAGGAAACAGCACAGTCTGTGGGTTCAGGGGGACATGTTCCGCTCCAAGCAGCGACTACAGCACCAACACAGGCAGCGTTCTCAGCCAGACATGGCCGTGTCCCACCTCATCTCCAGCATGGACAACATGTCCATCAATACCACCATCAGCAAGTCAAACAGCATGGATGAGGTGAATATCTCCAACACTGGCATCAAAGTCACGATATGTGTGGATTGATGAAGATGCTGTGGGCTTTCCATTGCTTGGTATGTATGTGGAAATAATCATTTACTCCTTTTATTAGCCCAACATTACAGTGTTCCAAAATGTTTTGACTTAGCTGATGTTCATCACTGTCCTAAATACAGACAGAATATTTAACAGCAAACAAGACTTATGAAACTTATGAAATTAACCTCAATATCTCTGAAATAGCCCAATGCTTTAATTTATCAATGGCCCATTCACCTCTTTCATAATTCACTGCAAATAAAGAAATATTGAAAGTGAAGTGATTGTCATTGTGAAACACTGCAGCACAGCACACGGTGACACAACGAAATGTGTCCTCTGCTTTTAACCATCACCCTTGGTGAGCAGTGGGCAGCCATGACAGGCGCCCGGGGTGCAGTGCGCCTTGCTCAGTGGCACCTCAGTGGCACCTCAGTGGCACCTTGGCAGATCAGGATTCAGACCGGCAAACTTCTGATTACAAGGCCGTGTTCTTAAGTGCTAGGCCACCACTGCCCAAAATATGCTGGGGACATCGTACATGCGAAGCTGAGCTATTACACTGAAATAATGAAGTATACCCGAAATGTAAATTAATATATATTGACCCTTTTATGTTTCTATTATAGGAATTTCTAACAGAATAATGGAGGGGATGGGAGGGGGGGGGATTGCTTGCATACATACAAAGACCACCCTTACTACATAAATTTACACTGAAATCATTCAAATGATAATGATTCTGAATTTTAATGTGTGGAAATTTAATTGCAGAATGATTACAGTGAGGAGAATTTGGGCCTGACTCAGGGGGATCAGCTAAGGGCTTTGAAGAGCAGACGTTACCCTAGATCTTCCACCTCAGGAGCACTCGGGTAAGTAAGATAAATATTTCACTGTCTAACCCAATTTTCACATAACCTGGGTTATTTGTATTTATTATTCTACAGTGGGTTAAATCCAACACCAAGCTCCGTCTCACCACCCAAGACATCAAAATACCAGTCTACTTTCTCTACCACCTCACCTCCCAGAAGACTTTCACGCAGTCCATCATCTTCTGCAGGGAACCTGAAGAGGTCAGTGTGTGTGTGTGTGTGTGTGTGTGTGTGTTATATCAGATAATAAGACCTCATTCCCCCTTTCCCCTGATGCTTATGTGCCCAAAACAGCCGATTAGCCAGGTCCCTTGGAAACCTTTACAGTCTTGACAACATTGCAGAGGACACATGCGAGACGTCCCTACTTCCCTTCTCCCCAGTCTCATCTCCTTCTGCTCTTCCCTCCACGTCATCCTCCTCCATTATGACATCAGCTGGTTTGCGTTTTGGCTACATCTCTACTGAGGCATGTGTCCCTCCCAGTCCTAACTACCACCAGGAAGTCAACAACAACCCCTGTGTACGCACTGTCATTCCCCCTAATCACACTGCCTACTGTCAGAACCTCAGAGGCCTGCCTAGACCCCCAGTCCGATCAGGGTTCAGGGGTCTCTCAGGTCGCTTCCTCAGTCGCTCCATTCCTGTAAGTGTCCCAGCAGTCTGCTTCTTTTCCATATTGTGTCCACTGCTTGGCCAAAAAAAAAGAAATAGCCAATATGTATTTATTGTGTGTTGTCTCATTTCCACCCAGATATGTCACGTTTCCACTTCATATCAGACACCATATAGCACTTTCAAGGAGGTCCTGTATGGTTGCCAAAGTGACCGTAATGATGAATCACAATGTTTTAGTCTGACGTCAGTGATTCCTGACATGTGGCCATGCCTTCGGACAAGAAAGACAAAGTCCATTTATTGGATAAAATGGCGATTCAGTAGATCCTAAGTTTCTAACTTTATTGCAGAGCAAAGACCTGACCACCTGAAGTAAGCCAAGGTTGTAACACTGCCTACATATGCAGAGCATCTAAACCCCATGCTGCCTATCTGTCCCAGTTGCTGTGGTCTATTTATATAGCAGAGCATGAATATCCAGCTATGGAGTATGGCAGAGAATGAAGTACAGTTATGAGGATCTGCACTGACTCTACCCTGAGGTAGTAGTCTAGTGGGTAACACACTCGCCTATCAACCAGAAGACCCAGGTTCAAACCCCACTTACTTCCGCTGTGTCCTTGAGCAATACGCTTATCCCTGAATTGCTCCAGGGTTAACTACTCTAACTACTGATTGGAAGTCGCTCTGGAAAAGGGTGTCTGCTAAATGGCAACAATTTAAATGCATTCAAGTTGTGAATGGATCATTGGCTCTTCAGTAACGTTCTTAAACGATAACTTTTTTTTTGGCTAGGCAGAATGCCACTGTTTGTGTGTAACTTTAAATTGCTCTTAACAATTGAAAATCATTTAAAATGTGCTGTATGCTATGCTTTATTTGTGAATTATTGCTTAAGTGAATTATTTAGTAACTAAATGCCCACATGGTCTGCTTCCCCCCCTCTACAGTCCCTTCAGTCTGAATATGTTCAGTACTAAGGCTGCCGGACTGCACTGATGTTTCCAGGCATCCTGATCTGCTCCCCTGTGCTGACCAAAAGGACCTTCAGATTAAACGGCTATAGCTGTCTTGTTTTTTCTAAGCAGAGATGATCATAGTAAATGGGAGTGAAGGTGTGTGTGTTTGTGTTTGTGTGTAACGAAAGCCGGACATTAGAATATTGTTTTGCTTCCATGAGTCATATAAGTGATTTCATGTGTTTAACAAAAATTATGCCACTGTGCAAAAGTGAAGATTTTAAAGCAGATGTTTTATACAGTTGACTGAAGAAAAGTTTAATCAAAGTTCACATACTAATATACACAAACCAAAACTAAACTGTAAATATATTTTATTGAATAAAATAGAACTTATTATATTTGTTACAAATACAGATATTTCAATTTAAATTACCTTTTGTGGGGAGTAACCACTGAATCCTTCTCACACTCCATTTTTATTTTATTTTTAAAAATACACATGCTGATCAATAAATATTTTAATAAAACACTAACTGATTTCTTTGTTATCGAAGCAAATGATCTGGTTTGTTTTTGAGGTGCTCCTCCTTTCCGAGCCCATCAGATCATGAGACCTCCTTCGTTTTTAATTAACTCAAGAAAAGACTGATGTTCAAAGCGTCCTCTCATGGGTAACTTATTACTCACTTGAAACTTGAAACCGTTACGAGTACCAAGTATTCCCCCTCAACAGAATTGATCTGAAACCCCTGCTGCAGTCTGAACAATGGCCTGTCATCAAGGGCCATCTTCTGTTCACAAAGGGTTAATGCAAAGTTATCATCTCTCTCAATGAATAAGGCATACGATACGTTATTATCAATTTAAAACATTTAGTTTTGATACTATTCCTCAAATGAACCCTATACATTTAAAAGGGGACTACTAAATAGTAAAAAGTAAAGTGATTGTCACGTGTGATACACAGCAGCATAGCACATGGTGCACACAGTGAAATTTGTCCTCTGCAATTAACCCATCACCCTGAGTGAGCAGTGGGCAGCCATGACAGGCGCCCGGGGAGCAGTGTGTGGGGACGGTGCTTTGCTCAGTTGCACCTCAGTGGCAACTTGGGGATTCGAACCGGCAACCTTCTAAAAAACAACAACAATAATAAAGTACCAGAAATTACCATTACCAGTCGAGATTCACACATTTGGGGAATTTGCATGGGTCAGCACAGCCGAAGTGCAATGGCTGAGCCTCGCCCTGGGTGAACCACCTTCTTGATCACAGTATCTCCCCTGCCAGGTAAGTATGGTAAATGTGCTGTCCAGTTCGAAAAAATAAAGCTAGAAACAATTAAAAATATAAACAGAGAAAATAAATGTTTATTTAAATGTATTATTATATGTAATAACACTCATCGTATTCATTACAAAAAAAAAAAAAGCAAGCAAGACGGGTAATACTGAAAACAGGGTATTACACAAACTTAAGCACAAACTTCAGCAATCAGATCTTGCTTTTGTGATTGGCATAGGCAGGGAAGCCGAACTGCGAGAGCATGATGTTGGAGTAGCGCAGCGGCATTCCACCGTAGATCTGTGCCAGCCGGTTCAGGCAGTAGGACCGCTGCAGCATGTGCTCAGCCCTGTGCCACATGCCCACATACCCGCTGCTGGCGTCTCGCTCCAGGTTCCTGAGGTCCACCGGCTTCACCAGCACACCCGAGGCTCGAGCGGGCGCCCCGTCCTTCTCCAGCTCGAGGGCCACGGCAAAGTTCATGGCAATGTCATCGCAGTTCTGAGTCTCATCCACCAGGGCACGCACCTCGGCAGGCTGCGCTTGGAAAAGTTGGAGGTATCGCTGATGAAAGAAAGCAGCTCCTACCAGGATCATGGAGTACCTAAGGTGGAGAAAAACAACCCATGTTCGTGTTTTGCATATGGCAGTCAATAATAAATAATATCCATTTACAAAATCGCCACGCAGACGCACTGAAAAGGAAATAAAACGCCGCTATTTCACACAAGTATTTTGCCCAAACCCTAGTGGTAACCATGGTTACAACTTGAGAAGCTAGTACAGACGATCAGTTCTTACCCTAACTTAAGATAAGCTGCCCATCTTCACAGCTTTTTAGGAATTCTCCTCGCTTTAGGCCTCAACACAACCGATGAAACGGCTAACAAAGCAACATGGCTTATTCACACATTAAAGGCAGCTCACATAACTGTGTGAGTGCCGAACAAAAAGACGTTTTTCCATTTTCTACCGTCACTTTAGAACTTTTGGCTTTTATGCCCGCTTGTAGTACATGTTGGGAATACTTGTGAATACATGTACCTTCGAACCTACAGTATGAAACTTGAACATCCACCTCTGGCCAAAGGTCTCAGAGGACGCAAACCCCAGCCTGACGCATACCTGTCCCCTCCACCAGTCTCAGTGTCCTGGAGCTCAAAGCTGCCGTAGCTGTAAACCCCAGAGTCCGTCACCACGTGCTTCCGAGGGACAAATCCCACGATCTGACCGGGGAACTGCTGCAAGAGCGAAGAGAGGAATTCAGAAGGCAGCCTGCTCTCCGGTCAGCGCAGCGGGGACGTATATTTTGAGGTCTACCTTCCAAACACTGAAGGCGAAGTTGATATCCGGGACGCTGAGCAGCGTGTCGTCGTCCAGCATCAGCACAGCTGAAAGAGAAGGTTGAAGGCACACCTTCAGTTTTTTTTTGTTCTACAGAACACACCTCATGAGAAGTGATGGTCGGCGAGCTCCATCACCATCCGTTTCGATCTCAGGGAACGGCTGCAGGCGATTGCGCATGAGATTAACACTCTGCTCCTTGAAGACCACCGGCACGGGGTGGGGTCCCAGAGAGTCCCACAGGTGCCTGGGGGGTCTCTCCCCGACGTTGTTCCACACGACGACCACCGCCTGGAGACGTGGCACCGCCTGGTAGTGATTGAGCAGCTTGAGCAGCACGTCGGTTCGGTTGTACGTTTGCATCACGATGGTGAACGAGGCTCTGGCCCTCGGCGCCGCTCTCCGGCGCAGGACCCCCACGACCCCGCCGCCGCCGTCGCCGTCGTCGCGACCCTCGGCCGGCGGCAGCAGGGCGGTGAGTGCGGCGCCCACCAGCAGCAGGAGCAGCAGCAGCACGGGCAGCAGCAGGAGACGCGCCCGTCGAAGGCTGCACGTCCTGCGGCCGCGGAGGTGAACCCTGCAACGTGGACAACGCGCGCAACACAGCGCCGGACATTAAAACGAGCTTCCGCGCTCGTCGGCAAATAAAGGCCGCCTCACGAGTACTGTTACCTCATTTTCGTCTCATCGCCCCGAATGTCCGAAGTTTCCTCACGAAGTTTTAGCCGACCAAGTTCCACGCATGCGCACTGCGACTTGTTTGGGTTCTTCTGTGCGTGAAACTTTTTTTATTTCCAGGTTTGCCGGTTCGTAGGTTTGCTATGTATTTCGAATTATTTTACTTAACATACCGGGAAGGTATTATATTGTTCCCATATTTCCTTACTTTTTATGATTAAACAAATCAACCAAACAAGAAATTGTTAAACAGTTCACATTGGTTGGTTAAATCTGGATGCGTGATTGCATCTCTTAATTATATTGAGTTTATGATTTATGATTGAGCTCGCTCTTGCCTTTCCGTTTTTATTGAGTGTAGTTGAGTGTGTCCATGTTGTATGCTACATTTGTTGAATAAGTGAATGAATGAATGACTGAATTACGTTACATTATGCAGTTGCCGTTAGGCGTCCGTCTCCACCCCACCTCACCCTGTTTCTCTGCATATAAAAAAAATAAACACAAATACTAAACAAACCAAGGCTTATATTATTATAAATAATATTTGATATGCTTCAAGCAGAGATACGTTTTTCTTTATCACATCTTTAGAGAACAATTTAAACAATCAGACATCAATAACAAAAAGGGACATTTACAATAAATTAACAATAAATAAAAAGTAAGACGCCAGGGGGGCATAGCAGCATATAAATAACCAAATAAAAACAATACAAAGAATTGTTTGAAGAAAAGACTCAAAAGGAAGAAATGTAATTTAAACAGAGAGACCAAACTGATTTTAAAGCGTTTGGTTTTTATAGCCTTCCAAAGAACCAGTAGTAGCCTAGTGGGTAAGACACTCGTCTATGAACCAGAAGACCCAGGTTCAAATCCCGCTTACTACCATTGTGTCCCTGAGCAAGACGCTTAACCAGGGGGACTGTCCCTGTAACTACTGATTGTAAGTCGCTCTGGATAAGGGCGTCTGATAAATGCTGTAAATGTTAACCAGTAAGAGTACCAGATTTGAAATACATAATAACATAATAAAGTTATAAATAGGTTCAGCACAAAAGACGAGTCATTATTCGTATCCAAAAAAACTACACATTTTCTAGACGCAATATAGAAGGTAATTTGCTTCTATTTTTAATAAATCGACACAGGTCAGACGAGAGCTTTTTAACATAAACACATTTCCAAGACTAATGGCGCAAGTCTTCAGGGGGTCTTCCACAAAATGAGCATGCAACTTTTATATCAGGGTTCTCAAAAGATATTTGTAACATTTCCATTTCAGTCCTTTAATATGGTTATTCCAAAAGGTTACAGTTGAGGAGTTCTCTTTTGAAAAAGAGCTGTAATATTTCTATTTGTCTTTTTTAAGGTTAAAAGTAAGCGAATTTTCTCTACAGCTGTATTACATTCAGCAGGGTGATTCAAGCAGCGATCTGCGATGAATAAATCTACCAAAAACAAGTGCTGTGGAATACGTCGTGCTGCAAAGTGCCGAGTGGGTTTACGACAGTCAATTTCTGCTTTACGGCCGTGTCCTACACCGCCGCCGCCGCAGACCCGGAATGTAAAATGGACTTTTAGTCGTGTGTGTTTGAACTTTAGGAGAACAGCTCATAATGGAGCCTGGTGTTGCTACGTCGATGCTTTCCTGTCCCACTGTGCCTTTATCGAACGGGCTGCAAATCCCAATTCTCGGACTGGGTACGTGGACAAATGAAATCAGAATCAGAATCTTATTTATTGGCCAAGTAAGTCCAAGCACATACAAGGAATTTGATTCCGGTAGATGGTGTCTCTCAAGTACAATGTAGAAAAAAACAACAACAATGTGCAAGGATGTGTGTAAGTGTTATTGTACAAGTTGTGGAATTTGTTTGTGCTGTTTATAAATAACTATATCTACTGAGTATAAATAAATATATGTAAGAATGTACATAGGTCTATGAATAAATAGGCAAAAAACGAAATCCTATATACAGAGTGTAAAAACAGTCGCTTTGCGTGATGCTGCATCAGGCCAACGTCGCTTCAGTATTTGTGTGTGTCTGTGCATGTGTGTGCGCCTGTCTGCCTGTGTGTGTGCGTGTCTGTATGTCTGTGCATGTGTCTGTCTGTGCGCGTGTGTGTGTGCGTCTGTCTGTACGTGTGTGTCTGTGAGCATGTGTGTGCGTCTGTCTGTGCGTGTGTGTGCGTCTGTCTGCGCGTTTTTACGTGTGTCTGTGCGTGTGTGTGACTGTCTGTGTGTGTTTGTACGTGTGTGTCTGTGCGCATGTGTGTGCGTCTGTGCGTGTCTGTCTGTGCGCGTTTTTACGTGTGTCTGTGCGTGTGTGTGACTGTCTGTGTGTGTTTGTACGTGTGTGTCTGTGTGCATGTGTGTGCGTCTGTCTGTGCGTGTCTGTCTGTGCGCGTTTTTACGTGTGTCTGTGCGTGTGTGTGCGTCTGTCTGTGCGTGTGTGTGCGTCTGTCTGCGCGTTTTTACGTGTGTCTGTGCGTGTGTGTGACTGTCTGTGTGTGTTTGTACGTGTGTGTCTGTGCGCATGTGTGTGCGTCTGTCTGTGCGTGTCTGTCTGTGCGCGTTTTTACGTGTGTCTGTGCGTGTGTGTGACTGTCTGTGTGTGTTTGTACGTGTGTGTGCATCTGTATGTCTGTGCGCGTCTGTCTGTGTGCGTGTGTAGGGACGTCGCACCAGGGCGGGTACAGCCACGAGGCGGTGGTCTACGCGCTGCGGGACTGCGGTGTGCGGCACGTCGACACGGCGAAGCGCTACGACTGTGAGGAGCGGCTGGCCAGCGCCGTGGCGGAGAGCGGCGTGCCCAGACGGGACCTGTGGCTGACCTCCAAACTGTGGCCCGGGGACTACGGCCACAGCAGCGCCAGACAGGCCTGCAGAGCCTCGTGCGACAGGCTCGGGGTGGAGTACCTCGGTGCGGTTCTCGTCTGAAGCGTGACTGCGTGGGGCCGCGTTTCATTAACTCCCGTCTCTGTGTTTCTGTGAATGTCTGCGTGCCAGATCTGTACCTGATGCACTGGCCGGACGCCATGGTCCCTGGCAGGTCCAGCAGAGAGGTTCGAGCTGAGACGTGGCGAGCCCTGGAGCAGCTGTATGATGAAGGTGAGTCTTCCCTCATGTCTGTCGCTCCATGTTTACCAGAGGGACCCGCGGTGCGGCTTTTACCTTTCGCAGTCGCATATGAACCAGAAGACCCGGGTTCAAATCCCACTTACTACCATTGTGTCCCTGAGCAAGACACGTAACCCTAAGTTGCTCCAGGGGGGGACTGTCCCTGTAACTACTGATTGTAAGTCGCTCTGGATAAGGGCGTCTGATAAATGCTGTAAATGTAAAATGTAAATGCTTTGGCTCTCCTGCGGGCTTGCCAGGAGCCAGGCTACAAATACTGAACAACTATTTCCAAATGAGGTAGACGCCACTGCTGGACCCACTGCTTTAATTTATTGGTCTTAATCCCAAAAATGGACTCCATTGACATTAATCTGCATTACTACACCACAGGTCTGTTGAAAATGGCCTTGTTAACTTTGTATGGCAGGGCGGTGCCGAGCAATTGGAGTGAGTAACTTCCTCATACACCACTTGGAGGAGCTGAAGGATGACTGCGGCGTAGTGCCACATGTAAACCAGGTGGGGAAAGTGTGTGTGTGTGTTTTTTTTTGTTCAGTGTGATTAAGAAAATGCCAGTGGTGCCTTTGTCTCATTCTCAGGTGGAATACCATCCGTTCCAACAGCCAGATGATTTAATGAGTTACTGTCGTCAGGAGGGCATTGTGTTTGAGGGGTACTGCCCGCTGGCAAAGGGCCAGGCACTAAGCCATCCTGTGGTTCTCGGACTGGCTGATAAATATGGCCGCACGCCCGCCCAAGTCTGCATCCGCTGGAGCATACAGGCACAGCAGTTTTTTCCAACAGTACATATGTTTTCAAATGGTGTGTGCATGCAAAAAAAAAAAAAAGTTTAATAAATGTATTTATTCTGTTGTTGTGCAGAATGGAGTGGTCACAATCCCAAAGTCCACAAAACCGATACGGATTATGGAAAACTGTCAGGTGGGTTTCATCAAGGTTATTCTATCCCAGTTGTTTGTATTAGGAAACACAGAGCTGCAGTTCCATCATCCATCATTAGTAAAATCCCTGTCTCTATCATTCCACACTTCCTCTTTCTCATCTTCCGCTCCGCCTGTGCCTTCTCGCTGTACCTGATTTGGCCAAAACTTCAGGTTTTCGGGTTCCAGCTGGAAGACACAGACATGGTGGCACTGAAAACTTTGCATGATGGGAGACATGTTAGCTGGGACCCAAGACGTGTGGAGTGAGAGGTGCCACCAGTCTTACTTTTGATAAAGGTTTAAATCCTGCATGTTTTAATCTAATGCCCTGGTTTTCAAGATGTAGTGCAGATGCTTTAAGCATAATTCTGCAGCACTAAGCTTGGTAGAAAATGTAAAAAGCAAGAGCACCATCTGGAAGTATTTCAGATATCAACCAGATGAATGGGGAAAACCAAGAGATGTTTTGAGAGGGAAGCTTTTTTAGTTTGGCTCAAAAACATTAAAATACATTTTGTTTATATCTGTTTATTTTATTTCTTTATATTGTGTCTACACATTGTTGGGCAAAAAAGTTTTCTCACTTAAAAAGATGAGTAGTCTGTCATTTTAGTCAATGGTACATTTCAACTGTGAGCAACAGAATGTAAAAAAAAATGTTTCTGTATTTTTACATTCACAGTTGAAGTGTACCATTAATGAAAATTACAGACAACTTTCATCTATTCAAGTGGTCAACTTGCACAATCAGTGACTGCATACTTTGTGTTCCACTGTATATATAATTATTTTTAAAATTATTTATTTACTATTTTTTTTCCTTCCCCATTAGTATAAAAAAATTGTATAAAGTATCAAGTACCATCATTAGTATCGGTGTAGAGTTTGCAATTTCAGTGTTGTGACAAGCCTATCAGTCACATAGTCCATGTATGGATCAGTTGTTTTGATTGGAGAAGACATCTCATTTGGTGGCTTTCTAAAAAAACTTAATCTGGTTTTCCTTGTTCTGTAGGTGTTTGGATTTTCATTAATGGATGAGGACATGCACAGTATAAAAACCCTGCACAGTGATAGAAAAATAATTCACTTGACTTTCCCTCTCTGGAGGGCATAAATGGTTTGTTTTTAATAAGTGTGGCATTGCATGATCGTACTGGCCAAACTTGAGGTTCATATTCACGTAACTGCCAAAGATATTTGAAAAACTAAGTAAAATAATTAGGGCTAGGTGTACAAATTGAGTTGTTTTGTACCATTTAATGTTAAGATTTTGGTGATAATTTACCAATATGCCTTTCATGTACTGTTTGCCTTTGAGTTTTATGTACACAGATAGGTATTTAAGAAGTTAACTGAAGTGATAATCTGTCTGTGTATGAGAGTTTAAATGTATTTTTCCATAAAAAAATTATGAAATTTGCCTGAATCATAAGGTTTGATACCATTATAGCCTGGGCTAGGGCTTTATATTGAAGGTGCCACACTCCCCATCACAAAACATTAATGTCTGTCACAAATAACTTTATTTATAATAAAAAAATAATGCAGAGGCCACAAAAGCAGTGTTACCAATATCATTTAATCAATCCCTCTTAGCTCAGAATCACTGTTTTAAACAAATCACATTTTTCTTCTAAATGACACAGGTTTTTCTCATCTTCAAAACATCCAGTTTAGCCTCCTTCTCCTCACAAAAAAGTAGATTGTATTATACAAAAAAGCAAACCAATTTTCACACAGTGAATTCTTTTACAAAGTCATAAAATGGCGTAATAATGGCTACATCCACATTGGAGTAAGATGGTTCTAAACATTCCTTAATGGAGTATAATATATATTTATATATAAAAATCTTTCCTTGTTGAAATCAAACCTGTACCTTAATTTAAGAGATATTTTTTTACAAGACAACTTTGAAGTAATCATAAAAAAGCCATTACACATTTCCCAAGAGTTAGGAATAAAATGAAAGCCAACACAGCCATAAAAGTGTTACTGGGTGCGGATGAGTTCATTCGTCATTCATTTAAATGCATGTAACAGGTTCGCTCAAAACAAACATCCAAGGAAAGAAATGAATATCATCCATTTGTAACTTAACCCATTAACAGAGAAACCACATCAAGGGGTTCCTGCAGCAAATAAATGCATGCACCGAGCTGTTCTGCAGTGTGCATCTCACTGGGTCTTTCACTTTTCTGAGGCTACTTAAAGAGGGTCAACATCATTTAGTATGTAAAACACAGCAAGAATAATTAAATCAGTGAGATCACTGATCTTAAGACAAAAAAAAAAAAAAAAAACCTAGGCACCCAAGCAAATGGCAATTGCAGACAGATATACATACAGATAGCACATTCCCATACAAACCAAATGTTTATTTAAGAAAAATAGCATTGGGTCCTAGCAGTGCCCCATCCTAAAAATGTACACTGGTAAAAAAAAAAAATAATAAAAATCTGATCAGTCCAAAAAAAAAAAAAAAAAAAGCCAGCAAGACGCTGGTTAAATAATCAGGACACCATTGTGACGCAACCGTTTTGATTTAAGCCTCAATTTTTACCACTGAATTCTAGTCATGCTACCAATTTTGCCAACTGAGCACAGAGCAAAACTAAAAGTGAGTGGAGGACATGCCTGTTCAGCAGTTCTCCGTTTGGCAGGAGAGAGCGAGAGATCACAGTGACTGTCATGAGGAACACCGCATGCAGTCAGGAGCAGACATGCATTTCTGCGATGCGTGTCCAACTCAAGATGGCCACCAGAAAAGGCCAGTCCAGGACACCACTTCAAAATTCCATGCTCTGTTGTACTACGGTTGACACTGAATACAGACATCATTTGTCTTTTCTTAAACTATCTTCTTGTGAAGTGTATATTTCAACATGTTGGTCTTTGTTTGAACACAAAATGAAGTGACCACATCATGTCATCCTGGCACAGTACTCCTTTAACTGAGAAAGGATAAGCTCTGTATGTGCAACCAGAAAAACACTTTGCTGATTTTGTGTAGAGATCATTTAATATAAATGCTGATCAAGTGGATTAAGAGGTGGCACATAATAGTGCTAAGTATATCTTTATATATGTATATAAAAGTGTGTGTATCTATGCATCAAATACACCAATGCCTTTCAGGCTACAGGGAAAAATGCCGGAAAACAATGGAAAGTCAATGGAATGGGGTTCTGCACGTGGAACGGCAATGGCTCATTTTAAACACCACTGTTCTCTTAAGCCTAAACGTTAGAAATGGGCCTTACTTGGGATATATTATTTGGATTAGGAACACAAATCTAAAATTTCAAAACCATTACATTTAGTGAAGGAAACAGTCTTTAGGGAAAGATGGTCATATCTTCTTGGCTAAAAAAAAAAAAAATTTTGGTGGCGTTTTTTTTTTTGAGGGCCATGTGCTATTTTCGGTGTATATTAAACAAGAAACACCCACAACAGTCAGCCATCGCACTACATTTCTAGACTACAACCAGGAAACGCACCAAAATTTGGAGCTTAACATAGTGTCTGTCTCAAGAGACTAGAGATTGGCATGCCATGTGAAGAATGTCCTCACTAAAGGAAGACTTTGTCGTCTTGATCTCTCTGTAAAGCGACCTCCACTGGTCTCTTAAAACAGTCAGTGAGTATAAAGGTGCCTAAAACACACAGGGTGAGCTGATAACGAGTTAGAAGCTGAGAAAAATGTTTAAGTGGCAAAAAAAAAAAAAAAACACCCTAAATGATACTAAAATATAGTGAAGCTCTTTACAAAATATTTATTGAGGTCCTAAATTTATTCTTTTTCCTAGATGAGGTCCAGCTAAACAGAGCAGCACATTAGAGCAAAGGCCTGGATGAAACGCTATTCACACATGCATGAAAGGTGATTCCAGAAGCGCCAGGCTGAACAGTCTGGAATGGAAACCATCGAGGAGTTTTACACAGCCCAAATTCCCAGGTTGGAGACAGAAATGGGTTTTAGGCAAGGGATAACCCATGTAGCAGAAAATCTCATCCCTTCTGAATTCAGCACTGAGGTTGAATGAGAAACCTGATCTAGCCAACCAGACCAGGCCTCAAGACTGAGAATACAACTTCATAGAAGTTAAAATGAAATGGATGTCTTAATTTAAAAAAAAAAAAAAAAACCTTACTCAAATTACCCCAGCGTCATGAAGACTGAGTCAGGAAGATGAGTGGCTACACCTAACCCAGGATTATGGAACATCATCTTTGTCAATACAAGGAACCCAAATATGTCAAATGATTAAAATGATACATCTGTGGAAGAACATGCAAGAAACACAATATTTGCATTCTTTAAAACAGAATGCCTCAGAAAATTTGGTTAAAATAGTTCCATTTGAACAGGTATGCAAACTTGTCATGGGTTCCACAATAATGCATTTATGAACCAATGATATCTCTGATGTTCCCCATGTTCAGCGCAAGCAGAATCCCATTCCATGCATGTGATCAAACTATTGCTCGATGGTGAGTGTGCCACAGAAGCCTGTTTTAGGCAGGTCATAGAACGGCCTGACAATAAGGGTCCTATGCTACAGTTCAGATGGCAATCCAGGCCGTACTCTAACAGTGGTGTTTACTAGCTGCTACAGGTTCACTGCACCCATAAAGAAGGTCGTAAGTATACTATGCAGCATGAATTATCAGATTCGTGTAAGTACTAAACATTCTGGAACAGAGCTAATACTTACACTTCACTAATAATTTGTTGCCTTCTGTTGCTTCTATGCGTGATTTTACTTTTTTGGTTCGACTTTCTTCTTTGAGTTAAAAAGAAACAATAAACCAAACAAAAAAGCACATAATCAGATGCCCTGGTTTCCAGGCAATGAGAAGTAATTTAAAACAAAAGCTCATTCACAGAACAAAAAGAAAGAAAATTCATCACGGCAGATACTGCTCATTTTCTAAATAAAAGAGTTTGCGTGTGAAGGTGTGATGCACATGCATGTAACAGCATGCACAAGACAGTGTGTGCTTGCATGTGGGGTTGTGTGTGCATGTGTATGTGTACACCACAATCCTGGTGTCCCTCATTAATTTGCGCCACCAACCAGAAAGCTGCATCCTTGATTTTCCCTTCGGAGCGCCCAATATACCTGTCTAATATGTGCACTGCTTTAAGTATGTCAGAGAAAACCCTCTTTACACAACTAACAACCTCTCTCCAGAGATCGTGAACCCTAAATGATCAGGTGTGTGGAGGAGGGTGTGTCAGGTCAGTCAACGAACAGGAGTGGACCACACCATTCTTTTGCAGCTCTGATCCACTTCCAGCCACAAGCTCTGAAGATCGCAGGCTGAGCGATGACGTCTTGTTGGTAAGAGATAGCATAGCTCCACCCACACTACCCTCTGGCCCTATGCTGCCAGAGCCATTAGACACTTCCCTGCAGAAATAAAAAAAAAAAAAAAGAAAGAAGGATTTACAGAAGGAAACTAAACTGGTTACGTGCTGGATCACTGCTCGATAGGGATGGGCAAAAAAGTTATGTATGATAAAACTCTGCTGTTTAAATTGTAGTACACATACCCCATTGTCAAGCACTGTATATTGAGTAATGTAGAATACTGTATTATGATGCCATTGTTACTGTGGACTACTTAAGAGTCCCATCCCTGTTGGTAACTGCAGGACCTAGGTGTGAGACCACTCACACACTGATACAGAGAGGTGTAATATTTAGCAATATGGTTTGTGATCCTGTATCAATTTTCAAAAACAATATCTCTGTAATTGTTTACTGGATTCACAGGAACCTTTAAAGTGAAAGTGAAATGACTGTCATTGTGAAACACTGCAGCATGGCACACGGTGTGTCGAAATGTGTCCTCTGCATTTAACCCATCACCCTTGGTGAGCAGTGGGCAGCCATGACAGGCGCCCGGGGAGCAGTGTGTGGGGACAGTGCTTTGCCCAGTAGCACCTCAGTGGCACCTTGGCGGATCAGGATTTGAAACGGCACCCTTCTGATTAAAGGGCTGCTTCCTTAACCACTAGGCCACCACTGCCCCACAAAAGCAAGACCCCCCCCACTCAAATATTTGCAACCATTTACTTTAATAAATTTTGCTATATGAGTCGTGAGATCAGGCAACATACCCCAGGGCAATGGACAGCTCCTCCAGCTGGTGGTCTGGTTGGCCATTCTCAGAAGTCTTTAGTTTGTACTGGACTTCGTGGGCAACTTGGTTCTCCTAAAGGAATAACATCAAAAAGTGGAACTTGTGGTCATTCACAGATCATCTGTATTACTGGCTGGTCTCCAAGCACATTAGTCATGCCCTTACCATAGCAATTTCTCGGGTTCTCTTGCCGATCTCACGCTCCACATGGTGGAGCTCCAGACTCAGCTGCTCACTGGACATAGCGCTGCCTGCTGGCCACTTCCCTGCTGCACTCTGTGTGGCCAGTGCACTCGCTTCCCTCTGCAGGAGCAGAGAGTTACTGGCAGCCTGCAGCACAGAGGGCACACATCACAAGTTAATGGAGGCAGGAAGTGAGGTAAGGAAGGAAAATGTAAACAAACAAACCTCCATGCCCCGGATGTGTGTCTGCTGACTGATCTGCTGGTTGACCTGCTGCAGTTCCATCTTCAGTTGTTCTCTGTCTGAAGCTGCCATGGGCAGCCTAACCACAGCAGGAAGAATCACATCAGATCCAATATGGAGCACACACACACACCACAAAAATTCAGCAATGTGTGTTTGTGTGTGAGAGACATACTTACCGCTCACTGAAGTGTCCCTGAGAAGGCATGTTCTGTTGCTGCGGGTAGGGTGCTGCCCCCCAACTACCATGGTTCCCATAGGAGTATTCAGCTGTATGTTAAAAAGACGATGTTACTTAAGAGAAACACTACTACTGTAACATTTCTGGAATCTGTTCATTATGACAGAATTCCACAGAATGACCATTTCAGCACCCTACCTGCCATCGTCATGTGCTTAGATCCAGAGCCCTGAGAGGACGCTACAGCCTGTACCGGGCCAGTGGTCTGGTAGCCAGTTTTGGACGTGCGTGAGATGGCACCAAACCGTGACACAGTGGGCATGGGGCCAAAAGGGATGATAGGATCGTCATCTTTGGCATCAGCCGAGCGGCGCTGAACTTCCATTGGAGGGTCCCTCAGAGATTTACCATCGACATTCTGTGGTAAGTAAAAGAAGAATTCATGTTTAATCTGGATTCATTCTAAATGCAACAAAAACTGATTACAGTTTTTATCCTATATGCTTTCATGCCTCATAGGGCTGATATAGAATTGAGGTGTTATAGATGGCATGACAGGTGTGCATTATGCAAAACATCAGTATGGTCACTCACCACCCAAAAACTGACCAATGATGAACAAAGAGAATGTGCCAAACTCAAGATGTTCATGCCAAGAGCAGGGCTATAGTAGCTAATTTACCCACAAGCATTTCTCATGGCTACTCAGTGAATATTTAGACATTTTTTACAAACCATCATCTCCACAGCCCCACTGCTCATAACATCTTTGGGCTTGGCATCCTTGGTGCCAATGTAGGAGCCAATGGTATCACAGGACCAAGGGGAATACTGCCCGGTGTAGTCCTGCTCTCTGCATTTCCCAATGGCTTTGGAGCTCTCATCCACATAGTGCTGGCACAGGACAGAGAGAACAGTTATACATAAATTGGTGTATTCCACAACTTCCAATCTTTTACTCATCAGGGCAGACACAAGGTAATGTGTTACATAATATTACACAACACTTCAGTAAAAGGGTGCCACTTCTGCCATCGACAGTACACTGTACAAGAAACCATGGCAGATGGAATAACTGGGTCTTTCCTCACCTCATGTGGATAGTCACTGGGGAAACTATGGGGCAGAGTGGGAGACGCAGCGAAGGGTGGCGGAGAGATGACCTTCCTCTCCTCTAGTTGGGCCATGATTTCCTTACGCCTGCGGTGCAGATAGTCTAAACTGTGCTGAGAGCGCATGTAAGGGTCCTGCATCGAACAGAGTACATCAAACATTTGGTAATAATGCATTTTTATACTCATAAAATTATCAAACACAAGCTGATAGTTATAGCCTTTGCTGACCAGGACATTTCCGCACATGCACAACTTTACGCTCAGCATTGGCTTAATGTAAAAAAAAAAAAAAAGTAAAAAAAACATATATGATTTCCTTTGTGAAATACATGTACATGAAACTGCATTTATTATGAATGTTTGATGCTTGATTTAGTCAGAATATTTTTTTTTTCTGACTCAATAACCAGCTATTAGATAAGAATAGCAATTATTGGCAGTCAATCTGTTATTATACACAATATATACATAATCTCACCCTCACGTAGGGTCTCATCTGCCCAGGGTGTCCTCCAGGTGGGCAGTAGCCTTCGGGTGGATAGCGCTCGCGTGCAGCCTCTGGATGGTACAAAGAACTAGAACCGGCAGCTGGAGGTGGTGGCATGGACGGTGGTGGCATATCCATAGGCACGGGGCTCATCCGGACAAGCTCTTCCCGTGGAGGACCAAAGGACTGTTGCGGAGGAGGGGGTCCAGGACAGGGCACATGGCGACGGCTATCATAGTGAGGTGGGGGAGGGAATCCGTGTGATGACACGGCAGAGAATGGGGGGCCAGTTGGAGGGGCAGGATACTGGCGCTCATAACCAGGGTACGAGTCCGGGTACATGGCAGACTCACTTGGAGGTGGTGGGTTTCGCACATACCTCTGTGGCACATACTGATGGGGATATGGGTAAGGGTTGCCTGGATAAAGAAACAGAAGGGGATTCAGATTAAATATTATTTGTTCTGACACACACACACACACACACACACACACACACACACACACACACACACACACAAATCTGGATTAAAATGTTGCTTTAAAGACTTGCAAGCAAACCTGTAGGGTACTGAGGAGCATCATAGTGTGATCCTGATGGCGGGGGAGGGTAAAACATCTCTGGCTGTTGCTGGGGGTACATTGGGGGGGGCCTGGGAACCACAGCTAGCTGCTTGGGCATGGGCAAGTGATCGGACACCCTGGAGTGAGACATGACATGAGACGTTAGATGCAAAGGTTGTGATGCAAAGTAAATAGTGATCAGAGGGGTCATGTTCAGCATAACTCAATATTGCTGCTAAACTGTGTCCCAGTTCAATGTTACCTCTGTGAGAATTATCCCCTAAAATATTAGGAGAAATTGAAACAATGCTGAGCAAAGTTCCCAAGTTCCTAAACTTACGGGTCTGGGGGAGATCCTGGGGCACTCAGGGTGGAAGCATCAAGCTTGGGCTTGCGTAAGAGGTCATAGGAGGGCGTTTCTGTGCCACGAGCAACCAGCTGAGGCATGGGGGTATTTGGGCCCACTGCTACAATGCCATTGGTGATAGGCTTGCGGGGCACCCCATCAACAGAAACTCCATCTTCAGGCAGCAGGCTAGAAGAGCATGGGAGTCTTGGGGCCAGACGCTTGTTCATTTTGCGGTACCTGCAAACAAGGACAAGATGTTACAGAACTCTACCAAAACACAAAACAGAGAATAACCATATTGGTCAGAATAAAGGGTAGAACAAGCTCTTTCAGAAACTACAGAGCCTTACTTCTCCAACTCCTCCTGCGAGTGGGCAAAGGTGCAGCTGGCCCCCCGAGGACAGCCCCCTTTCTGCTTCATGTCCCGGCACATGTACGTCTTATACTTGCTGTGCTGGGGAGGCTGAGGAAAGTAAAAAGAATATGGGGCGAGAGTGAGTGCAAGTGTGAAAAAAACATTTATAATATGTTCTCAATTTAAAGAGCCTCTGAGGAGTGAATGTAGGGCCTTACCTGCTGCTGGTCCGTTCCCTTTTTGCTGTGGTTCTGGATGAAGTCAACCAAACCATGAACCACAGTCTTCACTGCCACAAGCCCCTTTTCCAGCTGCTCCCAGGTGGGCGGTGGAGCATCTAAAATACAATACAATACGCACTTCACTTATTATAAATAATTTGCTAATATAAATATAATTTTCAAAAATAACTGAAAAACCAAGAACCTGATTATTTAAAATGTAGATAACCAAAAAACTTGAAAGATTGCCTAACTGAACTAAGCAATGCCAAGCTGCAACATTTTGTGCTTTTACTGCAAAGACAGGTGATGGAAGCCTGGTCCACACACCTGGGCTGGGGTCGATGTTGGCCAACAGTTCCAAGTGAGGTCTGAGCCTGTTGAGATTGGCAGGGTCACCTGTCCGCTGCAGTGCGATGGTCAGCTCCTGAACACTCTGAGCAAATGAAGCAGGGGTCTGCAACTGGCAAAAGGGGAGCAAAAAAAAAACAAAAAAACAGTAAGGACATAGCAAGTCTTATGACCGAAACTACAAATATTAAAAAAGCATTTATGGCGACTGAGGTTGCCAAGTTGCCACAGTGTCAACATACCTTGTCAATGATGGACTGCATGTGGGACTTGTGGGACTGGTCTCCATACAGGAGAGAGGACCACTGGTCAGGGGCAATTCGCAGGCCACCCTCCATGGCAATCTGCACAATCTGGGAGTCATGCTCACGGCGCAGAGCTTCATAAGTGCGAAACTCCTCCTTCAGCTGCATGAGTGACGAGTCCTCATCACGTTTTGTCACCTTATACAAGGTAGAGGTTAGTTAGCATTTATATGAAGAAAAATATCTTATTTACATGGTTAAGATTTGTTATCTGTTGGCATTAACACCATGGTGCAGCCTTTGCAACCACCAGATTACCTTGAAACAAGAAGCGCGGTACAGGAGCTGGACCACATGCCCAATACTGGTCTTTGATGCCTGAGGGAAACGGGGCTCTAGCCTCTGAACCACAAAGAGAACCAGAACTTTTCTTGACAGTGCCGAACCATCCTCTAACGCAAGCAGCACCAGCTTCAGAGCCTCCTCCTGCATTGCTAAAAAACAGAGAAACAGCGACCTGAGCACCATCTGACAGAACACTTGTTCACTGGTTGCATCAGACATTACAAAGATTTGTGTTTTCTCTATAAAAAGGAGACCATACCAGGACCCAAGAACTGACAGCCACGCGCCCGCACAGCAGCCCACAGGTTGGAGGAGAGCTGCTGGGGGTTCTGGTGCTGCAGGATGAGCTCAGTGACCGTGCGTTCACCCAAGGACCGAGCTGCCCTCATAGCCCTCACACGGCCCTCCTCCTCCACCAACTGACAGTGAACCAAGGTGACCAGCTTCCTCTGCATGGGGCGACTCAGCATGCTCTGAGCTGCACTGCTCACCCCTAACCCTGAGGTGAAAAGATATAGGAAATAATAAGTGATAACAGCAAAATATTAGACCTAGATTAGACACACACGCCTATGAACCACAACACCATGAACTCACAGGTTAAATCCTACTTACAACCATTGTGTCCCTGAGAAAGAATACTGATTGTTAAGTAACCTGGTAAATGCCTTAAATGTAAATTTTCCCTCCTACAAATATTTTGCATATAAACATAAGTGAGAACCATTTATTTTCAAAATAAGATTTTAAATTAAGCCTTTTATTTGTAAAACTGCACTGCCATGTATGTCAAAACATAAAACATTCAACATACATATTAGAATGAATAAGGATTAAGTAAAATACTATTTAATGTTTAAAATGCTAATGCTTAAAACACATCATAATAGGAGAATTTATTCAATGTGTCTTTTAAAAAGCTGCAGACTTCACCTCTGGCACTACTAAGTGGTTTGAGGTAGAGTGCCAGATCCTCCACACACTGCCGCGCCTCGTCATAGTGCTTTGTATCCTCTGGGCAAGTGATGAGCGCCACCGGCTGCTGTTTAGGCACCTGAAGCCGAAAAAGCAGTGTTGAGCCGACCAACATTTAACTCCCAGCACAACAACTCGCTCCACCCGCAGCTCACAACTCACCTGTCCCCCCACCAGCTGCAGAAGAGCAGAGTTGACAGGCAGCTGCTCAATGTCGGTGTTGATTGCGGTCTGATCGAAAGGGCAAGCCTTGCGATGCAGCTTGTTCAGGCACATCTTGCAGACGGTGTGGCCACAACCCAGGCTGATGGGTCGGCGCACGGTTTCTTCGAATGTCTGAGTACATATTGGACACAGCAAAAACTCGGTCCATTGCGGGGCTTGCACAGGCATCTTAATGG
Source organism: Denticeps clupeoides (assembly GCF_900700375.1). NCBI lineage: Eukaryota > Metazoa > Chordata > Actinopteri > Clupeiformes > Denticipitidae > Denticeps > Denticeps clupeoides. Next base: position 16,855,258 of record NC_041710.1, read on the forward strand.
TCTTGGTCTACATGTAAAGGATGTGTTGTTTCTGTGTATGCTTGTCTATGTTTGTGCAGGTGCTGCTATGCTGTTTTTGTTTTACAAAGAAAAAAAAAATAAAGATTCCACTGGAATCAAAAATCTTCAGAAGGCCAAAAAAAAAATCTATAATGTTGTCACGTTTTGTGGACGTTCATCACATGGTGTGAAACATAACACCTGAAACACAAAAGACACACAACCTTAAAAGGCAAGTAGTGGCATCAGACTTATACACATGACAACAGAAGGTCGCCAATATGTCTATGGGTTTGTGAAGAAGTCGCTAGATGCAAAATTCACTATACAACAACATCGTTAATGCTACACTCGTAGGCGCAAACCTGTCAGTTTACCTGACGTCCATCTGACTGATGTCTGCGCTAAAAATAAGTAAAACAGACTGCCGCGTTTCACTAAACGAGTCCGAGGACACATATGCGAGTCGACGAGCAGTTTGGACAGGGTCTAGATGCTTCTATTCGTTCCCTGGCTCTGACAAAAGACTCTCCAAACAGGTCTCAAATGTTTCACGTTAGCCAGCTAGCGCATTAGCTCCGGGCGAAAGCAGAACAAAAAAGGGAGGTCTGTGCGAGCGTGGTGACCGTCGGCTTGATTCCTAGTCGTGCGTGGTTTCGGGACATCGTACCGAAGGCGTCATGCCGTTTCGCGAAACTAACCGCTTTAATGGACGTAGCTGTGCCGACAGTTCCTACAGCTAGCTGGCTAACGCGGGCGAGTTTCGTCTTGCGGCTAACGTTATGTAACACGGCGCATCAGACACATTAATAAAGCGATTTTGGGGGGTTGTTGTGTCTATGTGTGTGTCGCTGGAACGGGGTTCAATCGGCAGACGTTTGTTAGATATCGCTGGGTTCTAGTGGGCGAGGCGGACGGGTTTTCGGCTGGAACTAGCGCGTCTTGCACGGCTAGTTAGCCACACTGCTATTCGCTTGGTCATCTAGTGTCAACGCCTTTTGTAGCGGAGGGAGAGACGCTGTAGCAAGAAAATACAAACAAAAGAAACCAAGTCGAAATCTCGGCGGGGATTACGACCACTACACACAACAAGCACAAATACGTTCCAGCTATCGCCGCAGAAAAGGCGACACTATTACTGGTATCCGTAACCGCAGCGAAGTGGTCAAAACAAAACCAGTTAGCCGGCTAGCTTCGTGCTAACCGTATAGGCGGCTAATTTTACCAAGAAGCTAACGCGCTAACGTTAGCTTTATTTGTTGGCTGCTTTGTATGTGGCTAATCGCAGTTGACATTCCGTTCCGGGAGCGTTCCAGTTTATCACACCAAGTTAACCGAATCCACGCATACTCACTTATTCCAAGGAATGAAGGGGAATTTCATCTGTCTTCGAGAAAACGTCGCGTTCTTTTATCGGTCTCCATGTCGACCGTATAGCGGTTACCGAAGTTCCTCAGGAGTTCCTGATTGAAAAAAAAACCTGCCAACAGAAGAAGTTAAACAAGGAAGCGAATGGAGGAGAGCGAAAGTTACCCCTGGTGGCCACCCGGAGCAACTGTCTTCAAAGGAAACCCGCGTTCCCCGTGCGCAAAAATGCGTAAAACAAATAATAATTTGTAAAAAAAAGTGAAAGTGCAAATCATTTCAGAAAATGAATAATCGCCTACAGATGGAAAAACAGATTGCTGCACAGAGAATGATAGCATGCCACAACAATTGAGACTTTTTGCCTCTCTCTATACAGATAATGTTATTGTTTTACGAAAATAAGGGCATTCTGCAATAAACTGATTAAGTAAAGCAATATTTGATCGGTGATTGATAAAGAGTTGTTTGTTACATTAACAAAATTAACTCGCATCTTAGATATACAGTGTTATTTCACTGTTTTGTATTGGTGCTTTTTTTCACAGTGCAATAAATATGTTTATCTATAAGTGAAGTGATTGTGAAACACAGCAGCACAGCACACTGTGGCACAACAAAATGTGTCCTCTGCTTTTAACCATCACCCTTAGTGAGCAGTGGGAAGCCCAGGGAGAAGTGTGTGGGCACCTTCTCAACTCGGGATTCGAACCGACAACCTTCTGATTACGTTTTCTTAAAGTAAAGTAAAGTAGATACCTTGGATGTCGGGAATTGAACCCGGGTCCTCATACATGAGCTACATCCCCACGTATATGTTTACAGATATACATAATGTGTGCCTATTTGATAAAATACAGATATAGTTTGCACAAATGTAGACTCACCTTTGGATAAAAATCATAAAAAAAATATAACACAAACAAATCCCACTTACTACCATTGTGTCCCTGAGCAAGACACTTAACCCTAAATTGCTCCAGGGGGGGGACTGTCCCTGTAACTACTGATTGTAAGTGTAACTCTGGATAAGGGCGTCTGATAAATGCTGTAAATGTAAATAACTGACGTTATGATAAACTGTATACCACCAACCACTGAAATATCCTAAATTAACATTTCAAAAACAGTGTGCTTGCCATTTCTACAGAAAAAAAGATAAATAATCATGAGTGCATGGGAAGCCTGCAGGAACAATCCAGTGCTGAAGTCGTGTGGCCCGTGGTCTGTCCCCTGCGTCCGAGACCGGGGGTCCGGGGGTCTAGGGGCTCAGGCTTACAGGTTTTCTACTGCACAGAGTTACGCAACAGACGCTCCAGTTGGCGACGGCGAAATTAAAGCACGCATCCATTTTCCATTTTGCCTAATCCGCATGATTTCTGCAGGGATTAACAGACCAATCGTGAATATTGAGAGAGTGCTCGGGACGCGGGGACGCGCGCGCGCTCGCGCGCTCTGCGGCGGGTTCGGCGCGCCGCGCCGCGTCTGAACGTGAACTCGGGGATGGTGCCTGCCACGGGATTAGCGGGAGATGCCGGCTACTTCTCACGACAACTCGCTGGATAATGCGCGTTCAAATGCTGCCGGGCTGATTAAAGGTAAAGCGCTCTCCTTTAAAAAAAAAAATAAATAAAAAATGCCTCGCTGCATTGAAGGAATGCAGTTTGGTGTCGTGATGAATTGTAGTTTTGTTAAGTTGGTTTGGTTCTTCTTTGGCGGGGTAGTGTGTGTAAAAACAGCGGCTAGTCCCCGTTAGTCCGTTCGGGACACCTTCACGCCCGTGACTCACTTTAATAACTGTGTTATGTGCGTTATGTGCATTACGTTGATTACGTGGTGTACGTCACTGTAATCCTTTCCAAATCAGACAGTGAGCCTGCGTGAGCCCACTTTCACATCTAAACTAACTCCAGTTTCATGCAAGTTCTCCTCTCAGCATGACTCCTCGTTCCAGGCAATGGAGGAGAAAACTGCACTGGCAAGAGGACATCACCCGCCAAGTCCTAAACGCCTAGCCAAGAGAGCAGAGGCATCACCACAGCTCTCAAGCGATGTGGACCTTCTCAGCGGGGACCCTCCCGAACCCATGACGCCACCGCCTTCTTCAAGCTCCCCCTGCTCCTCTCCGCCTCTGTCAGGGTCGGCTGTGTCTGCTCTGCAGTCAAAGGTCAAAGCCCTGTCCCATAGGAGGACCGTGGACAGGGAGAAAGATGACCTGGCACCAGATATCCAGCTGTTCCCTTCACAAAGGAGAGAAGGGGATGAATCCAGAAAAGGCACCAGCAGTGATAAGGAGGCAGTGGAGCTGCAGTTCGAGGGGAATACCTTCCTGACCAGCTCTCTGTCTCCAGGAGAGCCCGTTGCCCAGGTGCCTGTGCAGGGTGAGCCGGGGAAAGAGGGCATGTTGCTGTGTGTGGCTAGACAGCCAAGAGGGCTTGGAGAGGGGGCCAGTTTGGAAAGCCTCCTCTCAGATGGTGCCGTCGGTTTGCAGGAAGACACTTATGATCCAAATCCTTGCTCTTCTTCCACCTACTCCAGACACTGGGCCCCTCCAAAGGGTTTTTGGAAGGCTGCTCGCCCAGAGACGCTGCTTCTGAATGGAAAGAGTGGATCCCTGCCAGTGCTCTTAAAAGAGGAGCCGCCTCCAGTCGGAGAAGGATGTCACAGGAAGCCAAAGCTAAAGATAGAGAGCGGGGACGTGGCCGTAAATAAGGAGCTGCACAGGTCCGACAGCCTGGAGAGCCACCTCAGGCACTGCTGGCAGAAAGATGAAGGTCCAGGGGGGCTGTGGCGGGCAGATAGCTGGGACAGCGTATGTCCTCGTGGAGGAGCTCGCTCACTGGCTGAAAGGGTGGAGATGAACCGGAAGGTGCTCCACAGGCACCTAGTTAAAGACTTTGACGCAACAACAGTTTACCTGGATGTACCACACCTTCAGGAGGATGACTGGAGAAGGGCAGAGGTCAGAGGTATGACATGAATGGCAATAGTCAGGTCAAGATTCAATATTTTGTACGTCAAAATAAATAACTACTCAGAGTACAAGATAACAAATGTCCATTCCATAACATGCAACAAGTAGCTACATAATGTGTACATAAGTAGAATAATTAAATAATAGATAAAATGAGTGTACAGAACAAACTATTACATTGACAGCCTAACCTAATGCAGTAGGGAGATGTCAGTGCAAGAGTTATTCATCATAATTTAATGTCACGAAAATGCAAAGGCAAATAGGCCTGTGAAGCATAAACACATAGACTGAATGAACACTCAGTAGTGTTCCAGCACATGACCAAACTGTACCCCCCCCCCCAGGTCTGGATTGGTCACTTGCAGGTTACAAATACAGTGTATAAATACTGTGTCACAGGGCGGATCAGGAGCACCCAGAGCAGATGTGACTTCCCTCGGATATGATTAGAGATGTGGGGGTTGGGCCAGAGTCGCTGTGTATGATCAGATAATGATGTTTTAATGCCGCACGTTGAACTCGATGACTGAAATGTGCCGCTCCACTTCTCTGGGTGTGTTACACAACAAGGGTGCAAGCTATGCTACATAAAAATCAGGGTCAGGGGGCTTTGAGTTAGTGCGATTTCAAATTGAGACCGCAATATATAATTTCAAAACTTGAATGTGACCTATACAATTATATTGAAAAACAAATCTGTTAGGGGATGTGCACACCCCTTAAACCAATGCTTTTGCAGCACCTTTTAATTTAATCATTGCATTCATCTTAGGTAGGAATCTATTAGCACAAGACATCTGGCAATATTTCCTGTCAAAAGCATTGGATTCCTTTCATGGCTGCCCACTGCTCACAAGGTGATGGGTTAAATGCAGAGGACAAACTTTGTTGTGTGCACTTTGTGCTGTGCTTGCAATTATAGTGGACCTGAATGTTTTTGTTTAATTCCTGAACCTTATCTGATGCCAGGTATGCACCCAATAATCCTTAATGCTGTTATTAAATAAAATATGCTTTAGCAAAGTATCGTTTAAGGTGTATAGTCTTGTTTGTATTTCAGTTGAATTGTACAGGTTATAGGTTACAGGAAGTTAAAAATTATTTATTTATTCTCATTTTGTGCATCACTGTGTACACATTGTGTACACTTTTTAATGTCAGCTTTACTTTATTTAATTTTTTTCATCATATGAAGCATACATTTCTTAAAACCACCCATTTTAATTAACAATTCTTTCTAGGTATTTTACAGTAGATGTGCTTTCTCTTAACTAACATTTGGATATTTTTGGTTACTAGGTTTACTGGGAGACAGTGAGACTGATTTAACCATGAGTCCCCTTGAGTATGAGCAGATTTATAGGTATGTCTATTGTCAAATGCATACTTTATGCCACTGCTATCAGGAGTAAAACACACGTATTTCCCATAAAAATATACTTAGAAATGTTTAAGTGTGGGTGTATTGTTTTCTGTGAAAACATAAAAAGCATCTGAATAAAAGTGTTCTTCAGATGCACATAATACTTTTTATTCTAGCTCTCTTTATTTCCTCAATTCCACTGGTAAAAAACTTAATCGAAATTGTCCACAGACACTGGATCATACTGGATTGTGTATTAAAACCTGCATGTATTTATGGAAACAGCCGTGAGGCTTCTATAATGTTCCTGGATGTTCCTATAATGTTTGTGTGATATACTCAGAGACACATTTCTAATCATACAGTGCAGTGCAATGTGTCTCTCCATGCTTTTAAAGAGATTATATAAAGCTGCTTTGTAGGAAGCCGGTGTTTATGTATCATTACCCAGAGTGCCACTGGACATAGGAACATACTGTAACGTTATGTCATTCATAGTTTTGATGTAGTTTTGATTAAAAGGTTGAAAATATTTAGACGTTTGTAAGAATTACATTTAGGCTTGCATGGCTACAAGGTAATGTTCACCACCCTTGTAAGTGTACATGATACTGAATATGTATCATGTAACTTATGTTTGCATAGCTACTGCAGCATTTGTAGTGTGTAGTAATATATAGCTTTGCATCCTTTCCATTTGTGTCAGATATATGGTGACCACTGCTGACTTGCCCCTTAGCCCACGTCATGAGCAAGCAAAGCGCTTGCTGGAGAGGGCTCGGTCAAAAGCCCGATCCCAAGCATCTAAGGATGAACAGCCAGCCCAGCCCTCATTGAGGGAAGTTCCGTAAGTCCACTTTATTGTTGTTCATTCTCGTCATCTTTCTTTTCTTTCCACTTGTGTGCAGGAATCAGCCGAAGTTGTGTAATAGATTAGAGGCTTCTCAGTAATCACAGACCCAGTGATGTGTGATTTGAAACCCAAGTAGGATATTGTAGAGACGCTGAACTGCACTGTGCGAGTTATGTAATCATGTTTATGACGTTGTAATTATGTTCTCATGTCTGTGTCATGTGGTAAGTCCTGTCTTTGTTTTGTAAAGAATAAACATCCAAAGGCAAGGCAAACCAGGAGTTAAAGACAACCAGATGTAAGCAGTTGTATTAAAACATGTTATGTGAGTTTTCATAATAGATCACTTCACAAAGATATTTAAGTTGGCCTGGGTATTTTGCATATTGCCTGATACATCTGAAATTGCTAAATGATGCTGACATCAGCAGAAGGTTGCCGGTTCGAAACCCGATCCACCAAGGTGCCACTGAGGTGCCACTGAGCAAAGCACCGGTCCCACACACTGCTCCCCGGGCAGGCGCTATTACATGTTCCATGGTACATTGCATTGTAAAATCTTTAAACAGGACACCACATAAGTGTCTTTTGAGCAATAATTTCAGCTGAGTTATATAGAAGTTTAAACTTGCCTATGACACATATAAGCACAAATTCACAGGTTTGAGCACCACTAATATTATTACCCAAGAAAATTTCTATTTGGTGGCTGATTGCATAGACATTTCTTTAACCATTGACTAATTGGTCAACTTGTTAACCAATTAAAATGATTAAGAAGTAAATAATTTTGTAAATATAATGTTAAAAAATAGATGTTTGGTTTGTTTGTGTCTTGTAGAGAGCTGCACTCTGGCTTGCCTCTTCTACACAAGACTCTCCTTGTTGCACCCAAAGAGGAATTAACCATAGAGCCCATGCAGTTCCTTGATGCCAGAGGTAGGGACTCTGAGCATGGGGTACGTTCACGACGTCCAGGACAGTCACCCACGCGTGTTCGCTTTGAGGATGAGTCTGAGAAGGAGGCAGAACGGCGTTACTTGGAGAGGGTGCGGGAGCGTGGGCCTGTTCCCACTGAGAAGTCACAAGCTGGATCAGTTTTGAAGCCAGATCCCAGTCTACAGAGTCCTGCAGAGCCCAGCAAAGGACATGGATCAGCTTGGGGTCAAGCAGGCATCTCCACGGGCACCGCCAGAGAAGGTCCCTTAAGCCATGCTGTTCTACCTCAAGAGGAGGTTGTCCAGAAATGTGATGCGTGTGGTTCCATCCTGGGGATTTTGGCAGCTGTTGATTTACATGGACAGCAGTTGTTGAGCTGCACTGATCCTCGAGGAAAGCCAGCCCCCAGGTGGGTCTCTCCTGGTCACAATACCCGCCTTCGCGCCTCTGGAATAGGAGCATTCCCTTTCACTGGAGGCTTGCGACTGGCTGAATGTGTAGGCGGTGCAGGAGAGAGGGTGTCTGCTTTCGGGAAGCTCAGAAGGAGAAGTAGGAAAGTTGAAAGTAGGACAGAGGCTGGACATGTTCCCTATGCACGGAGCCAAGATCTTTGGGCACAAAGAAGGAATTCATATTCTAAAAACAAGTCGAGTGCTGATGAGCGCAGCCCTATGCAGTCCCAGGCAGCAGAGGTACCTCCGATAGGTGTCACCTTTGCTTTAGGTTCTCCAACTGAGCTCTCACCATCTGCAGATCCAGGTCCTAGCAACCTCAGGGTCTCCCCTACCCAACAGCTGCCCATAAAGTCAGCCCTGAAGTCAGGACCCAAGATGCGGCCGGCTGGGCAACGTGTGGTGAAACTTATGCCATCACCCCAATACCGGCTTATTCACCTTGATCAATCCATGGAGGGCAGTTCCCACCTGCTGGATCTTCATGCAGAAGATCAGCTGACTATAGCACCAGGAGCTGCTACCACCAGCACTGGCCTGATCCCCTGCATTAAGCCGTCCTCTCTCAGGTACGCCACAGCCAAGGTTACCTCAGACCTGCCACCTCAAGGTATATGGGATACTTCATCAAAAGCAGTAACAGGTGAACAGTTCTTCAAACATCTTATTCATCACATTGTGATTTCCTGGGTCTTCACACTTTCTTAATAATAAATCTTGTCCTCTGTTTGTCCTACAGCCCATTTGGTTTGTGAGGATGTTCTGTGCCGTGACCCCAGTACTGCATCCGCTGCTGTACTCCAACAAGATTGTCGGCCGGCTCTACGCTGTGTGGGCATGTCTAGGGCTGAGAACCTCAGAGCAGAGCTTCTGAGGTCAGAGCACCGTAAAGCAGAACTTTTGTGGGAGGACATGCCTGATGGGACAAGGTGAGCCTTCAGGATATGTTGGGTATGTGCCTGATTTTAAAAGTAGTTTTATGTCAAGGCTGTGTTTTATGTACCCTGTCCTGTATGTACCCTGAACTCATGGGGCGTGTTCAGGAGGGCTGTGACAGAGAGGGAGGGTAAACCAAAGCTCTCCCTACGCCGCTTCTTCTCTGCCATGGGGCTTAACAGTGTGGGCAAGTTGGTGAAAGGCAACCGCTCCAGCAGCATGGAGCACTTGAGCTCCCCGTCGCCACGACACACCTCCCCCTGCCCCAGCCCTACGCACAGGAGACAACCACCGCTACAGAGAACACCCTCCCTGCAGTCCCTGCATACAGTAAGGCTGAGTCCAGATTGCGTAACCACAAGTAGAGATTGCACCAGGTCATTAAAAAAGTAATTCTGGATGACAAATAATCACAAAAAACATTCTGAGGGACGAAGCCGACTTAAATATGACGGTTAAAATGTGACCGACTCAACATTGCTGTGTCCTCATAGAACATAACCATCAGGCAAATGTGCAGCAGGAACTCCCTCAATTGATGAAGAATTTCTTCATTCCTTATTGGCCAGTCTGTGGCATTTTACCTACAAACCTATAACTAGCTTCTCTCTAGCTTTTTTTGGACATATTGTTTGAACTCTATTCTAATGCATTTTTCAGAGTCAGGACATCTGCTTACTGTTTAAGCACTTCATTTTTTTATTTGTTTGCTGTTTAGTGGTAGCAGTTTTAGTAGCCTGGTGGATAACACCCTCGCCTATGATCCAGAAGACCACAATGTCACAGTTTTAATTCCCACTGACTTGTGTCCCTAAGCAAGACACTTGACCCCTGAGTGTCTCCGGGAACTGTCCCTATAACTGTTTTGTGGTGTGAAAATGCCTATAATTAAGAATATATTTCTATATATTTAATATATATATAAATTTATATATGTTTCTATATATAATCTTGCAATTTCTGACAACTTAATGCAGTTGTTCAAAACATCAATCAAGTCATGTGAAGTAAGATGTATAGTCTACAGGTGCAGTCGTGTATAGTACAATGCCCCCTGAAGTCCACTTGTTGCCGCTCACCGCTCCCACACACACCCCAAAATCTCACTCCAAAGTTTGTAAGTCGCTCTGGATAACGGCGTGTGATAAATACTGTAAACGTATTCTCCTTCAAACAGCTGCAGAAAAACAAAAAGTTGTCAGCCCTGCTTGTTTTGCACTGTGATGCAAAATTCTTGCTGTGTCAGTAATTGCAATGTTTAATTGGCCATTAAACATTGTAATCCAAAGTAAAGTCTTGGCTGAAGAACTAAACAAACAAAGCTAGCTGTTTTCAGTTGATACTGGTGCAGACTTATCAAACCTGAACGTTCCTGCCTGCAAAATAGCTACAATAGTTATTAACACCGATAATCATACTACAACCACAAACTAACATTTTTGCACTGTTTCTTTTGCTTAAATGTTGTTGCAATGTTCCTGTTCACCACCAGGAGTCCCCCTTGGCCCAGCTGCGAAAAGTGTCCTCTGTACAGAGTCTTCAGTCACCAAAAAGGAGGACTGAGCGCTCCACGATATTGGGAGAGGTCCCCTATAGTTTGTCTCCAAGGTTTGTCTGTTAAGCGAGACATCTTATTGTTTATTGTCATACTGGTATATCTAGCAAAAAAAATTACAGAGAAGCATTGTAATTTATCAGGTCTGATACCAGGGAGTTTGAGAAGGCTATGAGTTTGGAGGATCTGTCGGTCACACGAGGGACCCGACCTCAGGGACGTTTGGTGCAGGCCTTCTCAGATGGAAGCTTGCTAGTGGAGCTCAGCAGACCTGCCAACGGCCCCTTTGGGTTTGTTATCTCCAGAGGCAAGGGACGCCCAGGATCAGGTGAGAGCTCACAATTATTATTGCCATGCAGTAATAAAGCCTCTGCATTATATTTTTCCACTAATATTTTTTTAGCTAGTTGTATCCAAGAAAAAAATGGCAACAATTTTGCCTAAAGAAATGCGATTTTTCTATAAATAGCATTTGATAACGCAATTGCGATAAGCATTGTGTATTATTTAAAATATGTTCAGTATTAACTGTAATATAGGAAAAAAATGTGCAAAATTTACATTATCACATTTAAAATGTCTTCATGAATATCAATATAATACAATACAAGCAATGGTACAATAGGGTATTAAAAGCTCAATATGGCTATTCTGTCAGCATTCAGTGGAAGGATTTATTTTATGGTGCTGGTGAAATATTTTTTTTCCCCCATAAATATGTTCACTGACAACAATATGTTCTCTTGAGATTTCCCATATTTTACAGAATGAAAACAACATAAATTCTATAAACGTGTTGCAATATAAGCATACAAGTATAAAACATATGCTGGTTCCTCATGAACAGTTTTGAGGTCCACTCAGCATCAGGATGTCATGGATCAGCATTTGTAGGGACCCACCTGTTCCTATAAAGGCACAGTACCAGTCACAAATGGAGGAAATCTATTTGTTGGAATTTCAATTAAAAAATATTAAATCAGCACTTATCAAAAACAATTATAATTGTATTTATTGATATGTAATATGTGACAATGACAGACTGTGTCGCCCTTTTTGCTCTGTAGGAGTGTTTGTGGACAAGGTGGGCGAGGGATCCGCAGAGAACATCTACACAGGGCTGCTTGGGGTTGGGGATGAAATCCTGGAGGTGAATGGAGAGGTCGTGGCTGGACTGCCCCTGGACCAGGTGACCCGCCTCATGACCCGAGACAACACCGCCTCCATCCGCATCCTCCCCCACCGCTGGATCCAGAGCTGATGGTCTGATTACTGGACTGTAGGCCGAGCCACGCTGTTCTTGCTTTCACTCGTAGTTGTGTGCCATTGGGCTTTTGCTAACGATTGTGAGTATGCTGTCATACCTAAATGTAGGTACAGTTGGAACACTAACATGCAGAGGGAGTAACAGTACAGTCTCTAGTCTTGTTCTACTCTAGTCTTATTTGCACAATTGCACATTTAACTCAATAAAGTTTGCTGCACAAAACAAGTCTTATATGGATGTGATTCATGTGAACAGTAGTCTGGTTTATTGACGTTTTTGCACAGCTGTGCACATTCATAACCACTAATAATGCACTGCTCCAAATATCAATTCAGAAACTATATTTTTCGTTATAGACTTGTTGTCTGGCTGTTGAGGAATGATGATGCTGGTGGCGATGTGTGTTAGGATGAAAGTTCCACCACAAAGGTATCTCACTCCTCCATTACACCCCCGTGGGTTACAGGGAGCCCGCTAACATGAGATGCCAGCTCGCTGATGATATTTTCATATTTCATTTTTTTTCATCAGTGTACATAACGATGGCATCATTATTACCACCTTTAAAAAACTATCAACATGGAAATGTTAATTATGGTCATAAAGACTTACATTAGAATTACAAAAAAAAAAAAAACGCGGCTCTTATCTCCTCCGGACACATTGCGCCCGGGTTCCGTTCCCCGAACCCCGGGACCGGCGAGGAATCGAGCTTCCCGAATTCACTTCCACTTCGTCCAGCCCCGCCATGCTCCAGACACGAGTGACCTGCGGACAAAATGGCTCCACAGACACGAGAGGCGCCGACGGCGGTGAGTGGAATATTTTCATTTTCACGTCAATCTCCAGCCCTGTTCGGTTCGGTTCGGCTCATCCGGAGCGAATCTCGGTTCAGACAGATCTCGGTACGCAGCCAGAGACCGAGACTGGAAAGCACCTTCAAACACGCCAAATAAATCACATTTTTATATTTCACGCGTCAATTTATATATTTTTGTTTTTTTCTCAGTTCAGATTTGAAACGAACTATTTTTCTAATTAGAATAGTATTGTTGAACTGAAAATACATTTATAATTACATTTGCCGCAGGATTAGTGTGAATTCTTATGTTCCACATTACCGTGTTTATTATAATAAGCTTATGTTGTTTTATTAAAATATTTTTCATTTGAAATCACTTTTCGATTCTGCGTAGTTCATTTACGCTGTGGGCTATTTTATATGCGTCTATTTATATTTCTAGCATGATAATACTTAAAAAAATGCGCTTAATTGTCATATTTTACACGCACTTATTTATGGCGTTTATTGGACGTCGATAATTAAAAAGCAAGCTTTTATCGTATTTAGATAAATTTAAATCATATTTAGACACGTTTACGTGTGTGAATATGTACGATTTAATGAATAAATGTTCCCGGTTTGTCCGATTATGGATCATGTTGGTCGCGCTGTGCGTGTACACGCGTGTTTTTGACGCAGTGCTCCGCTTTTGCGGGGATGTTGAAGCTGAACTTCCCTCCGGCAGAGCGGAGGGTGTCCACGCGTGGGACGGGGTTCGGGTGGAAATGAGGAGGGCGGGGATGCTCTCCTCGTCTTCGTAAACGGCGTTGCCAAGGGAACGAGTTGCGACGCCCGCCGCAATAAGAGCAGGAAGGGGGATATAAAGAGGACCGGGGCGCACGCAGACCCACACACGGCGCGGACCGCGGAGCTGCTCGAACCCCCAGTTCCCCACGGAGAGCCGCGCTACGCAACTCGGATGGTGCAGCTGAGCCCCGCCGACCTCACCATGCCGGCCAGAGCCACGCTCTACAGCAGCGCCCCCATTCCCAGGTAGGGGACCCCTACTCAGCATGATCACGTCATTGGGTCAGTCAACCCATCAAAAGTCGACTTGATTATTAACCGCCGTTAAAATCCTAACACCACGTTTCTACGTCATGACACTTTTCCTCACTCCACGGAATGAACCTGAAGAAGGCATATGGGTATGTACTCATGAGCGAGACTGATACAAGACGGATGTAAAGATCCATTTGATGCTGGTGACAGGTAATGGTCAGTTTTGTCATCACATAACTGACCATACAAAGAAAACGAAGCTCTAGCTTGTTTTTCGCTATGTACGACATTTGCGTTTCAGCCGCGGTATTCCGTGTGTTGCTCAGCAGTATGTGTGTGTCACCATCCCCATTGTTTCTGTCCCTGCCAGTGCCTTTGGGTGGGAGCCTGAGCAGTATGGCATGTACCCCGGCAACAGGGTAAAGCGCAGACCTGCGCCTTACGAGATTGAACTCGACGAGGGTAGGCGTGCGCTTTTTACATGTTTATAAGTATGGTAAGATGCAACTCTGTGTCCTCATTCAGTCCATTTCTGTTACAGTTTAGTACAGTCTACATTCCCTCCCTAGGGATTCAACCTCAGTGTATGTGCCCTTTTGAGGTCAAATTCTACATTTGGCCCATTTTAAAATAAATAAATGATAAGCTGCTTTTTCAAAATTTCATTACGGGTCAATGTTAGAAATACTTAAATGACTGGTTTTCAACATTCATAGCAGTGGTGGAATTAAGGAAACAGACTCGTAACTGGAATATTGTGGTTTGAATCCTGACACGTCAAGGTGCCACTAAGTACCCATGAGCAGGTCACCGTCCCCACACACTGCCCCCTACGTGCTGTTTGTGGCTGCCAACTGCTCACAAAATGGTGATGGTTTAATGCAGGGGACACTTTTTTTGTGTGCATAATGATACACATTATAACAAATTATTATTCAGCCACTATGGCTTTACCTATAGGTCAGTTGCGATTGTGAAGCACAGCAAGCACAGCACACGGTGACACAATGAAATGTGTCCTCTGCTTTTAACCATCACCCTTGGTGAGCAGTGGGCAGCCATGATAAGCGTCCTCGGGATTTGATCCAGGAACCTTCCGATTACGGGTCTGCTTCCTTAACTGCTAGGCCACCGCTGCCCCTTTGTATGCTTGAAACGGTGCTGGGAACAAAATGAAATGTTGTCCATAAAATGTTGGATGTTATATTACACCTCAGAACCAGTCTGTAACATTCACATTTTAGCAATTCTGCGGATTTTATGTAATAAAATGCTTTATGTTTAGAGAATCTTCAATAAAAAAAATTGGAGAAATCCAAGAGTAGGCTCAAACATCTGGCTTTTTGTGTACATCTGCATTGCCTCAAGGGAAAAATAAGTATAGTGATTGATCTGATCTTATCTAATTCTACTTGCCTATATGGAGTACAGGTGGCTGGATGGTGGCAGAAGTGACCGAAAACAGTTTAGTGTCTGTCTGCAGCACTGATAAAAGAGAATCGGAGGTCGTTCGATGGAGGATGCAGGGAAAGCTGCTCCAGAAATGCTAATCAGCCCGAGGTGTGCCAAAGCTCTGCAGCAGAGCTGGCACAGGGATTAAGTGCCATGCATTTGAATAATGCTTTCTGCACGCCGCCTCGTATCATGTCATTGTGGGGGGCACAGGTAGCTCCAAAGCTCTGAAAGTCTGGTAAAGTCATTACACGTCTCTGCTTCTAAGCATGGCATCATGGCACCATGTATCGTCAAACTGGCTGTCTGACAGTGTGCAGGTTGTGTAAAAGTTCATAATTCACATAATTCTATAATGGTATGAAATATGGTTAAATGTAAAAATCAACACATTTTCTACCGAACGTGATTCCAGTGGTGGCAGCAACACTATGACTGGGACTCTGATGATTAGTGCAGAATCATTTGTACTTTACACATGTACAACTTTACAACCATAAATATTACGTCATTTATGTTGATTTATTTTTTTCTCAGAACAGAGTGCAAAAAGAAGGCCTTTCAGGAACCTGTTGAACTAACTTTGTTGTCTTCTGCCATCTTTCTCCTCCCTGCACGCCCTGCCTCATGTTATCACTATTCAGCTGGACAGCCCAAGATCGTGCGCCGGATCTTCACCAACAGTCGTGAGCGCTGGAGGCAGCAGAACGTGAACGGTGCTTTTGCTGAGCTGCGCAAGCTCATACCCACCCACCCACCTGACAAGAAACTCAGCAAGAATGAGATCTTACGACTTGCCATGAAGTACATCAACTTCCTCTCCCAGCTGCTCCACGACCAGGACAGCAATGGTTTGGTGGTGATGGGACCTGGCCATGTTCCCGATGAGCTGTCAGGAGGCCAGCAGGAGCAGGGCAAGGTGGACAACAGTCTGGTTAGGGAGGGTCTCCTCCTGCAGGAGGTGTCGTCTCCAGGCTCCAGTTATGGGAGCCTTATTGATGGAGACGGAAGCTCAGAGAGCTTCACCGAGGAGCAGGACTCACCCATTACTGTTACTGCCCTGCTAGCAAGGAGTCAAAAGTGTCCTGCTCGTATGCAAGATGGTAGAAGCCAGCAGTGAATCAATCTATTCTCCTCTGGTCACAATGTGCACGTGGGACCATAAAACTCTCACGAAACATTATCCCTGAGCATCTTTGATGAAGTAGCAGTTAGTAGGATTAAGCAAATTCGACCCTTTAACCTTTACATGAGCAGCTCTCACTGTTTCTATTCAACGTGGTCACTGTAAAAGTGATACCGTTTTCTTACAGTAGTCTTACAGTATTATGCATGACATGTGGTAACATCAGGTTAATGGCTAATGTGTCATGCTTCATGTAGCCATGAAATCGATTGGTTGTTCACCTTCATTGTTTCAGTGCCAAAAAAAAAAATAATAATAATAAATGGATTGGCTAAAATATTAGCTCTGTAGCACCTAAAGCTAATTTCTGGATTGGGTTAAATGCATTCATCAGCTCTGAATGAGCCTTAACGATTAATATGTTTTTAAGCTGGAGCTGGGTGATTTCAGGGGGACATGTTTCAGCACTGTGCTCATCTATTCTTGCTGTATAAATCATATTTACTGCCTTTTACTGAGAGAAGGTTAATTACATATGTGGTACCATTATTTACCCACGGTGTTCGAAAAATTGCTATTAAGAACTGGTTAATTGTCACAACCATTGATGTTAATATTGTACAGGGTCCTCTGGGTATTTACTTGTATATACACATAATACATATATCACATTAGAATTAGATATTTAAGGGACTTAGTATATGCTATGTTATGCTGTGTTTGATTACTTTTGTCAGGGCATTAGTCAACTTTTTCACTTATTTGACTCATGTGTGTGACTCATGCTTTCATGTAAGTGTTAACAAATTCATCATATTGATAGCATCAGTTAAGAAAATATTTTTCTAATATACAAGGTACAGTACAGTGTTCAAATGGTGCTCATGTGTATGGAAAGGTACACATGGTTCTCTCTTTTACATCACTCTGTTCTATTGAGTCTAATTCCTGCATGTGTAGCACGTTCATAGAAAGTCTTCTGAATGATAAATCTTCTCTTTGTACAATATTGTACTTTTTTGATGTGTTTGGGGTGAGGGTGGACAATAAATGTCTTTGAACAACTCTGTAAGACTAAGGCAAAACTATTTTATATGAGAAAGAAACAGTCTTTCAATTACGTGTTTTATTAATTTGACTAATTGTATTCACTGTACTCAAAAACTGTAGAATTGCAACAAAAATATGCAATCAACATTTTTTACATATCGCTGACATCTCAGTAATTTGTGCAATGCATTGCAGACAATTGATACTTTCTTGCTTCAGAGTCCATTAGCCTGCTTGGAGTGAGAGACAACTTCCTGTAAACGTTAGCACATAACAGGATGTCCGGCCATTGTATATGGCCTCTGTGCAATAGGCATCCAAGACGTCGCACATTATATATAGCATGAACAGCCACAAAAGATGTGAAACAAAATAGACTGACAGGCCTGCGTAATTCATTACCCCACGCCCCGAAAAAATTCGAAACTTGAAAATGTGTGCAAAAAGCACTGAGCTAACCAGTTGTTTGAATTTGAAATGAGAAATAGAGCAAGAGAAGACAGAAAAGAAAAGAAAAAGAAGGGGAGGAGGAGGAGGTAGATTATCAGCGCAGTGCAGATGGAAAGCAGTGAGGCACATGCAGCCAAATGATTCTGTATGCTAATTAGGTTTATCAGCCTCGCTGCAGGAACAATATACTGGATTTAACACAGGGTGTCCTGCCTGCCAGATAGAGATTAGACTGCCTACACATTTATTTACTTCAGTCAGAGTACCGTTCCACATCCACCCACATACACACACACACACTGCCGCTGTCCTTCTTCAAACACTTTTAACACTTTAAATACACGCTGGAAAATGTACGCGTGTAAAACTGCACTAGCACTACATGCTATCCATATTTCAAACGCACCAATTTAGTTTTATATGGACTTTAACGTGAATATATGTATTACTTGTTCAAATGAGTACTTGTAATACTGATAATACAAGCTGAATAACAATATTAGTTAAACTGCACTTTTTACAAGGTGCTTCATTAGCTTAGATTGTGTTTGGGTGTCATATTTTTTAACTGGATTTATGCACACACACACACACACACACACACACACACACACACACACAAACACTAGATTTATCTTCACAGAAAATGTATCTACTTTAGAACCTTTTAAAACCTTCTGCATTTTCTGAATACACATGTATTGTTTGCTAACCTGCAAATATATAATGGATCTGAAATACACAGGTACACCATGCACAGCCTTACTGTTCTGCAAGCAAGTTTTTGCAACATTAACTTATTCATAGCTCTTTTGTGCCCTCTAGTGAAATTATTGCAACACAGGTAATGGAATGTAATACAGTGGAAGTGGTTGGCCTAGCAGGTAAGAAAACAGACTCATGTCAGTTCAAATCCCAAACCACCACGGTGCCACTGAGGTGCCACTGAGCAAAGCACCGTCCCCTCAAACTGCTCCCCGAGCGCCTGTCATGGCTGCCCACTGCTCACCAAGGGTGAGGGTTAAAAGCAGAGGACACATTTCCGTATGTGCTGTGATGCAGTGTTCCACAATGACAATCACTATGAAATTACTTTCACTGTGTCGTGTTGTCTAAGAGATTGTGTGTATATTGAAATTATTTGTACTATGATTATAGTTTACAATTAACAGATAATAAATGTACAGATAATTGCAGCAAAATGATTTTATTGCAGTAGCATCCATCTATTGTAAATGTTATTCAAGGCATGGTCACTTTTTATGAAAAATGGCATTGTGGCTGTGAAAACAAAGCTGTATTTAAGATACTGAAAGCTTAGTGCAGCTATGTTTAAGGAACCTTACAAGTCTGACAATGTCATTTAGATAATATCATGGACTCACGCCATTTTCCATATTGTCGAAATAGAGGAGGAAGTCAGTGAAAGTGTTTTAATCTTCACTGTTGCCGTAATCTCCATTCCAGTCTCTCAGCGTCTCCAACTACACTTGGTCGCCTTGTGCCAGCTTGAAAAGGGAGGCCTGGTTGATATTCTGCCCATACAGAGAATCACATGTCCACAGCTTCCGTATGCCACTTGCCACCAGAGAAGCACACAATGGCCTGTTCCGGACAGCAATGTGCTATGCAAGAGGCACACGCCAAGAAGGGTGCAGTTGAATTTGCTAAGTGTAGGGTCCCATTGACCCTCCACATTGTAGAAAATCTTGCCACAGTGTCTCCTTTGTTGCCCTTCAATCCCCTCTGTCCATGGGCACCCTTAGGTCCTTCGGGTCCCTTCAGACCAGGTATTCCCCTGGCACCAATAGCGCCAGGTGGACCTGATGACCCTGTGCCTCCTTTTAGACCAGGTGGGCCTGGATTCATTTACATTTACATTTACAGAATTTATCAGATGCCCTTATCCAGAGCGACTTACAATCAGTAGTTACAGGGACATTCCGCCCCTGGAGAAACTCGAGGTTAAGTGTCTTGCTCAGGGACACAATGGTGGTAAGTGGGATTCGAACCTGGGTTCTGGTTCATAGGCGAGTGTGTTACCCACTAGGCTACTACCACCCTTCGGATTCCCTTTGTCCCCATCAATCAGTTAATCAATCTTTATTTATATGGAAGCTTTTACAATGTACATGGTCACAAAACGCCTAACAAATAGAACAGTGCTAAAAGCCCCAGGTGAGGCAACAGTGGCAAGACAAAAACTCCCTCTAACAGGAAGAAAACCTTGAGAGGAACCTAGGCTCAGCAAGAGGAACCCATCCTCCTCTGGTCAGCACTGGATTACAATGAAAAAATGATGGCATATGAAGGTTATTGCAGTCCGCTTGTGAATAATGAATTAGGATCCAGGTAGTGTTCCAGCAGGTGACTATCAGATGGGGTCAGCAGAGGCCAAGTAGGACAGTTCATGGAGTTCGGCCAAGTCACATGATCACTCCAAACCAGAAAACTCCCCCTGCAGGATATACAATCCACATTGGAGTGGACGGTGAAGGATAGAGAAAAGAGAAGAGTGAGTTAGTGATGATTTTGCAACCCCAGGAGGTCCAATGTCCCACTTGGTCCAATAGCTGCATTCTCCCTCTTTTCACCCTTGTCAGGAGTGGTGCATTCTCCTTTCTCTCCTGGTTCACCCTTTGGCCCTTCACACCATCTATCCCAGGGGCTCCCATCATGGCTAAAACTATGATACTGATCAAAACTGTAATGTTACACAGAACACCCATTGGAAAACATGCAAAAATGCAAATTCTGACTGTCATCATCCTGATCGACCCACTATTCTTCATTCACTGACCAACACTGTACTAAAAGAAATCTTTATTTTTCTTAGGGTTGGGGTTAGGGATGGCCATCACAATATCTTTGAACATAATCACTGATCTCCTCTCAGCTCTTGGAAGTAAGCATAGCTGTTATATATTATAAATGCAGCTATACAGCACTACACTTGTGTGATGCAGGTTTCATTATTTTTCTCCTTTCTCTTTGATCACCCTGCTCCTAATAGAAAATTAAAGGGCTCATTAAAGCATGTTATGGTGTCAAAGTTCAATAACTATACCAGATTATTATATTAAGCAATTGGGTTGGGTTCATATTAATTAGAAAGGTCACTGCAATCTTTTTAATGATAGTGAAAGCATAGATAAGATTAGAGTTTGTCCCAGTGTCCTTTATCTCCTTGTTGTCCCAGAGTTCCTAGGAGGCTGGCAGGTCCCAGGGATCCTACCTGTCATTTTCTCCTGGAGGACCTAGTACATTAAAGGGAAGAAAGTTGTTTTAGCTAGTGGTGGCAAGTGAATCATTAACAAGTTTTTTTTACACAATTATGATTTGTCCTATGCTTACCTGGCATTCCCCTTTCTCCTCTTGGTCCTTGTGGTCCCAATTGTAGAAGCACTCATTGTAATCTAGGGTGTAGTTCCTCTGACCCACCCCAGGTGGCACCAAGGCTTTGGTGTGATAGTCTACAGAGAGGTACAGTGGGTATATATTTAAGTTCATTAATGTACACACAACACCCCATATTGACAGAAAAAAACAGAATTGTTGACATTTTGCAGACCTTACAGCTCACAATGCATGTCAAAGGAAATGAGAATCATGAAGTCAAAGGAACTTCAGAGACAGAATTGTGACAAGGCACAGATCTGGCCAAGGTTAAAAAATTCTGCTTCACTGAAGGTTCCTAAGAGCACATTGGCCTCCATAATCCTGAAATGGGGTGACCAGAACCCTTCCTTGAGCTGGCCGTCCGGACAAACTGAGCTATCGGGGAAGAAGAGACTTGGTGAGAGAGGTAAAGACGAACCAAAAGATCACTGTGGCTGAGCTCCAGAGATGCAGTCAGGAAATGGGATAAAATTGTATAAAGTCAACCATCACTCCACTAGTTGGGGCTTTATGGCAGAGTGGCCTGAAAAAAGCCTCTCCTCAGTGCAAGACACATGAAAGCTCTAGTTTATGTATCATACTTAGCACCAAAGCAACTGGAAATGTGTATTCCTGTGGTCCTAGTCACAGTTATATGAAAAGGGTTAATGGGGAAACCAGAAACTATTTTTGCAGTGCAGTCTATAAGAAAATGCTTTGCTTTTGTAAGGATCATGGCTCTTGTGAAAAACAGAAGACCATAAATTCAGACATCAAAGATGACCCAGGCCAGGCGGAATGTTGAAGGAATCTTTTCAAATACACAAGTAAAACTAAACTAACACTATGTGAACTCATTGCAGGGTTGCACGAGTCATACCGTTCCCAAGGATCACAGCAGAGTCAAAGCAAGTCAAAGCAAAGACTTTCTCTCAAAGAAACATAACAATGTCTAATATCTAGTAGCCAAAGCTGCAAACTGCATAGATAGTGCCAGTATCTGAAAGTAGGTACATTTACACAGAGCCTAGTAGGATGAACTGGGGTCAGAAGTGAGAATGACCAAACAACTTGGCAGCAGTACACTAAAGCTCTTTATAAAAGAAAGAGCAGAACTGATCGCTGGAGAATGCCAGAGAGCCAACCCGCGGATAAGGGGTTTGCTGCAATGAACAAAGAATTCTTAAATCAGTGACCAAAGCTCATTTATCATGAGGTTTTCATTTATTTCTATAAATTCAAAATCAGAACTTACATGTACAGAATTTATCAGACGCCCTTATCCAGAGCTACTTACAATCAGTGGTTACAGGGACAGTCCCCCTGGAGCAACTTAGTGTTAAGTGTCTTGCTCAGGGACACAATAGTAGTAAGTGGGATTTGAACCTGGGTCTTCTGGTTCATAGGCAAGTGTGTTACCCACTGGGCTACTACCACCCCAAACTTGCTTGCACACTGACTGAGCTGCATGCCAAAGTTAGTCCCCAAACAAATAAGCAGATACTTTAGTCAAAGTGAACTGCTGCGTTCAGTTCAGCGGGCCAGTGGTGGCCAGTGGTGACACACTGTTGTCATGCCTGCCCACTGCTCACCAAGGGTTATGGTGAAAAGCAGAGGACACATTTTGTTGTGTCACCATGTGCTGCAGTGTTTGACATGCCATTCATATACCACTAGACATTGGTATTATTCACCCATCAACGTTCTAAAATATTTGAAAAAAAAACCCTGGTCAATAAAGTGTAAAATCTCTACTAGCAGATCCTAAATCTCTATTGATCTACACTTAGCTCTACATGACTGAAGAGAAATTGTACGTCACTGATACTAAAAGTGCGTATATTTTACCATGCTCTTACTTGTTACAGTGATCCCCAAGGAATCATTTAATCATATTCAACAAGTAAAATTAAGGCTCTGTGCAGACCTCTACAACAATAACAGCGAGCTGTTATTGAAACACAAAAGCGTCGGTCACGTTTTAAAAATGAACAGAGTCAACGAAATGCAAAGTGCCCAGAGCTGCATGGTAAAGTAGCTAAAAGTTGACAGATGACGTCACGCACTAATTTGCATGTCAGTGACATCATCACGTAGTATCTGACAAGCGTAAGCCCGTCATGTCTCTACACTCTGAGACGCCGTGTACTATATTATATTAGAAAAAACATCCAGATAATAATATGTTCTTATTAATATATTACTTTGCGCGATGACGTCATTACGTAATTGCAACTGAAAAATACATCTTTATGTAGTATACAAAATAATGAATGTTTTCTCAAATTGACTGACAATCTCAGCAAAAACATTATTTTAAATATGTCCATTTAGATTTTTTGTTTTTAAATATAACACTAACAGTTACATTCAGTTACAATCACAGCTGGTGTTACTGTTTTTAACTTGTGAAATTAACACATCTGTGAAAGCGACAACAATCTTTGCACTATTGGAATTTATTGCTACCTAAATTACTAACAATTATACATGTTAACAAATATAAGTCAGTTAACAGTTATGAAAAACAATTTGAGCTAGCAATTTAACTTGAATGTGTGTGTTGCTAGGCATCTCTTAGGAAGGTGGTTCTTCTTGGCTGGTTAGTTGTACAGTGTCATGTTTTTCACTTGGTGTTTCATCAGTGTTTCATCTGCCATTCTTCTATTTCCATTTCGATGATTCACACATTAGCAAGTAAATCATCTTCATCTTCCAGCTGCTTTGTCACTGAGCTGGTATCAGCAGAAGAGGATGGTGTGGCTTTAAAACGGTATGCTGCAGTGGTGCCAAACTGTTGTAGTATGTCATAGAGTAGCTTATGCTGGTAACAGGTTTCACCAGCCCGCTTCAGTCCATACCGTACAAGGAGTATGGAAATAAGAGTGTGCAGTGACAGTCTGTTTCTTAACTTTGACTTCACCACACTCATTTGGCTGAACAGCCGTTCAACCTCTGCATTTGAGTGTGGCAGTGAGAGGGCAGCCAGTGCCACTTTGCAAAGTTCTTCAAATGGTTTTGACTCAGAAGCATCTGTGTAGTTATATACTTCCCTCATCGAATGTATGTTTCTTCATTGAGAAAAATTTTGTCAATTTCCTGGGAGTGGTACCCCAGTAGCCCTACATTTATAATTTCAGTGTTGCTTTTATTGTGCTTCTGTGTTTCCTTAACACTGAACAGAGCAATGTTTTGTAAGATTTCAAGATTGTCTGGGATCCTTGCTTGCAGTTCCTTCCTCAGAGCAATGACATAATTGATGCATCGTCTCCGAATGACCTTTTCATCCTCTATGGCAAGACTGAGCTGGGACAGTGTACTTTCAAAAAGGTACCCAAGATATGCTGCTGGACTAAGATGACCATCAATGGCATCCTTCAGAACATCAATCTTTGCCATAGGGTTGACTACTCTGCTGCAAATTGATAATAAGAGGTTTACCAAATTGTTTAAAAGCTTGACAGGATCTGTATGTTCTCCCTCAAATGACCGCAACTTGTACATCAGACAAGATTGATTTTAAGAATGTGAGATCCACATAGTTGCTCTTGTCCATGTACATGGCATGGAGCACATCTGCCATGTAGCAATGCTCACCTCTCTTGGTAAACTCAAAGTGGAGTTTAAGTTCATCCCACTGGACCAATATACAAGTTACTTTAGGCTCAACCAATAGCCAACACTTTGGTGATCTGCAGGGGTTCCTGACCACAATTAATGGTGGCATACACTGCTTTGTATGCCTCTCATCGTTTTGGGGAAATCGAAAACCAGTTGTATGTTTCCCTGATTAAGTATTCGACACATCTTGGGATGGACAGCCAATTGTAAAGAATGGCGCACACACAGTGAATTGGGCAAAAAAACTATTGTGGACTCCGTTGAGCACCCTAGTCATCACAGAGGCATTATCAGTGCCAATACCCTGAAGAATCTCTTTTTTTAACATTACACTTTTCGAGAAACTCAACTATTGCCTTCGCTATTGATTTGGTATCACCTGCCTCCAATTCACCCAGCCCAAGAACTGTGGACACAAGTGGTCTTTTTTAAACACTGAAATACCGAATCACCACACCCAGGTATTTTGAGTCGACTCATCCAAAAGCTGAACTGAACTTTGCAGGGTTATATGGTTTTGCATTTATTTACATGCTTTACTAAAAATTGATGAATTTGTTGCTAGGTGCTTTTTGGGAATAAAAGTTGCTGGGGTGGTATGAAAAGTTGCTAAATCTAAGCAACATAGTTGCTAAATTGGCAACACTGCCCGAAATCTGTGTGGCGTAAATCCTCCAATAAAAAAAGGGGGATTCGAGCGAGGCGCCTCCGTGACGTCATCGACAAGAAAAAGCCCGTTATGTCGACGTTTAGCGGCCCTCGCAGCGCCTGAACACAAACCTGCAGGCAAACAGGCAACGGCGCCAATAAACGCGAACGTTCCACGTCGCTCCGGGTTTAATAACGCGATCGCTGTAGGCTGCAGCCAGAGGAGGAGGAGGAGGATCCTGCGCTTTGCGTTATTCTGACGCTCCTGCGCGGCTGTAGTACGGTGTAGTGGTGCAGTGGCGGCAGCACCGACCGACAGACCGACATAAATGAGGTCATGAGCGCAGCCGAACCACGCTGACATCGCCCGATCATGACCATATAAAAGCGGGACGTCGTCGGAACCGTGCCGCACGGGGCAGGATCCGGGGGACCGCGGGACGCGCAGCCTGCAGAGCTCTCCTCTCCTCGCCCCGCGGACTCCGATGCCGATCCGGCTGCCGCGGGATGGAGTGATTCGCGGTCTCCTCGCGTGTGATGGTCGGAGACACGATGACGCTGCTGTCTCTGTTGGGTCGCATCATGCGCTACTTCTTGCTCCGGCCGGAGACGCTGTTCCTGCTCTGCATCAGCCTGGCTCTGTGGAGCTACTTCTTCCACACGGACGAGGTGAAGACCATCGTGAAGTCCAGCCGGGACGCGGTGAAAATGGTGAAGGGGAAGGTGGCGGAGATCATGCTGAACGACCGGCTCGGGGGGCTCGACGTGGCGGACGCCGAGTTCTCCAAGACCTGGGAGTTCAAGAACAGCAACGTCGCCGTGTACGCGATCCAGGGCCGCCGCGACCACATGGAGGACCGCTTCGAGGTGCTGACGGACCCCGCCAACAAGAGCCACCCGTCTATATTCGGCATATTTGACGGCCACGGCGGCGAGGTATTCTCTATCTCTCTCTCTATCTCTCTATCTCTTCCTCCTTCTCTTTTATGTTTCCAAATGCGACATTCTTGTTTTTTTATTTAAGTCGTGCCTGTGTGAATTTGCCCCTTTTTATCGTTGTATTTTCTGCTGTTTTTTGTTGTTGGGGCCGCATGGAATTCCAGGGGTGCTGCATTTGTAATTTCTGCCATCTGCCACCTCGCTTAATTATAATAAAATTAAATAGCTCTTAACTCTTGAAACGTAAATTGCTGGATTCGTTTGGAATTGCGTCGTGCTTTTGTTTGTAGAACTTCACTGAAATTCTGTCAAACTAAACTCTAAAAGCTAATCGCTCTCGTTATAAATAAAGCGGATCTCTCGGCCCTGTCTGGTTTTTGATTTGGCATCATTTGATATGGCATCTGGTGTTGGTTTTTTATTATTTTAGTCTTCTTCCCCTTTGCTCACCAGAGCACATTAAATATTTAGCGCACTTATCTGTTCGCTGTGCTGTGATTTTTCTTTCTTCTTTTTCACTGTGTTGACTGAAAGCGGCGTAACTCGCCGGGTTGTCGTGACCTTGGCGCTTTAAAGGGTGCAAAAGTCGTGTTCTCACCCTGCCCCCCAAAAACACATCACAACACACTCATGGCACAAGTATATTAAAAAACCCCAGCATGTAATGCTGTGTTGGTCAAGACAAAGTGAGATGAGTTCTGTTCTGCTAGTAAGGGAGAAGGTGGTAAATCATTCCATCCTTCCCGCCTCAGCTTTGACTCGGCACTTTAGTGGACTGTCGAGATGGCGCGCTGCTTTATTTTGGCCTTTAAATATATTACGTTATGCTGCGGAAGCAAGGCCTGCGTTTTGAATCGTGAAGTGACCTCTGAGTTTTTTTTTATTGTATTTTATTTATAGTATAGTTATGGGCCCTCCCATGCATACTTGGTGTGTTGCCGCAGACTCTCGGCGGAGCTGTGGGAAATGATAGACGCGGCGCGTAATTTCAGGCCTTTCGACTGCAGCCAGGGTGCAGATGGAGAACAAATGAGACGAGAAGGAGCGTTTCACTTCTCCTTTTCGGCTGTGAAGTACGGCTTCCCCTTCTGTTGCCGACACTCGAGCTGTTGTCGGCGACGTGGTTTCTGCTCTGCGCGGTTTCTGCACGGAAGTCGAGAAACCGTGTATGCAGATTAAGGAAGAATGATATTTCAGTGTGTTTTGTGGTGGTGTTGGGTCGTAACCATCCATGTTTGCAACAGAGGCGCCCATTGTTCCTCAAGATGAGCAACCTGCTTTTGTATGAAGTGGATGGGGGAGGGTTTTTTGCATTAGAAAAGGCTCACTCCAGGTCATCCAGTTAGCTTCTTTTTTTCTTTAGATTTTTAAAAAAATCTAATAAAAAAAAAAACTCCCCTCTGACAGCTTTTTTATATGTGTTAAAACAGTCTAAAACCAACCATTTACCCTAGTGTAAAAGATTCTTCAAAGCAGGACCCTGTTTACTGACCTTTTAAATAAATTATTCATCCTGCCATCTGGAACTGAGACAGCAGGACAGAAGTCTGTACAGATTTGGACTGAAGTGTCCGAAATCTGAATCTGAAATGGAAAATGTGCATATCTTTCATTTAATATTTGCACCAAAACAAGAACCTCAGTGCAGATCTGATAATGTGGCGGCACATCTGACATGATCGCACATTGTGTAAATTTTAATTGGCGGGGGAGGCGGCATATTTATGTGCCACGTCTAGGTTACAAGTCCATGTTGATTGCTGGGTTTGAGGTCCAGAGTGCTGACCATGACACAATGGAACATGCACATGAGAAATCCCTTTTATTGTTTTTTTGATCAACTTCAGTGTAGTACATTTAATATCCTGTTAATATGCTGTGTGTGGACAGTGAATGACCGATAGTAATAAGTAATATCCATATTAGGAATTAGATTGTCGCTCTATTGCGTGAATTAGTTAGACCGATTTTGTTGCAGGCCATATAGGCGCAAAACTGTAAAAAGTTTTAGTACCTAAAATGCGACTAATAGCGCTGTAAAAGAAGAATGATGCGAATCATGTGTAGAGAGAGCTCTGCTGGGAATGGGGATGAAACCGAAGCTCGCTCTCATCCCTTCTCTCCAAGGCCGCTGCAGACTACGTGAAGGCGCACCTGCCCGAGGCTCTGAAGCAGCAGTTGCAGTTGTACGAGAAGGAGAAGAAGGAGAGTCCGCTGTCCTACCCCAGCGTCCTGGAGCAGCGCATCCTGGCCGTGGACCGGGACATGGTGGAGAAGCTCTCCGCCTCCCACGACGAAGCAGGTGGGCACTTGGAGGTGAAGTCGGGTTCAGAGGTCAGGCCTCCCAACGTAACCGGGAGAGAGAGGGAGAGTTGGCCTCTGTAATCCCTCGTGCGCGTTTGTGCTTTGACTGGGAACTAGGTGGAGAATGGGGGCTTTTAGGGGATTACACAAAGCCCTGGAGACACCCTTGTGCAGCCCTTATCTAATTGTGGCATCGGTTCTCTAGATTTAGCTTGTTGGTGGTTGCCTGGAGTCATTGTGTGGTAAAAGGTGGAGAGCGCTTATCTCAGTAATACGGTATGACCTTGAGACGTTATTGGACCACCTGATATGTTTCCCCATTTTTCTTTTGGGGTTTATTAAAATTTGTGCACAACCTTGTGCAAAAAAAATGTTGATCATTTTAAAAGAGTTGCACAGAAATAATAAAACCATGTTTTTGAAGAATGTAATATGTTTTATATATTTTTATTATGTAACTTGTGACATTTTTCTCTGTCCCGCAATTCCTGTTGCAACCTACTCAACACTGTAAAACGTACTGTTGTTGCAGATCTATTTCTGTAGGAAATAACCGGGGCATGGTATGTGCTCATCGTGTCGAGTGGAGGGAGGGCTCCTGAAATTAAAGCATGAAAGTGGTTCGGGAAAACCAGTGGCACGTTTTAGGTAGACTGAAATTTTCAACATTACATGAAAACTGAATGCAGTTTAGAACCATGCTTATCTTTCTGAGAAGCTAAAGTAGGCAGGTCCCATCATGACCTCATGCCTCCAGGCGTCCTGGAATTGTGCGTGGAGCTTGCATGCTTTCTACCAGGCTTTCAGTTTTTCCTTTAAGTGTAGGCTTGAGTGAGTGAAGAGTGTCTGCTGGCACCCCATCCAGGGTGGGTACTTCTTCTGCGCCATATGACCCGGGATGGGCTCCGGCACCTCTGACTTCATTTTGGATTCAGTGGTTGTTGAAAGCTAAAATAATGTTAAATGTTCCTGGGGAAGTAATGTGGACTATTTGTAGAAGGTGGACCGTGGAAAGATGGAGCACACGGGCCAAACCAAAGTGCAATAAATGTGTATTTATTTACAGTGCAAGAATTGCTATATACAACCAGACCAACTAGTCCACCACAAAAACCTCAACCAAACACACAAACTATATAGAACCCTGATGCAGAGCCAAACACATTGACAGAGGGGAACCCACACACATACACATACACACTCGGGCAGAGGAGGGTACACACAGGAGGGGGAGCCAACACTAGAGACCAGAACAAAGCACAATAAACAGGTATTCAAACACTTTCTCTCTCTCCACCACACAACTCCACTCCAAACTACACTGTGAGCTCTAGGCCACAGTCTTCCAGTCTCAGGCCACCTCATATGCTGGCAGCAGACGAATCACCAGACAGTGGGTGGAGCCAGCAGTGGTGGCCTAGCGGTTAAGGAAGCAGCCCTGTAATCAGAAGGTTGCTGGTTCCACTGAGGTGCCACTGAGCAAAGTACCGTCCCCACACACTGCTCCCCAGGCACCTTTCATGGCTGCCCACTGCTCACCAAGGGTGATTGTTAAAATCTGAAGACGCATTTCATTGTGTCACAGTGTGCCATGCTACAGCGTTTCACAATGACAATCACTTCACTTTCACAATAATTTTTTTCTCTTGTTTTTCCTCTTTCTTTTTGCTCAGGTACTACGTGTTTGGTGGCATTGCTGTCGGACAGGGAACTAACGGTTGCTAATGTAGGAGACTCCCGAGGCGTATTGTGTGACAAAGACGGGAACGCTATTGCCCTGTCACATGATCACAAACCCTATCAGCTGAAGGAACGTAAAAGAATCAAGAGAGCAGGTGAGTGCCTTGAGCCTCAGGGGCAGTGGTGGCCTAGCGGTTAAGGAAGTGGCCCCGTAATCAGAAGGTTGCCGGTTCGAATCCCGATCCGGCAAGTTGCCACTGAGCAAAGCACCGTCCCCACACACTGTTCCCCGGGCGCCTGTCATGGCTGCCCACTGCGTGCCCACTTTTACTGTGTGCAGCGTGTGCTGTGCTGCTGTGTATCACATGTGACAATCACTTCACTTCACTTTAAGGTTTTAGAGCCAGATCCCATGTGCTACTTGCGACCAGGACTGAAATAAGATTGTATGAATCATGCATGCACCTTTAATTCATATCAACATGTGTACTTGTGTACTTCCCTGTTTCAGGTGGCTTCATCAGCTTCAATGGCTCCTGGCGAGTTCAGGGCATCCTCGCCATGTCACGCTCTCTCGGCGACTACCCTCTGAAGAACCTCAACGTAGTCATCCCTGACCCAGACATCTTGACCTTTGACCTGGACAAGCTCCAGCCAGAGTTCATGATCCTGGCCTCAGACGGGCTGTGGGATGCCTTCAGTAATGAGGAGGCCGTGCGCTTTGTCCGGGAACGCCTCGACGAGCCGCACTTCGGCGCCAAGAGCATTGTCTTGCAGTCCTTCTATCGCGGCTGCCCCGATAACATCACTGTCATGGTGGTCAAGTTCAAGAGTGGCTCAGGAGGTTAGGGCAGGAGAACACACTTGCATGGATCAGTCTAGTGGGAGGCTGTCAGTTTCAAGGCTCTTAACGCTTTACTGTGATGCGCAGATGAATTGTTTTTTTTGTTTTTTTTTTTAAATCAGTCCAGTGGTTTAAAGAGTTTTACCATTCTGGACTGCAGCCTCTTGCATATTATGCACAATTTTGCACCATATTTCTGTGTTTCTTCACTGGATTTTTTTATTATTTTAAGAATGATTCCTATGCATTAAAGTGCAGTAAATTCCAGCCACACTGGTTATGCCATAGTATCTATAACTCTAGTCCTCAAAATGCCCAATATTATGGCTCGTCATATCTAAATTATTACCAAACTATCAGTGCACCAGACCCCTGCTAGCCTGCTCTCTATTCACCATGTTAGGATGAGGCCAGGTTTTGGGTGAATTATCCAATGAAAGAGACTATTAGATGCTTTGTCAGGTTTTTGTTGCATTTAAATGGAAAGTGGTCATTACTTGTCTAGGGTTCTGTGAACTGACTGGTTTTACTTTAAGTTTTTGGATTTGTTCTAAACCTGCTGCCAATTTTTTGTGGTTCATTTTGAATAGCCTTGTGTTATGGTACAACTGTTGTGTGGCCTTTTTCTGTTGATGGCATTGCCAAAGGTATAATTGTTTCATTGTGTGACTGGGCATTGAGCACGATTGAAAATATTTAGCCATTTCCTGTATGCCATCACCTGCTTCTCTGCATGTAAATATAGAAGACTGCGAACATTCAGTTTTTTTGGTTTTGTTTTTGCCTTTAAACAATGGTAGCAGGTTATGGTTAAGTCAGATCATGACATCACCTGATCTTACAACCACTCAAATAAATAAACTAATGTTTTTTGTTTTTTATATAAAATGGAATAAATAAAAGTAAATCTGCAGTTTATTTCTGTTTTCTGACTATATTCTAAATTAATCAATAAAAGGACAGAATGGAGCCACAACTTTCACTGAGAGTTTTTTTTGGTCTGCTGCTTGTCTTGCTGCCTTTTTTTAAGCCTCGTTTAATGAATGTGCTGGTCTTGGTTAATGCAAAACCACAGTTTTGAACCTCATATTTTCATTTGGGGTCTCTGAAGAATTTGATTGGCTTTGCAAGTCTCATATGGGCAGTTTGACATTGAATAATCTTAATATTGAACATTTAAAAGCATTTCTTAATCCATGGTTTAAAAAACAGCATGGATGCTGGTAATGCGTGAGAGGTTATGTATTTAACACAATAAATGACACAATTTCTGAAGACTCAATAGCCTTTCATGGCCTTGTCTGCAGAAACCCAGTGAGGTTTGCATGGTGCTTTACAGGCCTTGACCTGCATTCCCTCTATAATAAATTTTTTTTTTTTTCTCTGTAAGCCACAACATGAAAACTGCTGCCGGTGCCCAGTTTGAGTAACCCAACACTGCAGCTCTATATTTTTATCACAGAGCTCTGGTGCCGCTGACGCACGGTGGGGGTCATGACTGCACACGCCGCTGAAAGCAGTGCAGTGTGATGGAAAGAACCAGATGGAACTGCAAAACAGCATGTACAGTTCTAAAGTCTTTCCATACTTCTGATCTGTATTCCTAAAGAGACTCAAAGCAAAACAATGGCAGCTGCTGTGGTTACAGAGAAAGGCACAGAGCACATGATACATAGCCTGTATCTCACCTGGCATTCATACCAGAGTGCAAAATGACAACAATTTGTGTACAAGAGAAGAATGCAACAGGCGCACACAATAAAAGGCCTACAAGGTGACCTGTACATGTATGTAGTTAGTTCACTGTTGCATTTTCGGCTTTACACTTTTTCCCAGCAGGTTAATGCGCCTTGCCACAGGAGTTTGAGAAACACAAGAAGATTGGTCTTGACTGGTGCCTCCAAATTCTCCAGATCTCAGTCCAATCAAGCATCTGTGCGGATGTAATGGAGAAAACAAGTCTGAACTATGGAGGCACCACTCATTCCTCGACAGGTCAAGACTGTTTTGGTGGCAAAAGGGGGACATACTCTACATGAAGCCATTATGTTGTGGATGGTTGGTGTAGAAGACTGTTTGAATATAAATGGGAGGAACATTATTGTGTCTCCATCACAAATTTGATATGTTTTGCAAGCTGCTTCATGAGATGCTCATTGACATGAGTGTAGAGTTAAGAAAGTGTTCAGCATAAACCTTCAGGACTGTTGGGAAACCAACACCTTTGTCTTAAGGTGGGGAGAAGCCAAGCGAAATTCTGCCATCACAGAAAAAGCTCCCTGCTATGGAGAAACTGAAATGTTCAACTTTTTGCCTTGTTTGCAGTTGTTTCTTACATAACCTTATGTGTTAATTCATTGGTCTGGGTCTTCAGTTTGCTTCTTGAAAAAGGCAAGACCCATAAATGAGTAGGTGTGTCCAATAGGGCTGCAACAACGAATCGATAAAAATCGATTACTAAAAGAGTTGGCAACGAATTTCCTTATCGATTCGTTATGTCGCGCGACGCGGAGACGTTTGATTATAAAAAAAAACTTTATTTGAGCGCGGAGCGGAGTGAACACACGCGGTCTCTCTCGCGCACAGATGCTATCAGAGTTTGGCGCCTCATAGACAGCGCGGAGCAAAAATAAAAAAACGAGCGGAGGTAGAGGACAGATACATGGCGGAGGCAGAGAAATCTGCACGAAAATATGCAAAAGCGACATGGCATGGCACGGGAGCACCACGACAATGATCCTGCACCTGAAACGCAAACATTTGTGTTTGAGGAGGAAGAAGGGAGTTCAGCAGCAGAGTAAGTCGCTACAGAATCCTACTTTTGTTCCGTTTTGAAGTGAGGAACGTAATGTCCCTGGTGCTGGTGTTTAACTCTCTGCGGAGGAGAACTAGACGGGGACTTACAGGTGTGGAGGGGGTATGAAACAGCGTTCGGACTGTTCTCTGCGTCTCCACGTGGACGACTCGCCCATTGCAAGACACTTAACCATAAGTTGCTCCAGGGGGACTGTCCCTGTAACTACTGATTGTAAGTCGCTCTGGATAAGGGCATCTGATAAATGCTGTAAATGTAAATGTTTACCCGTTATCCGGCTTGACAGGCATGACAAGTTAGCGTTAGCGCGTTAATAACAGTAGTAAAGCAGGGGTGCTATAGTTACTACAGGGAGCGCACATTTATTATTAGGCAAGTTGTATTTTTGAGGAATAATTTTATTATTGAACAACCATGTTATCAATGAACCCAAAACACTCATTTCAAAGCTGAATGTTTTTGGAAGTAGTTTTTAGTTTGTTTTTATTTTTAGCTATTTTAGGGGGATATCTGTGTGTGCAGGTGACTATTACTGTGCATAATTATTAGGCAACTCAACAAAAAACAAATATATACCCATTTCAATTATTTATTTTTACCAGTGAAACCAATATAACATCTCCACATTCACAAATATACATTTCTGACATTCAAAAACAAAACAAAAACAAACCAGCGACCAATATAGCCACCTTTCTTTGCAAGGACACTCAAAAGCCTGCCATCCATGGAGTCTGTCAGTGTTTTGATCTGTTCACCATCAACATTGCGTGCAGCAGCAACCACAGCCTCCCAGACACTGTTCAGAGAGGTGTACTGTTTTCTCTCCTTGTAAATCTCACATTTGATGGACCACAGGTTCTCAATGGGGTTCAGATCAGGTGAACAAGGAGGCCATGTCATTAGTTTTTCTTTGTTTAAACCCTTTCTTGCCAGCCACACTGTGGAGAACTTGGACGCGTGTGATGGAGCATTGTCCTGCATGAAAATCATGTTTTTCTTGAAGGATGCAGACTTCTTCCTGTACCAGAAACTGGCAGTAGGACTGGGAGTTGAGCTTGACTCCATCCTCAACCCTAAAAGGCCCCACAAGCTCATCTTTGATGATACCAGCCCAAACCAGTACTCCACCTCCACCTTGCTGGTGTCTGAGTCGGACTGGAGCTCTCTGCCCTTTACCAATTCAGCCACGGGCCATCCATCTGGCCCATCAAGACTCACTCTCATTTCATCAGTCCATAAAACCTTAGAAAAATCAGTCTTGAGATATTTCTTGGCCCAGTCTTGACGTTTCAGCTTGTGTGTCTTGTTCAGTGGTGGTCGTCTTTCAGCCTTTCTTACCTTGGCCATGTCTCTGAGTATTGCACACCTTGTGCCTTTGGGCACTCCAGTGATGTTGCACCTCTGAAATATGGCCAAACTGGTGGCAAGTGGCATGTTGGCAGCTGCACGCTTGACTTTTCTCAGTTCATGGGCAGTTATTTTGCACCTTGGTTTTTCCACACGCTTCTTGCGACCCTGTTGACTATTTTGAATGAAACGCTTGATTGTTCGATGATCACGCTTCAGAAGCTTTGCAATTTTAAGAGTGCTGCATCCCTCTGTAAGATATCTCATTATTTTTTACTTTTCTGAGCCTGTCAAGTCCTTCTTTTGACCCATTTTGCCAAAGGAAAGGAAGTTGCCTAATAATTATGCACACCTGATATAGGGTGTTGATGTCATTAGACCACACCCCTTTTCATTACAGAGATGCACATCACCTAATATGCTTAATTGGTAGTAGGCTTTCGAGCCTATACAGCTTGGAGTAAGACAACATGCATGAAGAGGATGATGTGGACAAAATACTCATTTGCCTAATAATTCTGCACTCCCTGTATAGTTGCTAAAGACATGTTTTTATTCACTAGCATTTTTGGGACCATTCATTTTTCAATCTGTTGTCATGTATAGCTACACTGCAAAAAGCTTTTCTTACCTAGTAATTTTGTCTCGTTTCCAGTCCAAATATCTAAAAATCTTAAATCAAGATTACTAGACAAGAAAAATGGCATGAGAAAATTAAGTGATGCTTAAAACTGCTGTTTGAGATTATATCTCATTAAGATTAGTTTCCTTACCCCATTGGCAGATAATTTTGCTTGTTTTAAACAATCACTTAATTTTGAGATGTTTTATCAGAAAACAAGACATCATTTCTTATGCTATTTCATGTGTCTAGTAAATGTATCCTGATTTAAGATTTTTTAGAGATTTGGACTGAAATCAGGACAAAACTACTAAGTTAGAAAAGCATTTTTTGCAGTGTGTGTGTGTGTCAGTGTGAGAGTTTGTGAGTGTGTGCGTCTGCGAGTGTGTGCATCTGCAGTGTAGTGTAGAGAACATGTTCTGACATTCAAACAAATCCTGTTAAATTTTCTGATTTGTATTGTTCTTTATTTTTTTATAAATTATTTATCGTTCTGGCAGCTCAGGTGGCACTATATTGAAAAAAAAAAAGTCTATATTTGGCAGATGTAAAGCATACATGTGTATGTTTTTTGTGTTAGTCCATTTTTATTTTATTTTATTATTATTATTATAACAGCTTTTTTTTTTATCTGATTCTACGATTAATCTAAAAATTTGACTGGTAATGTATATCCATGGTAGACATTTTATATCAAGATACCTTATAAATAACATACACCTTGAAAGTGCCTGTATAAAATACGCAAGTTCAGACTTTCATAAAGTTGAAAGGGTCTCACACGTGTGCTAGGAAGAAGTCCTGTCATGTCTGTAAAGGCCTTAACGGGGAAGGATCCTTGACGTTATGAATCACACCACGTCCGCCATGTTACATATGTATCCAAAACCCAGAAAACACAGGGGTCAGTGATGACCACACATGACCACTCTGACCAGCTCTCAGGAGAGATGGGAAAATGGAGAAAGAAAAGAGAAGGGTGTGTTCATGATAAGTGAGTCAAGGACTGAACATTTCCGGTGACACTAACTCCTGCGACATTAGTAAAGGTGATAGGAGTGTTGGTAAAAGCTTGACTTTATTAGTAGTTTTACTTGCTGGATTTAAATATTGAAAATGTGTATGGTGAGTCGAAAAAGCAGACCAGGGTCAAAGCTCAAAGCCAAGTAATCGTTGTTTATTCGAAAAAGTGAAGTCGATAAACAGGATTTGAACTGACTGTCATATCCCAACTAGAGACGATTTAATAGAATGTTATGATCTGTGATGTCAAAATCTGCAGTAAAGTCTAAGAAAACTAGCAGAGAGATATGGTCCAGGTCAGAGGATAGGAGGTAATTTAGCACTCACAGTAGTACAGTTTCTGTACTATGGTTTTGTCTAAAACCAGACTGAAAAGGTTCGAAATTTGATCATTTTGATTAAACTGTCATTAATGGTATATAGGAACATATATCTAGGAACAATGGATCAAACTCAAAAGTGATTCACCTAAAGAAGCTCATTAAGTAATTTAGCAGGTACTGGGTCAGGTAATGGATACAGTTTGATGGATTAGCTGAGGAGACCCTGGAAACTTCCTCAGAAAGTTTAATCAGGGACAAGAAATCAAGTGTAGTTAATGATTGACCAGTCAAGACCTCAGTAAAATAAGCATATTAATCTTCATGAACAGGAGTATTAGTTCAAATGTTCCATCTTATCTGAATTACATAAAATTGCTACTCCTTAGTGCAGTTACTAGCTCTGTGGAACTATCATTAGCTCTTGTTAATTTAGCCATAAACAAAAACCAAGTGTTGTCTTCCTTTTCTTCAAATAAAGACGATATATTCAGATCTAGCAGAGGAATATTTGACAGGCTTGTCTGAACACTTCCAGTTTTGAGCTGAGCCATTTTCATTCCAATCTGCAATTAACCTGTATGATCGTTATACAGGGGTGGGTAGTAGCCTAGTGGGTAACACACTCGCCTATAAATCAGAAGACCCAGGATCAAATCCCACTTACTACCATTGTGTCCCTGACCAAGACACTTAACCCTAAGTGTCTACAGGGGGGGGACTGTCCCTGTAACTACTGATTGTAAGTCGCTCTGGATAAGGCTGTCTGATAAATGCTGTAAATGTTATAACTCAGAGCTTTCTTTTCAACATTAATAAAACAAAATTTACGAAACCAGGCATGTTGTGCATCAAGTATCAGGTATCAGGTTTCCCACGACTTGGACACATGGAAAGAACGGGTATTGTTACAAATTCCATGTTTTTCCAGTTCTGCCAGGCGGGAAAGCAGCTGCGTGTGACTGTCAGGTGTGAGCCTGCCTCACCCTCATCGCAGTAATATAACTGCGAGGAGCTCATATACTTTGACCCTCTGCGTAATCAGTAAATGATCGTGGTTCACCAGGGAAGACGCACTTAGCAAACACCGCTGAACAGGAACACCGTATGCGGCAGATCCAAGGCCAGACTCTGCGTTTCGGGAATGGGTCTGAGCGGTTCCAAAACCCCCGACGCCAGAGTGCTCCTGCTGGGACTGGACGCAGCAGGTAAATCCACCCTTTTGTACAAACTGAAATACAAGGAGCGGTTCTCCACCGTGCCCACCGTCGGCTTCAACGTGGAGATGGTGGACGGCAAGAAGAACCGGAGGAAGATTGCCTTGACCATCTGGGACGTTGGCGGTCAGGAGAAGATGAGGCTGCACTGGAGGAACTTCTACCAGGACGCGGCGGGTATGATGTTCGTGGTCGACTGCTCGGACAGGCGGCGCCTGGAGCAGGCGCGCAAGGTGCTGGAGAGAGTGCTGAGGCACGAGCACCTGCGGGGCCTACCTGTGCTCGTCTTCGCCAACAAGCAGGACGTCACCGGAGCCCTGACCGCCACCGAGCTGACCGAAACCTTCAAGCTGCGGAAGATCTGCAGCGAGCGGGACTGGTTTGTCCAGCCGTGCTCGGCCGTTACCGGTGCGGGGCTGGAGGAGGGATTCAGGCGGATGGTGCAGTTGGTGAAAATCACGTCGGAGGACACCGTGAAGGACACAGTCAAGTATTTAAAGAATAAATCCGCCAAGTCAATGAAAATGTGAAGAGTTTGTTCACCTGACACCTGACAGGTAAAGGATGGCGGGGTGGAGGACCACCAGGACATGGTGAAGACATGCTAGGCCCACCAGCATAAAAACAAGAACTAGAAGAAGACTTTTAGCCTTAACAAACATTCCATTTAGAGTAAAAATCTATGGGTCAGGGAAATAAGAACACAATTTTGTACATGACACTCAAAAAGAGATCACCGCAAACTGGCCCCTTTTTTGGCAAATGGTTCAGAAGACCATCCAACGACCTGCATGAGTTCCAATGACATTTTCTTAAAGGTCTCTCAAATATCTGCCAAATGCCATAAATGTAAAAATTTTGGAAAGGTGTGATAGTTTCCAATTAGTAGAGTATTGTGTTGAAATAGGATAAAATGGACCAGGGATTTAACTCTTATAAATCATCGTGATTTCGGCACAGCAATCAAACAGTGTAAACACGTTTCAGTGCAAAATGTTTTCATTGTAAAATGTACAACGCACTCCATTTTAAAGTATGGGCATGTTCATTTCTCTGCACTAATGTAGTTTGTGTGTCTGTGTGTAGCAGTGTGTTGGTGCATAGCTGACAAACATTTGGCAAAAATTAAACATATTTGTAGGTTAACATTAACTGCACATAGGTCTTGTCCTGCATGTGATTTTCATTACAGATGCCATTAACAGATGCCATAGTACAATGCGCTGCACAGTACGCCCAGTGCTGTTCTGGCAGGCTGTATATTTGTCTTTTCTATGGTTACTTTTTTTGTTAGGAATGGGTCAGTACCTAAAATGGCTTCGTTTCTTATCAAAATCAACTTTTCTAAATTTAAATGTTAAAAAAAATAAAAAATACCCATCAATACATAGTTCATAAAGATTTCACTTTGTAGGAAAACAGATCAATAAAATCACACTTATTAATGGAGTAAAATTTGTGGTCAGACTCACTCTCTGTATATTTTCTCTGAGGTACTTCAACCACAATTGGCAAAATTTTAGCACAGCTCACCGTGTGTATCCCTAAACATAAGCTAATTTGTGTTGTGCAATCAATGCTGAAGTAGGCAATAAACAGACATCTTAGCGTGGGGGCAGTATTTCCATACTGCGAGTGGGTGTGGTGCAGGATGCCAATAACGCGACTGATGTTTAAGGCACTCCAAATCCGAGCATTAAAACCTGGCTGATGTCTCAGGCCAGGCACGGTCCCAGGCTGATTGGTGCCCTGGGCAAGCACCACCCTAAGAAGCTGGTGATCAGGTTCTGCTCCAGCACGCACACAAACTTCCACTTCCAAATAATCCCTAGCTTCCACCCCCCTTCTCCTTGCTCTGCTGCCATCAAACGGAGGGCACCCTTACACCCAGCAAATGTGCAACAAATTATTATTATTAATCTTTTCATGGTGCTGGCCATCAAATCACTTTCACAAATCTATTCTAAACTATTCAAGCCTCCAAATTAACATTGGTTATTGTAAATTTAATTGCTCTTTAAGCACAATAAGCATGAAATGGAATGTTAAGAATTTCAGATGTAATAGCTATAATCAAGAATCAACATGAACTAACAATAATGTAAGGCCAGAATTTGACCAGATCATTCAGCATCTGTACTTTGTAACATGGAGGAGAGGAAAGGGGAAAAAAAAAAAAAAAAAAAAAAAAAAAAAAAACACAAAAAGCAAACAAGTTATTTAACAGTTTTAATTTCAGATCCCCCTCTACATTAGACATTGGTAGTTCAAAAGGAAGGGCCTATCATTACACCTAAAGATTGTTTGGAAGCACTTTAATGTTTGCACCAACCCTGGTTTCATCGGCAAGGACGTGGAAAGAATCAGGCTGCATATTTACAGAGACCATCTTTGACCGTGTCAGTCCCGGAGTAGTGATGCTTTCTTTAGGGACCAAAAGCACAGGTCCAATGGTAGTGGTCTTGAACCACTCTAGAAAATAAATAAATAAAAAAAAAAAAAAAAAAAACATGGTCACATTATTATAGACACACACACACACACACTCAATGTAGCATAAACATTTACCTTCCTTTGAAGCAGCCCCTCTTTTAGCAATATCTTTATCTGCTGCCCACTGGCTCAAAGGTACGCCGTGGAATTTATTTCCTTGGACAGGCAGAGAATTAAAGTAGTCAGCTGCATTCGACAGCGAGAGCTGGGGGTGCTGGACGGGACTTTTTGGAGGGGAGAATGGGACAAAGCCAGCATGTTCTGGTGCTGCCTCTTCAGTCTGCTGAGGAACCTCACAGCTCTGACACACCTGGTCATTCCCATCCACGGACCTCCAGCTAAACAGCCAATTAATGCAATTCATTACCATCTGTACACTTTATATATATATAAATAAAAAACCTTACCTATTACTTGAGACAAAACAAGCTCTGTTGTTGGATTCTATGGCTTCTATTATTGGGACTGCTTTGAGTAGGCATGTGATGTAAATCTAGAACAAAACACAGTAAACTACAAACTTAACAAGAAATTTGGTAAGACATGCTAGAATATTAATGGAAACAAAGAAATCTCACCAAGTTACCAGCCTGCTGATAAAACTTGAAAGCATCCAACATGAAACGCAGTTCATCATCTTTATGCCTGGACAAAAACTGTGAACGAGCGCCTGGGAACCGACTATCAGAGAGACAACTAGGGGGAAGAAACCAATTAAATTGAATGGGGAAAATGGTGGGCAGGTAGTGGAGTCCAGTCAAGAAAATACAGGTTTGTTTATCATACCCAGAGTCTATAAATGTATATCTAGGTTCACTGTAAGGACTGTAAGGCGATTGAGCAGCCAGACACTGGTCCACAAAAACACGGAGGGGCTTGTGATTACTCAAGGAGACTGACGCCTTCATGTAAATGGAGTCTCCAAGAAAGTAGACATTTGAACTCCTCTCAAACTGCCAGTCATCTTGAGAAATGAATCAAATAAAAGAGTGAAACACTAGATTCAACAGGAGTCAGGGAAATGTAGTCATGCAGAAAGATATTGTAAATTTCTTTGGCCCCCTGAGAACAAACACAATATAAAATATTTCACTATTATTACTAAATAAAAGAAAGAAAGAATCAAATCTTCTAGAGGTATCGCTAGTAAATTACTAGTCATCAGCCTGAGCTTAAACTGAAGGGAATCTTCTGCACTCAGAGCTGAAGAAAAGGGGACCCAGGCAGGTACCAGAGCTGCACTATCCACGGGCAAACGCCTGAGAGAAAACAGAACATCAGAGTGAATACCCAAACAAACCGTAACTTTGCACAGAATGCTGCACAAAGCAATGCACACACCTTCTGAAATGACATTCAACAGGAACCCTAAAACGCTCAGATCTCAGAAGACCATCTGGGGACAGCACAGGCGAGTGAGTGACAACGTTGCTGTACACCACAGAGTCATCAGTGAACTAAAGGGGACGAACCAGAACAGAAACTGGTCATGTACGGCATTATGTCAAAATTAGCCCAGTGGGGAAGAACCCAGTGAACAAGGCCTGCAAACCTTCCCTCGTGAACCAAGTTGCGCTGAAGATTGGCTGGTGGCCATAGGGACTGCGGAACCACTGCCATTGAAGGAAAAGTTGCCATGACTACGAACCAGATCTAGGCTGCGGTTTCTGGTGCCAATCCCGGAATGTTGGGTGGAGTACAGGGGTACACACTCTTTACTCACACCTATGCCCAATCTGGAGTCACCAATCCACCTAGTAAAACCACTTTTTTTTTTTTTTTTTTTTTTAACAAAAAGATTTCTGTTTAAAATCCCAAAAGTTTAATTACGTTATTAAATTCACACCAATTCCATGGTTTGGACATGCGCTCAGTCCTACTGCGACACCTAGTGGTCACGTGCTGGCATTGGACATTCGGGCATTTGTGGCCATTTTTTTAAACGGAATTTAAACCACTCAGATATTTGGAAATAAATATGAACTGAAGGGGCATGTAGAACGAGCGGAAGGTGGCGGCGGCCATCGCAGGGAAGTTGCACGAACCGACAGCTCGGTCCCGCAGTCGGCCAGACGCGCGGCGATGGTGAACTCCTGCCTCCCAGACGCCACCGCGCCGCACGACGCGTGGCCACCTTTACTCTGGTCCGCACCCAGGCGCAGGCTTTCTCCGTCCAGGTGGACGCCGAGACCAAAAATGTCCGCCTTCACCACGACCTCGAGCCAGTCCGAGAAGCACCTGACGGTCACCCCGTGCACCTGCCGCAGCGCGGTGTCCGAGTCGTGAACGATGCCGGGCGCCTTGACGGCTTCATCCGGGGAACGGCGGCAGCGGCGGGGGCTGGACGGGTGGCCTCCCGCCAGGGTGGAGAGCAAAATTAAAACGCCGACCAAGTCGCAGACGCCCATCGTGGACCGGTGTAGTGCGAATCGAAGTCGAATCGCAGACTTGGGGGATAAAAAAATATATATATATATATTTATATCAATTTAAATAGAGACCTTAATTGATCGTTCAGACTCGTCCAAGCTCATCCAAAAGCGGCCCGGACTGTCCGCGGCTTTTCTCCACATGTTGAGTGC
The DNA here is from genome assembly GCF_900700375.1 of Denticeps clupeoides. Classification (NCBI taxonomy): domain Eukaryota; kingdom Metazoa; phylum Chordata; class Actinopteri; order Clupeiformes; family Denticipitidae; genus Denticeps; species Denticeps clupeoides. The sequence continues at coordinate 16,898,725 of NC_041710.1, forward strand.
CGAAGATTCCTCACACCTGGGTCCAAACAGCTGATTCGTTCAGTAAGGCGCCAAAAGACTCGTTCAGTACCGGTACCTGAAACACAGTACGAAGAATCACGTACGGACGAATCACCGAATCAGTTACGTCTATAAAGATCTGGTGAATAAAACCAACCGACTGAATAAGCGGGATAATTGTCTGGTCGACAGGAGCACCCCACCCCCCGCGACACCTACGGTATCATTGAAAACAATAAATCACTATTGGAATATAGTTCTTAATTTATTTACTCCAAAAATACACATACACACATATATATATATAAATTACATAACAATGTCAACATTGTTTGAACTCAACAATTGCTGTAATAAATAACAGACGAAGAAACGCGCATTTCCCGCAGTCTGCGGGGCAGAGTGCATCAGTCGTCCGTAGTTTTTATGTAGTTTAATAACCGTTTAATGGTGACCGTGCGGCTCTGCACATGCGCAGTCGCACCAGGGGGGGGGGGGTCAGCGTTAATAACCAACTCCAAGTCAGACACACGTGCGGGACGCCAAGAAAAGTGACGCTTTAAAACAGGGATGATGGGAGAGTATGTGTGTAGGCTAAGAGCCAAACCTCACCTCCTGAGGCGTGGAAAAGCAGCACTGTTTGGGAAAAGTTCATGTGAAGGTGAAATGACTGTCATTGTGACACAACAAAATTTGTCCTCTGCTTTTAACCATCACCCTTAGTGAGCAGTGGGCAGCCGCGACAGGTGCGCAGGGAGAAGCGTGTGGGGACGGTGCTTTGCTCAGTGGCACCTTGGGATTCGAACCGGCAACCTTCTGATTACGGGGCCGCTTCCTTAACTGCTAGGCCACCACTGCCCCAACTTAATTTCTTAAGTGGGTCAAATGTAGATATTACACCCCTGGGTGCATAGCACAATGGGGTGTATAAGTGGGGATCCCTCTGTGTGTGTGTTTCCCCTTTTAGGTCTGAAGAGGAGGAACTCAGCCTCGCTGCTGTGGGATTTCCTGAGGAAAGGAATGGGCCCCACCCCACTGGAATCACCCCACTGCCGAGAGGCATGATCGAATGTTGTGGCAGACAAAAATGTCCAGTGAAACTAAATATATCTTTTAATACAGCTTTCGCTAGAGATTCATTACAAAGCAAACAAGGTAAAAACGGCACACTGCACGGTATTATTATAATATTTCACAACACCAATGTTTTGTAGTTATTTATTAGAACAACCTAGTGATCATCAACATTTATAATGGACAATTATGTACAACAGCATTTACTTTTACATTTTCAGAGTGCAAGATTTCCCATTAAAAATCAGGCCTTAAACCAGGAGCGAAGGATAGTTTCCTGAAAAACAACATTTACAGGGAAAAAGGGGAGAAGGTACCGAAGGAATAACTCAGAAAATATATTTCATTATTCTCCTATACATTCATTTCATATGTGTTCTGTAACAAAAGTGCATATCTGGAAATGGGTGATCAGATCGTCCATGTCAGGGAGGACACTGAGCTCTTTTTTTTTTTTTTTTTTTTAATACCATCATTATTAAGGGTGTTAGTAGCCTAGTGGGTAACACACTCGCCTATGAACCAGAAGACCCGGGTTCAAATCCCGCTTACTGCCATTGTGTCCCTGAGCAAGAAACTTAACCCTAAATTGCTTCAGGGGGGGGACTGTCCCTATAAATACTGATTGTAAGTCGCTCTGGATAAGGGCGTCTCATAAATGCCATAAATGTAAATGACTACTGTATTTATTTATTATTTTTTTACAGACTACTAAAAATCGGTTTGAGTTCAATTCTTCTTGTGCTTTGGTTTGTTACTTTGAAAGATTCATGCAGCTACATTATTGACTGACTAAAAGACCCTTATAATCTGAATTCCTGTCCTGCTCATATAATGTCCTACCCGGCGTGAACTATCAGGACATCCTAATCCGGATCCAGGCTGCCATGGGTGAGAATGCAGTTATGAGTTGAATCTATTAAGAAAAATTCACACCTTTACACACCAGATAATGACCATATGGCTGGACAGTGAAGCACTACATATAGGATTTACTATGTGGTTGGACATGCTACAGCTGAAGGTGTTCGGTAAGACAAGTGATCTGAGAATTTTTCCAATTATGACTTCCACAACATATATATAGTCATATTACATTTGCGGTGAGCTCAGTGGTCCAAGTACTCCAGGGTCAGGGGTGATGTGTAAGCTGCTGGGCTTCTCATTTAGGGGGTGCTTTCTCTGCCATGTGTTTGTGATGACTTTGTGCATGTCTGTAATCAAACAAACATAAAAAGACATGACTGATCACATCCATGTTCTAAGAATACCGAGCAGGGTGGACACAGATGGAAGAGGTCCTGCTGACCTGGTCAGGTCCTCTACGTCTACAAGCATGGCATCCTGCTCAACGTGCAGCTCGTCTCTCATCAGCAGCAGCTGCACCAGCTCCTCGTTCAGATCTGAAACGAAGCCACACTACAAGCTTCTGCATTTGTGATCTTACTCTTCAATGTTCAGCTTTTTACGTCTCTGAGCAAAAATAAAAAATGTTAAAACAAGTCTGAGATCAATACACATATGTGTGCTGATCAGAAAACTCACTTTGGATCTGAGAGTACAGGTCATTGGTGATGACCTGGAGCTGTCCAAGGCTCATTTCTCTGAGGTCTCCAGGCCTCAGACTCCTCTTCATCAGGCTCTCGGTGATGTGGGGCAGATGGTGCAGCTGCACAAAAAACAGAGCTATACAGATGCTCCTTGTCCTTCATTTTCACATGCACACAATATAGTGTAAATATAATTTTTGATGAGTGGCAATAGTTCTTCAAACCAAAATTTTTGCTTGTCAACTGTAAAAAAGCCAAATCCAACATCCATTTTATCCTGTAAATCTGGCAACTGTGGTTAAATACCTGCTATGTTGACGGGGCACATCAACAGTGTTTCACAAAAACATAGTACATACCTACTACTACCTATTAATAATTAAATCAAATCAGTTCTTCATTTCACAGAATATGATGAGCCTGAGGGGATTTCTTTGACAACTGGGTTCCACACTATTTTTTTCTTCTGTCTTTTCACATTCTGTAGAAGTATTCTATACAGTTTGGGATGGTGTGACAATTTGTACAAAATTATAATAATAATTTCACATTGATTTCAAAAAACACGTTAGACATATTAAAGCAGTTAATCAGACGCACTTACAGGAAGTCTGATCTATTCTGACATTTTTTTGCCCTATATTATATACTATATACATAATCTATGCACTATATCTGAAGTCTCTTTCCAACAAAGACATTTCGTGTGACTGAAAAAAAACAAAAACAAATCTATCATTTTTCATATTCAATCACCAAGAAATTTGAATGGAAAATTCTCTGGGAGCATAATAAAGGGGAGTAACCTTTCCACTTATGTCAACATAATATAAAATAATTATATTATTAAACGCAATTAGTGCAGACTGAGACACAGTTGTCCTTTCACTACTGAAATTAGCACTGAAGACACTGCATTCATCTGACCATATCCTAGTGGGAAACACAACCGCTTATAAGCTAGACGACCACAAAGTCACATGAGTTGTTCCAAGGTGACAGTCCCTGTCCCTGAGATGTGAACTGATCAGAAAAGGGCAGGTAAGACAGCAAGTATGCTGAGACATAAGAATAAGATGTAAAAAAAAAATACAATTTTTAAATAAATAAATATTTTGCTCGGTAGTTACTTGGGACCTTAAACACTTCCAGAAAACCAGGGTCAAACAGGGCACCTGTCATGGCTGCCCACTGCTCACCAAAGGTGATTGGTTAAAAGCAGATGACACAAAATATATGATGTCGAAACACACCATGAGTTTGAAATTCCCCTTTAAAGCTTTAAACTGATCAAACACATCGAACCACCATACCTAGACCTTAAAATTTCTGAAATCTAAACCATTCATACATGAATTCATTATGTTAATTATCTGTACCAAGACTTATCCCTGCTACATAAACGCCTAAGAACTGATACTCACCAGTTCAGCCACAGGAGACCTCCGGTGCAGCTGGATCTGTCGCTCCACCTCCACCTGCATGCGGGCCATGGGTCGGGCCAGCGCCAGAGCCACACGTGCCTCCTCCTGTAATCTCCTCTGCAGCCTGCAGAACTCAGAATCCTCCAGAGGGTCGGAGTCTTCCTCCCCTGTGTCCCGGTCCGACAGAGAGGAGCTCTGCTTGCTCTGGGGGGGATGAAGACACAAACACACTTTTAAACTTATAACTGCTTCATAAGTATTGTACTGTAATGTTCACAGTAGGGATATCCTGTACCAGGGGTGAGAGTGGTGTGTCCAGACTAGTCTCTGTTCTGCTGTCCTCGGCATCACTGTCTTTATCACTGCTGCTGTCATTCACAAAACACATTTGCAGGTTCACCCCATTCTGAAGCCTGTCAAAAAAAAATGCATGAATGAGTAAATCCAATCTAATTAATGTAAGAACAGGCTTCTTTCAACAAATATTATCTGTTAAACTCTAGATCATCTTGGTAGACTTTAAATTAATTTCTGAAAATGTGGAACGTAGGATGACGCGGGGTGTTTTGCTTTGACTTAAAACTTTTTTTAAATGAAAATGTTCTGCATACAAAAAAAAAAAACATGTGAAAATAAAACTTCTGTAAATCACATCAGTACACTATTTTTAGAAACCTGACCAAAAAGGCCCCAAAGTGACTAGTGACCTCATAGGAAAAAAAGTTGTCATGTTACATCTGTAATAAGTGATTTGAGGGCATACATAGCCATCCTTGGTCTTGCTTGACACCCAAGGTGTTTTCTGGATATGTAAAATAAATTATTGATATTAAACTAAAGTAAACAATAATGGTTTAGACTGAACAAAATAAAGTTTAATCTGCAGACAACACAGCAGTGACTGCTGTCAATATTTGATATTTTTGAAAGAAATATCTGTGTCAACAGAGGTCTTTACAGGAAAAGGTCTTACTCACTCACACCTCTAGGGGTTTGCTTTCCCAGAGAGGTGTTCATTGGTCAATAAACATTGGTATTGGTACGTGTGAGTAGAAAAAGCTTGTGAATGTATGAAACTGCAACACTGAGCTGTTCGTAAGAAGCGTTTACAGGAAGATAACCTTCTCACTAGAGGTGTTCCTTCTGCCTCCTGGTGGACAGAAAAAATATTCCCATCTGTGTCTGATGTTGCTGCGAGAGCTCAGTGACAACACACAGAACGCAACTTCAGACACTCACCGGGAAGAAAAGCTGCTTTTGTTGGAGCCGGTGCAGATCACTGGCGCCTCATCATAGAAACTGCCCAGAGCCAACTTCTGCCTGATTGACTCCCTCTCATTCCTCTGGGCCTGTAGAAGCAGAACAGAACTGTTCAAGCACCCTCATCCACCACTCGACATCCACCTCATGTGTCCTGCTCATACTAGCAGAATCTGAGTTTATGACGTAGTTTCTTACCATGGATGGTGGCTGTAACTGCACACATCATACCCAATACAGCGTGGAACGATTAACAAAGGCATCTAGCATGTGAACAGAAAGCACATGCATCTAACCCCTTCCAAAGCAGCAAGATGTTCAGCTACAACAATGGTGCTGCATATTATGTGACATGCATTTTAATTTATTGAGGTTTTGACAGGACTTATGAGCATGAAAAATAATGTAAAGGTTTTCTAGATGTTTCTCACTGAGTAAGAGCAGCAGTACACACTGTATTTCCTATAGATTTTTTGCCCCATTTGCTGTAAAAGGTGTGGTTTCTACTGCCCTATGGAATGTATTAATACAGTTGTATTTTTCATGAAATAAGCATGCACTGGGAAGCTGCTGTTTTTATCAACTGTAGTGGAATGCACTGCTGCCAGTTTCCTCTGGGTGCTGATTTTAGACCAGCCTTCTGGGCAGAATCTCACATCTCCACCATAACAGTCATCTTTTAGACATCTTTCTGTTGCAATTTACCTTTAAATTAGGGTGTACGGTGGTAGTAGCCTAGTCGGTAACACACTCGCCTATGAAACAGAAGCCCCAGGTTGAACTACCCACTTACTTACTACCATTGTGTCCCTGAGCAAGACACTTAACCCTAAGTTACTCCAGGGGGGGGACTGTCCCTGTAACTACTGATTGTAAGTCACTCTGGATAAGGGCGTCTGATAAATGCCATAAATGTAAAGTCTTTCTGTGCTTACCCACTCATGCTGTGACGCAGCATTAGATCAGATTGTGATGCAACGTCATCAGTTACGACACACACACACACACACACACACACACACACATGCGCTAACGTTAAAAACCTCTCATTAGATTAAATTCAGGGAATGGTGGGGGTCAGCAATCTATGCAACACACACTCACCTCATTATAAAAAAACATAAAATCTGCAGCCGCACACTCATACACGCACACCGCAATAAAAATTATGCCCAAACTAGCTTCAGCACAGATGCCCACACATACAGGTACAGACACTGATTTATAAAAATCAATCCAATAATTTACTGGGAAATTCCATCAAGCTATGTGTAATATTTTTTCCACTGTATTTAACAAAAAGCATGTAGTGACATTCTCTTACCTGGTAAATACACTTCTCTTGATGAACCATCCTTCAACGCATCCTCCGACACAGTGAAAGCAGCAGCAGCAGCAGCAGCAGCAGCAGCCCTGCCCTTCTCCACTGCAGTGCCTGAGCTACACCCTGGAGACGTGCCGATATACTGCATCTACGCACGCACGAGTGGGGGAGGGAGGGTCGAGAGAGGAGGTGGGAAGAGAGGGAGGAAGGGAGGGAGGGAGGAACTCTGAGGGAGAGATCCTGCACTCTGATGGAGACGAAA